>NW_004444005.1:8375634-8402779 GCF_000243295.1 Trichechus manatus latirostris | reverse complement strand
CCCACGTATCCTTCCACTGCTCACATCTCACCCTGACTAGGAAGCCTTCCCAGAACCTTCTGGAAGACCCCACGTATCCTTCCACTGCTCACATCACACCCTTGCTAGGAAGCCTTCCCAGAACCTTCTGGAAGACACCACGCATCCTTCCACCGCTCACATCTCACCCCGACTAGGAAGCCTTCCCAGAACCTTCTGGAAGACCCCACATATCCTTCCACCACTCACATCTCACCCCGACTAGGAAGTTTTCCCAGAACCTTCCAGAAACAGCTCACTGTGCTCTCCCTCAGATCCCTGAAGCGCCCTGCCCAGGCCCCCATCCCCACTCTGACCCACTGACCCCAGGGCCCTAGGCCTGCTTAGGTACAGACTTGGCTCTGCTGAGCCTGGGGAGGGAGAAGAATCACCTGGCACCCCCAAGACTGCTGGAAGCCATCCAAAGCCCCAAGCTGTGGCTAACCCCATCCAGACTCCCGCATGGGGTGAAAATGTTGAGAAACCTCTCTCAGATCGCAGGGAGTTGAGAAATGCTTGCCTCCCTTGTTCTAAGAAGGCAGAAGCGTCCAGAGGCCAGTGACCAGGTGCCGCCTTTGACTGCAGCTTTGGTGGGCAGGTGTGGGCATGGCAGGCAGGTGCTCCCCTGGGCAGAGGCAGGTGGGAAATGGAGGAAAGGGCAGTGTGGGGCTGGGAGACAGTGGAGGAGAAGATACCCAGAACTGCAGCCAGTGTGTGCGCCCTGGGCCTGAGGCTGGGACGCCCAGCGTGTGCGCCCTGGGCCTGAGGCTGGGACGCCCAGCGTGTGCGCCCTGGGCCTGAGGCTGGGACGCCCAGCGTGTGCGTCCTGGGACTGAGGCTGGGCCCCGAGTGACGTGCTGATGAGCTCTTGCCAGCCCATGGCCCGGCCACAGCCCCTCTGCCTCTATTATGTGGGAGTGGGGAGGAGAGGCAGCTGGGGAGTGCAGGGCTGGGGTTACCTTCCATCTGCAGCCGGTAGAGCATGGAGCAGCTGTCCACCACATCCAGCATGGTGCCACTGGCCTGCAAGCTGGGCAGGATCTGGAAGACAAGGCCGCAGGCGGCCGGGCCCAGGGGCACGGGTGAGGGGCCGTAGGGACAGCCACTCCTGGAGACTGCCCAGTGGAGCCATCGGCCAATGGGAACATCTCCACAGTCCCCCACCACCTCAACCATCAGGGCCATCCCCTTGCCCAGGGCTCCCGGCGCCACGAGGGGCACCCAGGGGGAGCACATGCCAGGCAGGCTCTGGCCTCATCACCTCTCATCCTTGAGGCACCTCCTGTCCCCAAGGCTCAGCCCTTGCTGTGGGAGATGCATCTCACCCACTCATGGTTCTAGACTCAGCTGCGCTCGGTGGGCCACCTGATCTACCCCTCACAGCACGTTTCAGCCTTTGCTTCTTATTACGAAATCCTGATGATCCCGGAAGGAAGCCTTAAACCATAGAGCAATTTCCTCTCTGCCTTTATTGTGTGTTTCTTTCTGGTGTTCGGACCCCAAAACCATGCATTTTAGTGATCCTGGATTCTATTAAGCCCTCACGGGGGTACCTGGTGGAGTCCCTGGGTGGTGCAAATGGTTAATGCACTCAGTTGCTTGCTGAAAGGTCAGAGGCTCGCATCCACCCGGAGGCGCCTCGGAAGAAAGGCCTGGCGATCTACTTCCAAAAGATCAGCCACTGAAAACTACATGGAACGCAGTTCTACTCTGACACACATGGGGTCGCCATGAGTCAGAATCGACTCCAACTGGTTTTACTGGTTTTGGGGATCCGTGGTAGCTGTGAGTCGGAAATGACCGGACAGCAATGGGTTTGGATTTTTTTTTTTTTTGGTAGCTGTAAGTCAGGCTTTTTATTTTTCTCTCTAAAGAACGCCTGTAGACAGAGCAGCTCACCTAGCAAAGCAAACCAATCTAGAACGCTCTAAAAACTCTGAGATGGCTGCGATTGTCCACCTCGATGTGTACATCGGTGCATGCTCACAGGGTGAACACAAACTTAACTCTGTCCACCACGTGCTGAGCTGCAACACCGCTTCTGGCAAACTTAACCGCAGGAGGTCTTACACAAGAACCGGTCTTCTCCAGCGGTTTGTTCTGGCTGGCTGGGAGGGTAACGATGACTCAGAGATCTGTTAGAGGCTAGAAGGTAATGGCTGTCATAAACCAAAACATGAGGAAAATGCAGACTTACATGGTTATCGAAAATGGTGAGCGCGGCCTCATAGTCACCCTGCAAAAACAGAGTTCCCGGGGTTCACACTTGTGCGTTGCAAACACACAAAGTGACTCCAAGGACTACGGAAGCATAACAGAAGGTAGAAAAGGATGCCCTTCTCCAACGTCGTTATTGGAATAAAAGGCACCGACCGTCTTCTTACCTTCTCGATCAGATATAAAGCCCAGTGCCAGTAGTTATGACAAGCCAGCATGTCACGGTCCTGGGGGAAGAATGAGGACGTGAGAGAAAAATCGGACTGCCTGACAACAAACACACGCGCTTGTTTAAAAACACTGCGGTGAGAGTTACGCAACAGGAAATTCACCATTTTAAAGTGAACAATTCAGTGGCATTTAGTACGGTCACAGTGTGGGGGAACCACCGCCTCTGTTTAGTTCCAGAACACTCTCATCACCCCAGAGGAGACCTTGTACGCATCAGCAGTCACTCCCCATCCCCTGCTCCTCTCAGTGCCTGGCCACCACCAACCCGCTTCTGTGTCTACGGATGTGCTTACTGAACGCTGTTGTCGGGTGCTGTGGAGTCGACCCCGACTCATAGCGACCCCATGTGACAGAGCAGAACTGCCCCATAGAGTGTTCTAGGCTGTAATCTTTACAGGAGCAGATCACCAGGTCTTTTTCCTGCAGAGCAGCTCGGTAGGTCTGAACCGCCAATCTTTCAGCTAACAGCTGAGCGCTTAGCCATCCGTGCTACCAGGGCTTCTTCTACTGAATGTAGCTCTGTGCTAATATGCAACCGCCATCTTTGAGAAGGAAGGAGAAGAAAATTTACCCAGCACCTGCTCTGAGAGGCAGCGATTATCACGCCTGAATTTACCAAGGAGGAAACTGAAGCTGAGGGAGGTTGACACCTTGTTAGCCTCAGAGCTGGACAGCGGTGCGCTAGGTCTACAAAGAGGAAGGTCTTTCGGCTCCTCAACTCCATCTTCTCTGCGTGTAAGGTGGAGATGATGAATAAAGATGCATTCTGCACTGTCACTGGGCCCCCTGTGTGCCAAACAGGGTGCTCGGATGAGACCAGGGGGACCCAGGACCATGGGCACACAGATGCCCGCTCAGGGCTGGGCTCACAGCAGGCGCTGGCGGCAGCCACCAGAAGTGAGGATGCCACTCTGTCCCAGCCTTATCTCTGTCCAAGGGGTCCCTGCGCTGAGAGCTCCTAGACCCGGGGAAGATTGATGACAAGGACCTTCCCCTTGAGCCGACAGAGAAAGAAAGCCTTCCCCTGAAGCTGGCACCCTGAATTTGGACTTCTAGCCTCCTAGACTGTGAGAGAATAAATTTCTGTTTGTTAAAGCCATTCCCTTGAGGTATTTCTGTTACAGCAGCACTAGATGACTGAGACCAAGTCCTAACCGCTATACCTGTGAGTGTGACCTTTTTGGGGAATGGAGTCTTTGAAGATGTTATCAGTTAGGTTACCAGGAGGTCATACTGATCCAATATGAGTGCCGTCCTTCCAAGAACAGGAGACACAGAGACACAGACAGACAGAGGAGAAGGCCATGTGAAGACGGAGGAGGAGACTGGAGAGATGTAGCCGCAAGCCAGGAATGCCTGGGACAACCAGGAGATGGAGGAGGCAAGGAAGGAGTGTCTCCTAGAGCCTGAGAGAACATGGCCCTCCCAACGCCTTGGTTTCAGGCTCCTGGCCTCCAGAGCTGTAAGACAATTAATCTCTGCTGAATTAAGGCACCTAGATTGTGGTGCTTGGTTACGGCAGTCCCAGGGAACTCATACGTCTCCCTTCTAGAAGGCTCACTGCAGATACCTCCTCCACAGCCTGGACACCACCTCTCCTCCCTGGGAAGAGGACCTGACAACTCCTCCAGCCTCCTCACAGCCCGTGTCCATCTTATACCAAACCACCTGGCTCTGTTCTCCCCACAAGGCCATCATAGGCTTTGGTGGCTTTGCTGGAGCTGGCCTTCTGCTGGAAGACCCTTCAACTCCTCCTTCTGCACCTGGCAAACTTCTACGCATCCTTCAATCCTCTGCTCGGATGTTGTCCTCCTCCAGGAAGCCTTCCCTGACCACTTCCCCCACAAGCTGGGTTGGGTTCGATGTCTTCTCTGGACTCTCACGTCCTCCGCTACAGCCCTGTCACAGTATAGCTCCCGTGCTGCTGGAGGATGGTCACTCTGAGAGGACAGGGAAGTCTGGGCTGGACCCTCTGTGGGGTACCTGGGGCTGGCACAGGCCTGAGGCAGGGACTGGAGACTTGCTGACTCTGCGTCTGCAGCCACACACCCAGGGCAGTGTAGGAGGCCGAGGACAGGGAGCCCGAGGCCACTGTGTCCGCCCGCAGGCTGTCCAGCCAAGCAGAGGCTGCCGAGAGTCAAGGCAGGGACAGACGCAGACAGCAGAGGACGAGGGTCTGCTCGGAGATGACCCAGCTGGCCTTGGCACCAACACCAACGGGCCAAGGCTGGCACAGTTGTCACATGGCCATTTTACAGATGAGGAAACCGAGGCTCAGAGGGATCAAGTCTTGCCACAGGGTAAAGCCAGGCTTCAAAGCCAGGTCTCTCAGACTCCTCCCTAAAATCGCAGCATCTGGCCCAGGAACGTGGCCCTGGCTGGGCCACCTCCCCTCCTCGGTACAGCCTGGGAAAGGCCGCTGCCTCCAGCCAGGAGACTAAGCCACACTGCCCGTCCGCCTGCCCCACCGGCGCCCGCTACAAACAACAGCGCCCTGCCCTCGGGCGGACCTCTGATCTCTGGGTTTGCAGCGTCCCCCAGGGCCTGGCCTGTGAAAGTGTCAAGGCAGAAAGGAGGGGGTATAGTGGGGGAGGAAGAGGGGAGCCAGGCAAACGATGGGGCCCCAGGGCCTCTCCAGGCCCGTGTCTGGGATCCTTCGGGAGATGGAGCGCGAAACTCGTACAACTACAGTTCTCGAATGCTCTCTTCGTCCTGGGCCCCGCTTTACCCCACACCACTTCCGGAGAAGGCCCTGCGACCTGCCTTCATGCACTGGAAATGTTCTGGGCCAGGGAGCTGCTCGGGGGACCCCGGTGCCCAGGCTGGGTCCTGCACTCCGGCCTGTCCCGAGTCTCTCCTGCCGCGCTCGCTCCCGCACGGAGCCCCTGCCGCCTGGAGCCGGGCCCTGGGAGACAGAGCTCGCCGTGGAGAGACAGGGGCAGGGCAGCAGGCCACACCTGGACAGGTGGTCAGCTGTGCGCCAGAGGCAGGCATAGGGACACGGGCACACACAGAGTCGGGAGGGCCACCACCGCCAGGGTAGAGGGGTACCTGAAGGGGCAGCAAGCCGACAGCTGGGCGGGGTGAAGGTGGGCAGCCAGGAGGGGAAACGCAGAGGCCACAGCGAGGCCAGACCACAGGAGAGGGCCTGGGAGGGCAGTAGGGTCTGGACGGCTCCAGCATCCTCCTCCACACAGGCCCTTACCGCCCATACAGCAGCCTGCAGACACGCACTGCGTCCATCACCCCACTCACCACCCTGCTGGGCTGTGAGCCCCCGAGGGCCACTCCTTGGTGCAGGGTTTGTTATGTGTCCTCCAAAAAGATACGGTGAAGTCCTAACCCCATACCTGTGACCATGACCTTGTTTGGAAATAGGATCTTTGCAAATGTTATCAGTTAAGATGAGGTCATACTGGAGCAGAGTGAGTCCTAATCCATATGAATGGTGTCCTTAACAAAGAGGAGAAGAGACACAGACGGACAGACACACAGTGATGACAGAGTTAAAGGGATGTAGCCACAAGCCAAAGAACACCAAGGATGGCCAGGATCTTCTCCCAGGGCCTTCAGAGAGAGCAGGGCCCTCCGACATCTGGAGTCTGGACTTCTGGCCTCCAGAGCTGTGAGATAACACATCCGTGTTGTTCTAAGCCCCACAGTGTGTGATTTGTCACCGCAGTCCTAGGGGGCTCATCCGGGGTTCCAGGGTGGAGCCCACTGGCTGGTGACCAAAATGGCAGCTCACAGCCCTCTCAGCTCTCACCTGCGCCCACCCCTGTTTCCCAGGGAATTTTCTAATCCATTCCTTTTACAACCCTGTGCCTTCAGGCCAAGACAATTCTAGAACCACGTGCAAGACGCTAGCAGGTAGTAAGGGGCTGTGGAGCTCCAGAAGAGGCTGTGGCATGGAACAAACACCTCTACCCCAAACAGTTTCCCCAAGAACTAAACTGTACCCCATAACTCCTGTCCAAAAAGCCTCAGCTTAGCTCAAGGTGACGAATGGGCTTTTCCAGACGAGTGACCCAACCACAAGAATTGTACCTTCCAGTTGGATTCTGAGCCCTGCATGAATTCCACTCCATCCTTGATTTCCGCTTTCATTTCGTGGATGTGGGCTATGGTGTGCACTGACCACGCGTCCGTCGGGTTAATAGACAAAGCCTGCAGGGGGAGGGGTGGAGAATGAGCGGTGGCCCCACGGATTAGCCAGGTGTTACGCGGGGGCTCCAGGATGAGTGTCAGGGGTTAGCAAGCTTGAGGACTGGACTCTAACTCAACAATACCCATCCCAACAATAAAACCAAAAAACCCAAACCAGTTGCCAAATCAGTTCCAACTCATAGTGACCCTATAAGACAGAGGAGAACTGCCCCATAGGGTTTCCAAGGAGTAGATGGTGGATTCGAACTGCCGACCTTTTCATGAGCAGCCATAGCTCTTAACCACTGTGCCACCAGGGCTCCCATGCCAACAGTAACAATAACAAAACAATAACCATGCCAACAGGAACAAAATAACTGGCCCAACAAGCAGCCTGGTCACCGTTCACCAGTCACGCTGGATTAATACACCAGTCCCAGGGTAGGTGCTGTCGTTCGCTGCCGTCAGGTGGGCCCCCAACTCACGGCGCTCCCACGCACAACGGAATGAAATGCTTCCTGGTCCTGAACCATCCCCACGATCGGCTGCACGTCAGACCGTTGCGATCCATGGAGTTTTCATTGGCTGATTTTCAAAAGTAGATCAGGCCCTTCTTCCTAGTCTGTCTTATTGTGGAAACTCCCCGGAAGCCCGTTCAGCATCACAGTGACACGAAGCCTTCTCTGACAGATGGGTGGTGGCTGTGCACGAGGTGCACTGGCCGGGTTTCGAATCTGGGTCTCCCACACGGAAGGCGGGAACTCTACCACTGAACCACCACTGCTCCCAACTGCCAAGTAGGTGTCATTGCCCATTTCACAGACGAGGAAACCGAAGCTCAGGGAGATTAAGCTACAAAGCTGGACGGCAGCAGAGTCATCCCCTTGGCCCTGCCTCCTGGCTACAGCTGAGTCACCTCCGGCAAGCTGTTCAGGCTCTCTGAGCCTGAGCGACCCCACAGCAGAGGGACCACGGATGGCACCTTACCCCGGGGGCTGCCGCAGAGAGGAAGCAGACGCTGCCCAGGCAAACACGGTGCAGGTCGTCCAGCGCTTCCAGTGGCTTCTGCTGCTTCTTCCTGCTCACATGCCTGCGGTGACCACACGTGTGGCTTTTCCTGGCTATCCTGGCTTACCACAGCATTCAGAACAGCAGACGCTCCCCTGCCGGGAGCCTTAGAGCAGCCCCTGGAGCAGACAGGACAGGGATTCTGCCTTGTGGGGACATCATCCTCACCCATGTGCCCAACACCTGTTTACCAGGTGTCTACCAGGCGTCTACCAATCGCCGGGCACAGAGTACGTCCTGAGGCTCTGAGAGGTGCCGGGCCGGCCAGTAAGTGGGGGGTCCATGTGAGCACAGGTCCCCCAACCGCATCACGTCGCCCCCCTATCCGTGCGTCAGTCTCCTCACACCTTTCACGGAAGCAGAGTCTGGAAGCCCCCAGCTCCTTGCCCTGGCCTGGCCCCTGTGGGGGGTTTAGGTGAAGCCCGTCCCAGCACCCCGGCCTCCTGTCCCCATTTTTTGTTCTGCCTGGCTCACGGGGAACCGGGAGATGAGTGGGTCTGTGGGGCCCATCAGAGGAGCAGCTTATCCAATAGGCAAGGTAAGCACAGTGTTTACCTTGCTCAGCAGATCATCTGAAGTGGACAATTTCACATTTTTTCGCCACATCAAAGATTCTGCTTCTAGGTATGGCTGGCATCTGCCTCTCTCCCAACCCCATAGCACCTTCCTACAGAATCAAAGCCTCTTTTCAAATTTACAGTCCGTGACAGGGCGGATGACCCAGTAAGCAAGGTAAGCATGGGCTTACTTGTGCTTACTTACTAATCTGTAGTGAACTAATTCCCACGGGTTTCACCACATCTGTAACTGTTCGCTACTGATGATCTGGTAAGCACTGTCTCACCTTGCCTATTGGATAATCCGCCCCTGGTGCCCACGGGGCGGGGTGGTGCTGGGCATGCAGGGACAGGCCGCTCTGCAGAGACTGCAGGGCACAGCCCGGCGAGGCTGGCTTTCCCGTAGAGGTGAAGGGTGGTCAGAGCGCAGCCACCCACCAGGTCCCACAGCTCCGCCCGTCTCTGATAGGTTCCTAATCAGCCTCTCCTTCCCTTAGAGCCTTCAAGTTCCCGGAGCAAAGTCCAGATGCTCAAAACCGCAACCGGCCAGCTTACAAGGCCCAGCAAGTCCGAACTAGCCCTCTCCCGCCTTTTCTCCTGGTGCCCTGCCCCACCCACCTGCGGCCCCAGCCTGGGCCTCTCTAGAACCTGCCGTGCCCACTCTGCTCCCTGCCCTCCCCAGCCCGGGGAACGCCTGCCCAGCTTGCAGACACCGGCCCCAGCACCGCTGCCTGGAGGCCGACCAGACCCCCGCGGACCAAGTGCAGCTCCTCCCACTGCCCCAGAGCCTGTGTGGCCACTGTCACCACCTGGGTCTTCTTGCCCTGTAACTGCCCGTGACGGTGCTGGCGGTGGGGTCAGAGTGCAGCCGCCGGCAGGAGGGGGGACAGCAGGAGAAAGCAGCATCAACTGGGGAGGGGGACCCCATTCCACCACTTCTTGCTCCCCATGAGGGAGGTTTGTGCCTTCTGGCTGCCCTCGGGGCGGGGGGCACATCTGTCAGCAGACAGACCCTTGTCCAGAGCTCTTGGGCTGTCCTACCAGCCCACCGGTGGCCCATGCACACCCCCCAAGGGAGGGCCCAGCAGCAATGCTCTCGAGGGGCCCTGCTGAGGCTGCCCCGGGTGGTGGTGCAGACCCAGGGTGTCAGGAAGCTGCGCAGACCCCCAGCCCCAGTTCCTGCTAAAGCAAAGAGCCCACCACCCTGAGCCTCGAGTCTGGGCTCCATCTCTGGAATCAAGGCAGTTTCAGTGACCCCATGGGCCCCATGAACCCCAGAGGGCACGGTCTCCTGGGGAGAAGACTGGGGGCTACCTACAGCCAGGTCTGGGGGACAAGTGCTGGCCAGGATGCTCGGAATTCATTTCCAGTCCAGGCTGCTTCAAGGGCAGGCTCCCGGGCAGATGGCCTGGGCGAGAACCACAGCTCTATCATCTCCGAGCTGTGGGGCAGCTCTGGCCTCGCTCTGCGCCTCGGCCCCTCCTCTGGGCAATCAGAGGTGGACAGCTTTCTGGCAGAGATTCTGTGTGGACTAGAGCCCAGCAGTGAGCTGCCACGGGAGCTGATATCGCCTCTCTTTACATGACACCCTCTCTGGGCCTCAGTTTCCGCCTCTTTGAGAAGAGGGGCTGGAGAAGAGGCAATTCGAGGGCCTGAGACTTCACAGCAGCTGGCTGCACAGGACACCTGCCCCCGGGCATGCTAGCGCAGCCTGCCAGTGGTCCTGCCGATGGCCACGTGAGTCACACAGACCACGGACAGAACACGGAGTCAAGAGCGTGCGGCCAGAGGATGCGCATGACCAACTCAACCCTGGCACTGCGTCTTTACCACGGCTGTGTCCTCTGTGATGGGGCCCTGGTGATGCAACGGTTAAATGCTCTGCTGCTAACTGAAAGGCTGGTGGTTCAAACCCCCCCAGTGACTCCATGGGGGAAAAGACCTGGTGTCTGCTCTCATAAAGACTACAGCCTAGCAAACCCTATGGGGCAGTTCTACTCTGTCATATGGCTTCCCTGTGAGTCAGAATCGACTCAACAGCAACCAACAACAACACATTCTCCATGAGCTTCATCCCTTCTGACAGGGGTGGTGGTCCAGGAGAAGGCCCCTACCCACTCAGGGAGGATGCCCAGTCAGGGCCAACTGGAACCATCACTCCACTCCCTGGACCTCTGGTACTGTCAGTCACGCCTAGAAATGTGGAGTTCGAGGAGGAAGAACCCACATTCATATACGCTTCTCCATCTACAAAGTTCTTTCCCATAGCACAAACTGGGGGATTTGGAGACAGAGCTGGGTGGAGTCCCAGGGCCATTTTGTGCAACACTGAGTGAGGATATGTGACTTCCGTGACCCTCATCTTCCTCACTGACCACCATGAATAATAACACTGTTTGCCATGTACCAAGCTGGCCAGGTCACATGTTTGCTGCACCACATGTTTGCCATGTCATGTGTTTGCCATTCCACGTGGCTCTGAGGACCATGGAAAGGCCACAGGGTGAGTCATGGGCACGCAGTGAAGCCCTCGACAAGTGACGGCTAGCACTATTAACACAGGGTGGGGACAGCCCTCCCAATAACTCTGAGGAAACGAAGAGAAAGGGAGTTGCTGGGGTCACACACCAACAGGCCCAGTCTCTGCCCCCCACTGGGAGGGCCCCTTGTGTTCTCTGCCCCACCCGGACAGCCACTCTGGAGGATCGGGCAGCTCGAGAAGGGTCCATTTACCTCCTTCGCGAGCTTTTCCGCCTGATCGTAGAAGTTGGTTTCCATCAATCCAAAAGAATAAATGCCTTTTACGTAGCTAAGAACAGAGAAAAAATAGCTTTAAAAAAAACAAAAAAAGGCACACGGGACATTTTTAGGCTGTGAAACTATTCTATGATACTGTACTGGGGGACACACGACACTGTGCATTTGGCAAAACCCACAGGACTGCACAGCACAGAGTGACCCTAGTGTAAGTCACAGACTTCAATTAATAACAACGTATCAATATTGGCCGGTCCACTGTAACAAATGAACCGCAGGAATGCGAGATGTTAATACTCGCAGAGGCTGTGTGCGGGGGAGAGGAGGCACACAAGAACTCCCTGTACTTTCTGTGCCATTCTTCTGTAAACTAAAACTGTTCTAAAAAATAAAGTCTAAAAAGAAAAACGACAGGGTGGATCTGTGTTAAAATAAATAAATAAAAAGCCGTCCACCATAGCAGCCATGGGCTACCCCATGGCCATGGGCCTCAACAAGGGCCCCAAGGTGACCAGGAACCTAAGCAAGCCCCAAGCTCGTGTGGGACATGATGTGGGAGGTGTGTGGCTTCGCACGCTGAGTGGTGCGTCATGGAGCTGCTCAAGGTCTCCGAGGACAAGCAGGCCCTCAAGTTCATCCAGAAAAGGGTGAGGACACACATCTGCACCAAGAGGAAGGGTGAGGAGCTGAGAAATGTCCTGGCCGTCATGAGGAAGGCGGCTGCCAAGGACTGAGCGTGTCCCTGTCCCCGACTGTTGTATCCCTGCCCCAAGTAATATAATGAAGTCTTTCCAAAAATAAAGAAAGAAAGAAGATGGCCTGGGACTGTTCAACGCTCACACACCCCAGCCAGGCACTGTGTCTCCTTAGTGAGTTGAGGCTTCCATTAGTGAGGGGTGATGTCACCTTTATCTTTGCACAACTGTCCCCAAGCCTAGCCTGTTTCCATGCAGGCCCCTCCATGATACACGTCCCTCCTCCTAAGACATAACTGCATGTCTCCACCAAGGACAAAGGCTTTCTGCTTGTCTGCCTGGTGACGGGCCGGAGGGGCACCTCCCCTGGGATGTCTTCATGACCCGCGGTGATCAGTGTCTCCTTGTTGCTTCCATAGCACTGTGTTCGGCCTCTGCCCTGGCCTGCACTGCACCCACTGGACCGCCGGGCTCCTGCCCAGACCAGGGATGCTGAAGGCAGGGGCTCAGCTGTCCAATTCGCTCCCCGCCCAGGCCCAGCCCCGGATGGGCTTGAAGACACTGGGCTGAATTAATGCCGACTTCCCTTTCGCATCTGTAACCACAGCATCTGAGCATCAAGGCGGTCACATGTGAAACGTGAGTCACGGGGTTCAGTGAAAAACAAGAGTGTGTGATGGCATTTCTATCTGAGACTCAGATGTCTTTACCACCAAGTATAGAAACAAATTCTCGCTTTTATTATCCACGGAAGCAATGTTGTCGAGCAGCAGCTTCCAAGCTTGCTTTTCTTTCTTCAGTATTTATTGAATACTTTATCATTGTTAGCTGCCAATGAGCTGACTCTAACTTCTGGTGACCTTGTGTCATGGATTGAATTGTGTCCCCCAAAATATCTGTCAACTTGGCTAGGTCATGATTCCCAGTACTGTATGACCGTCTACCATTTTGTCATCTGATGTGATTTCCCTATGTGTCGTAAATCTATCACAATGATGTAATAAGATGGATTAACGACAGTTACATGGATGAGATCTACAAGTTTAGACAGTGTCTTAAACCAATCTCTTTTGAGACATAAAAGAGAGAAGCGAGCAGAGAGACATGGGGACCTCATACCACCAAGAAAGCAGTGCCAGGAGCAGAGCGCATCCTTTGGACCTGAGGTTCCTGTGCTGAGATGCTCCCAGACCAAGGGAAGACTGATGCATCACGAGGACCTTCCTCCAGAGCCGACAGAGAAGGCCTTCCCGAGGAGCTGATGCCCTGAATTTGGACTTGTAGCCTACTGGACTTCTCTTTGTTAAAGCCATCCACCTGTGGTATTTCTGTTACAGCAGCATTAGATAACTGAGACACCTTATATACAACAGAATGAAACGTTGCCTGGTCCTGTGTCATGCTCACAATCACCAGCATGTTTGAGTCCATCACTGGAGCTACTATGGCTCCAGCTGTCCCTTGCTGGCCCTCTGCTTCACCACACATGATGTCCTACTGCAACGATGGATCCCTCCTGATGACGTGTCCAAAACAAGCAAGTCAGATAATATTTTGTTGTGATCCATAAGGTTTTCATTGGCTAATTTTTGGAAGTAGATTACCAGGCCTTTCTTCATAGCCTGTCTTAGTCTGGAAGCTCCACTGAAACCTGTCCACCATGGGTGACCCTGCCGGTATTTGAAATACTGGTAGTATAGCTTCCAGCATCACAGCAACATACAAGCCACCGCAGTATGACAAACTGACACACGGTGGTGGCCGAATGCTTACTGAGGTCATTTAATTGTCAACATGTAAGCACTGACTGGTGCTTACTTTGTGCCAGGTACTGTTGGGCTCTGGAGTCTGTTCATGCATTTGACAACAACCCTCTGATGAGGACTCAGTGGAGGTGATAACGTGTGGGGGTCATGACAGCTAGTCCCAAGCAGCCCAGGCCTCTCTCTACTCCCGAGCACACACAGAAGCGCCTTCCTGGTCAGCATGTGACCAGTCTGACCAATCACTTGGAAGTGGAGGATATCCCTTTCACTCTGAGCGCATAATTATCACTGTGAGTCCCCCAGGGACTCCCCTTTCTCTCTGCCTTAGCAACTGCCCTAGCCAGAGAACAGCTGCTTCATCAGCTGGGACCCAGAGGGAGACATGGCCCAAGTGCTAAGTCCCCAGCCCTCCCGTGATGGAGATGCCGCGAGTGTGAGAAACTTAGGTTGTAAAAAGCTTTGGAGAATCAGGTTTGGGGGATGCTTGTTACTGCAGAAGAAACTATCCCATCATGACTGGTACACAATTGTTGCTGTTATTAGGTGCCGTTGAGTCAGTTCTGACTTATAGTGACCCTATGCACCACAGAACGAAACACTGCTTGGTCCTGTGCCATGCTCACAATCGTTGTTATGCTTGAGCCCATTGTTGCAGTCACTGCGTCAATCCATCTTGTTAAGGGTCTTCCTCTTTTTCGCTGACCCTCTACTTTACCAAGCATGATGTCCTTCTCCAGGGACTGATCCCTCCTGAAAACATGTCCAAAGTATGGGAGACGTAGTCTCGCCATCCTTGCTTCTATGGAGCATTCTGGCTGTACTTTTTCCAAGACAGATTTGTTCATTCTTCTGGCGGTCCATGGTATATTCAATATTCTTCACCAACACCATAATTCAAAGGCACCAATTCTTCCGTCTTCCTTACTCATTGTCCAGCTTTCGCATGCATGTAATGCGACTGAAAACACCATGGCTTGGGTCAGGCGCACCTTAGTCTTCAAGGTGACGTCTTTGCTTTTTAACACTTTAAAGAGATCTTTTGCAGCAGATTTGCCCAATGCAATGCATCTTTTGAGTTCCTGACTACTGCTTCCATGGGTGTTGATTGTGGATCCAAGTCAAATGAAATCCTTGACAACTTCAGTCTTTTCTCCATTTATCAGGATGTTGCTTATTGGTCCAGTTGTGAGGATTTTTGTTTTCTTTATGTTGAGGCGTAATCCATACTGAAGGCTGTGATCTCTGATCTTCATCAGTAAGGGCTTCAAGTCCTCTTCACTTTCAGCAAGCAAGGTTGTGTCATCTGCATAACGCAGGTTGTTGACGAGTCTTCTTCCAATCCTGATGCCCCGTTCTTCTTCATATAGTTCAGCTTCACACAATGGTGCTGCCTGATTTACAGGATGGGGTGGAGATAAGGTAAAGAAACTGAAGCCTTTTAATGAAGGTACAGGCAGTCCCGGGATTTCCAAAGAGCTCTGTTCCTAAGTCTGTCTTTATGTCAAATTTTCCAGTCAGAACAGTTAGGTTTGGTTCATATCTAACGTCAGTTAGTCCAATGTTTGTCTTAGTGTATACTATATAGTGTACCTTTCTATATGTAAAAAACATTAAAGAAACACTTCCAGATGCAGTAAAACATCTTTAACGTAATAATACAGAAGTAATAATAATAATAATGTTTTGATGTGTGTTGCAAAGTAGTACCTGTTTGCTATTACAAACCATTGTACGTCCCTCGAATTTTAAATGTAATAGGCTTTACAGGGGTTGGCTTGTAACTACCGGTTACATGTAAGTCAGATTTTTGTAACTCGGGGACTGCCTGTAATAGCAATAATACTTTATTGATAAAATATAATGAAATGATGCAAAATTCCAGGTAAAATTCAATATCAATATACTTTGCATTTTACATTCCTATTCATTTTTCCTTGTTGAGAAAAATGGAATTAAAAGAATTAGAGGAAACAGCAATAGTGTTAACAAATAAGAATCTACGAATGGGTATATGGGTAGAGAGGGATGCTAAACAGGAGCAGACGGGTGCAAGGGAGCACACCCACCTGCAGATACAGGTTGGGTTGTGGGTATTACTGCATACACATTTGTGGATGCTGCAAGTATATTAAAATAGACAATAGAAGACACATGGGGCATAGTCATGGAAACTTCCTAGACATAACCAAACATCTCGTGGGGCGAAGTTACTAGGCTTGAAGGTTGAGCCCCATAGACTCGGGGGATATCTATGTCAACTGGCATTAAATAGTTCATAAAGACAATGTTCTACATCCTACTTTAGTGAGTAGTGCCAGGGGTCTTAAAAGCTTGTGAGTGGCCATCTAAGATACAACTATTGGTCTCATTTCATCCAGAGCAAAGGAGAGTGGAGAAAACCAAAGATTCAAGGGAGCAATTAGCCTAAAGGACTAATGGATCACATGAACCACAGCCTACATGACCCTGAGACCAGAAGAACTAGATAGTGCCCAGCTGCCACTACCGGCTGCTCTGATCAGGATCACAACAGAAGGGCCTGGAGACCAGGAGAAAAATGTAGAACAAAAATCAAATCCATATAAAAGACCAGACTTACTGGTCTGATAGAGACTGGAGGAACCCCTCAGACTATGGCCCTAAGACACCCTTCTAACATGGAACTGAAGCTATTTCCAGAGACTACCTTTCGGTCAAACAACATACATGCCTACAAAATTAATAAAACCCGAGAGGAATGAGCTCCTTAGAACAGCTGACTATATGGGACCACCAGGGCAAAATCTGCCCAAGAGCAAAGACAAGAAGGCAGGAAGGGGCGGGAAAACAGGAGGAAATGTAATGGGGAACCCATGAGGGAAGTGGGGAGAGCGCTGACACATTGAGGCGACTGTGACCAATGTCTTGGAACACTCTGTGCACAAATTGCTGAATGGGTAACTATTTTGCTCTGTAAACCTTCACCTAAACCACAATAAAATATTTTCAAAAAAGAAGAAGAGTCCCTCTCACGAATGAAGCAGGAACACGGGAAAGAATGCAGGATAAAGCTTAAGGGTGAGGCCAAGGGAGATGCCATGTTTTTAGGGTAGGGCCAAAAGAGTCTTACATTTTTAGGACACAGGAGAGACATTAAGAAGTAGAAACGACCCCTGAAATTATTGCCCTGAGATAATCTTTAAACCTTAAACCAAAAATATCCCCTGAAATCGTCTTAAAACCAAACAATAGCTTAGCTTAACTAGTAAAGAATGTCAGCCTTGAACATTATGCTCTTTTAAGATTTATCTCTATGGGATCAAATGCACTACAGCAATTGGAAAGATTAGATAGGAAGCTTAGGGGGCAGCGAGTTCATGTTAATAGGGGAGGAACAACTCGGGAAAGGAGGGTGCGGATGTTTGCACAGCTCGAAGAATGTCATCAATGTCACTGAATTGTACATGTAGAAACGGTTTAATTGGTGTATGTTCTGTTGCGTACATTTTCAACAACAACAACAAAATAAAATAACTATTAAAAAGGAAAAAAAGATGTAGACATGATGTGATTTCCAGCTGGTACCTACCTGCTCAGGGGGACGTCAGGTGTCCAGAATGGGTAAACTCGAGCAACAGAATCTCGCATCTGTTCCTGGTAGCCCAGGTAAAAATAGGTATCATGGGAAAATTTCAGGGCCAACATGTCTGTTGGGTGGTCCCGGAGAATCTGCTCCCAGAAATCACAGGCTTTCGGAAGGTTCCTGGAAGCCAACAGAGACGGGTCAGCAACCCTGAACACGCAGTTCACACACAAGGCAGAGCGAGCGGCATCGCGTCTTGCCAGTGTCAGGGTTTGCAATGAATTGGTTAAAAAGAAAATCAATTCCCTTGGCTGCTAACCAACAAGTCGGCAGCTGGAATCCACCAGCCGCTCCTTGGAAATCCTATGGGGCAGCTCTACTCAGTGCTATAGGGTCGCTATGAGTTGGAATCGACACGACAGCAATGGGTTTGGTTTTTGGTTCTATCTTTTAGATAATTCTGTGATATGGTTCTGTTATTTGTGAAATGGAAATAATAACCAATTTATTGAATGAAACAAAAGAAGGTGCTTTGAATGCTTCATTGGGAACCCTGGCCAACAGCTTCCTCACTGGACAATCACCACAATAAAGTGGCAGGCAGGACGTGTCCCACGAGGTAGGAGGACAATCCCTCCCGGCCCCCTTCCTACAGTGGGTGGGGCCAGCTGTGGCATCACGCAGCGCGGCCCCCATGCCAGGCCTGGCCCAGGGAGGCCTCTCACCCCTTGGCGAACGTCTCCACCGCAGACACGTGCAGCCGCTCCCGCTGCGTCAGTGGCTGGGTTTCCGAAATCTCCACCATCACCTTCAGGGCCTGGGCCAGCTCTGGGCTCAGCCGCACGGAGGTCCCGGTGCCGATCAGCAGGAGGCCATTGGAGATGACGTGGCCCATCGCTGGCGGGACGGTGGGAAACAGCTGGGGATTCCCATGGTCCAGCCCACACCTGGCCCCGCGTGTGACATCAACAACCCACGTCCCAGGGGGTGCAAGCCAAGTGGAGGGGAGCTGTCACCTGCGCCCTCTCCCAACAGCCCACCACATGGCCTTTGCCCTCACCGCACATGTGGAGGGAGCAGCCACCCCAAAAGCATCCTGGATTATACAGGTAGTTCCACAACGGGGGCATTTGGGGCACACAGATGTCTACGGCACACCCACCCCGGGTGGACTGGTTAGGGGCCACCTGTGGGCTCCTGGCCTGGGTTTCCCTGACCAGCTGGTGTTGTCACTAGGATGGGCACACACCTGGCCGGGGACCCTCGGTGGATGCTGTTCAGGGTAGAGGTCCCTGAGGCACTTACCGCAGCCTTGTGCAGGCCCTCAGGCTCTACCTGGGCTTCCCGGCCCCCACCGTAACAGAGGCAAGGTGCACACTGGGGTTTGGAACTCAGCTGCTAGCCCAGGACTAAGACCCAGGACCCAGCTTCTGCCCTGGGGCTTGGGTCTGCTCAGAGCCTCAGCTACTGGCTCCTCCCACAGGCCACTTCTGCCTCCACCCGATTAGTAAGAGCCTCCAGCCCTCAGCAGTGAGGTGCAGAGGAGGGGGTCCCTGCTGCTCTGCCCCCTCATCAGCCCTTCTCCCAGGCCCAGAACCTTACCCCACACTGGGGCCCCCAACCTGAGGTTGGTGCACCGTGCTGAACTCTCCACGCCCACTACTCATGTGCAGAACTCCACCCCCACCTGGGCTGCCAGCCTCTGCAGCAGTCAGTCCTCCCCACCCCAGCCCAACGGCGTCCGTGCGGTCAGGGAACGAGATGGACTGGATCCATGAAACTGGGCTCCTGACCCGGGAAAGCAGTTACTCACCGAAGGCTGGGTCTGCTTCTTTGAGCTTCGACATGCAGCCCTCGAGGCCACCAAGGCTCTTGTCGTTGGTCCATTTGACACACTGAAATAAAAAGACAGAACACAGCTGTCATGGGGAGGCCTTCATTTATGTTAATGAAGGCATGTAACTAAATCTGGACTTTGCTTTCTTTCTAGAATGTAGAGTATTTTCTGGAGTCTAACCCAAAGAAAGCATAACTTGGTTGACCTCATATGAAGAGATTAAATGCATGCAGGGTGAAGCATAATTTCAAAGAAATGAAACATCAAAAGGAAGGTTCTTTCTGACAGGTAATCTGCTACACAATGTCAGCTTGTTCAGCTCTAAAACCAAAAAACTGTTGCTGTCAGATCGATTCTGACTCATAGCGACCCTACAGGACAGAGCAGAACTTCCCCATAGGGTTTCCAAGGAGCAGCTGGTGGATTCGAACTGCCGGCCATTTTTGGTTAGCAGCTGAGCTCTCAACCACTGTGCCACCAGGGCTCCTCTTTGGCCCTAGAGGGGCCTTGAAATCAGGGCCATTGCAGGTACTACGGTGGGGGCGTTGCTACTTCTTATGAATTAAGCTGTGTCCCCCAAAAAGATACGTTGAAGTCCTGACCCTTGGTACTGGGGGACGTGGCCTTGGTTGGAATAGGGTCTTTGCAGATGTTAGCAGTTAACGTGGGTCGTACTGGAGCAAGGTGCGTCCTGATCCCACATAAGTGGTATATTTTTAAAGGTGGAGAACAGACACAGTGATGAAGCCACACAGGTGGAAGACGCATTTGAAGATGCATCAGTAAGCCAAGGAAGGCCTGTATACGCCTGGGGCTACCAGAAGCTGGAAGATACAAAGCAGGATCTTCTCCTGGAGCGACAGAGGGAGCATGGCCCTGCCTATGCCCTGAATCCAGCCTCCACGCCTCCAGAACGGTGGAACAAGGCATTTCTGTTCTTATAATCCACCCGGTTCACGGCAGTTTTCTATTGCAGTCCTGGGAAACAGATACACTGCTCGTTACTCGTTCCTTTAAAAACAAATCACCACAATAAACAGCTATTGTAGAGTAGTTGACAGAGGCACAAAAGCTGAATGACAAAGCCTTCCATCTCATCGCCAGTTCTGGGTGAAGGGAAACGTGTGGGAGCCGGACGGGGACTGGACGGCCTTGCTTTGCCAGGTCTCCGTTTTCCGCCTTTGAGGGGATACAGCCTCACTTTTCTCTCTCTCCTTTTAGCGGAAAAGATTTGCATCTTCCTTCTCTGACAGGTTTCTGCCTTACACAGGTTCCGGCTTTTGCAGGTTTTACTGTATTTGTCTCTCGTCCCTTTTTTACATGCATATTTTAAAAAAAAATCCTAACACCGTCATAGCACACTGGGTTTTAAAATGGGCCCTTACAGTTGTATGAGCTACTCCCGCACAGAAAGCGCACCTGTACTCTAACAAGGTACACGGGCACAGAGACTCACGGAGCCCGGAGCCCGTGTTCTGATGCAGGATGAAATAACAATGGGGACACACCCGACAGAATGTGCACAGGCTGGGAGCATGCGCTGTTACTGACCTGAAGACCGTGCCACGTGCCAAGCCAACCTGCTGCTGTCGAGTGGATTCCAACTCATAGCAACCCAACAGGGCAGAGGAGAACCGCCCATAGGGCTTGTAAGGCTGTAATCTTTTTTGTTTGTTTGTTTGTTTATTGTTGTAATTTAAGTGAAAGTTTACATTTCAAGTTAGTCTCTTAGACAAAAATTTATACATACATTGTTATGTGACCCTAACTGCTCTCCCCATAAGGTGACAGCACACTCCCACTTTCCACCCGATTCCCCATGTCCATTCAGCCAGCTCCTGACCCTCTCTGCCTTCTCATCTCACCTCCGGACAGGAACTGCCCATTTAGTCTCATGTATCTGCTTGAGCTAAGAAGCACACTCCTCACAAGTATCATTTTATGTCCCACAATCCAGTCCAATCTTTGTCTGAATAAGGCTGTAATCTTTATGGAAGCAGACTACCACATCTTTCTCCCAAGAAGCGGCTGACCTTTTGGTTAGCAGCCTAGCACCTAACCACTGTGCCACCAGGGCTCCTGGTAACAAACCAAGCTTCATAAACGCCAACAAGGGCACCGCTTCTCTCAGTGGGCGTACCTGGGTCAGGATGGCATCAAACAGCCTGCAGGCCTCGTTGCTTGGGGTGGAGAGCGGTAGCCCGGCATCCTTCCAAGCCTAGATGGAGAAACGCGGACGGAGCAAGACAAAATATCGGGCCTTGTTCCATGTGGTCCTTTCAAACATAAATACATGCAAACCTCAACCCACAATTCCCCTGCCCCCCAGATCTCCAAATGCCCAACAGTTGTGCAGGAATGGGTGTCAGTCTGATGAGTCCTTGTGGGGCGGACACTGCACCCCAGATTTCACAACCACAGTGCAGACCAGAGAGAGCTGAGCCCTTGTTGGGCAGATCCCAATTCGAATCCCATCTGCGTGGAAAAGCTGTGTGCCCTCTGGCAAGACCCTGGCGCTCAGACCCTGACTTCCCCTCCGTAAAATGGGGTTCATGAGGATGGAATGGGCTACCGGGAGCGTCTGAGCCAGGAAGAGCCCTTTAGGAGATGGGAGTTACTGGTCATGATGATGCGGGCACCGGACACCTCGCCGGACAGCAAAACGTCTAAGGCGCGTGGGGGAGCAGAAGGGAGGCTGGCCTTTCCATGCGTCGGGCGCAGCATGCACTGCTATCCACCAAAATAAACTCCTCTCATCTCTCCACCTTATCAGACGCACTCAGACCTTCAAGTCTGTCAGCGAAACATCTGGAGGCTGTTGGACTTATGCAAGGTAATGGCCACCTCTGACATCCTGCCAGAGGCCCGCAGGTAACAGCGCAGTGGTGAGGGTCGAGTATGGATTGTGTGGCCGTGGGCAAGTCTCCTCGCCCTCTGCCCCCTGACCTCCCTCTTCCTCATCTGCAAAATGGGCGCAACCCTGGGCAGGTGACGCAGGAGACTTGGGCCCTCACAAATGCCCGGCGCCAGGCCGTGGTTACCGAGCTGAGCCCCTAGACCTTCCTGGTTTCCCCAGTGGGCCCCATAGGAAAGCCTTCCGCTTCCTTCGGTGCGCGTTCGCGGGGGCGCCCGTGCGCCCTGGGCCGAAACCCGAGCCCCGCTGCGCGCCCCCAGCCTCTGCGCGCCCCAGCCAGGCTTTTGGCCTGCGCCTCAGGTCTGATTTCGCCGCTCGCGGGCCTGACCTCAGGGACTCGCGGGGGCGCGCGGGGGCGCGCGGGCTCTCGGGCCGCGGGGGGCGCGGGGGCGCGGGGACGCGGGGCCTCGGGTACCTGGCAGTCTCGCAGTGACGCGGGCTCGACCATGGCGCTGCTGCAGCTTAGATCCCAGGGGGTTCTGCTCACACGCCGCCGCGGCCCTCTGGATAAGCTAGGCCCGAGGGGCGGGGCGGCCGCGCCCCCCTCGCTCAGTGGTCGGGATCGGACCCACCCGCGCGCTGGCCTGGGGACGTGGGTCCGCCCCCAGCCCGCCGAAAACTCTGGGGCCTCCACCTATACGCCCAGGGGACGCTGGGGGAGGGGCCGCCGGCTCGCCCCTTAGGCACGGCGGGAACCCGGACCAGGCTCAAGGGGCCTGCTCTGAACTGTACCCTCTTGAGTGCGCGCCTGCCTTCCTTGTCAGATTAGGATCCCGGGCAGGAGAACCAGGCTGCGGCCCTGGGGGACTTGGAGGTGTGTGCACGGTCGTGGGCCGCGCCTACTGCCCTGCCTGGTCTTGCCCTCTACCCGCCCCCCCCCCAAAAAAAAAAATATCTTGCCAGATTCTCCTTCCTGCCTTGGACCCTCTTGGGAGACGGCCACAGTCAGAGTCCCTGGGGAGGCAGAGGAGCCCTGGGACAACGGTCACTTTTAAGTTCTATGTAGTCTCCCACTTGGAAGCCACACACACACTCACAAAGAACATTTCTGGCCAACCTCTCGTGGGCCCGGCTGTTCTGTGATATCCTGCCGGTGCCCTGGGTCCCAACCCCTCTGCCTTCTAGAGTACTTTGCGGGGAAAGTATTACTGCTCCCTCCTGCAGTATCAATTTCACTCTCTTAACTGGAGTTCTGCCATCAGCCACAAACCTTCTCTGGCCTGGTCTGCTCTCCCCACCCCACCCTCCCGGGCCGAGACTAAGATGCAAGAGGGAGGTGAGCCGGGCAAGTGCAGGGTCCATCCCAACCTCATTTAAAATGCCAGTATTACTGTTTGTTCATCAAATAATGGATTTTTCGCATTAATTTTGATTTTCAAAAATACTGCATTAAAATATTATATGTCTTATATAAGAGCTAAAACCATAAAACTCTCAGAAGAAAACACAGCAGTAAATCTTCATGACTTCGGATTTGGCAAAGGATTCTTGGATATGACACCAAAAGCATGAGCAATAAAAGAAAGTAGATAAATTGGACTTCATTAAAATAAAAAACCTTTGTGCATCAAAGGACACTGTCGAGAAAATGGAAAGATAACCTACAGAATGGGAGAAAACATTTGCAAACCATTTATCAACAACATCCAGAATGAATAAAGAACTCCTACAACTCAACAACAAAAAGTCCAATTTAAAAATTGGTAAAAGAAATTTAATTTTTAAAATTTAAAAATTAAATACGTATTTCTCCAAAGAAAATATCAAATGGCTAACAAACCCGTAAAAAGATGTTCAATGTCATTAGTCATGAGGGAAATGAAAATCAAAGCCGTAATGAGATACTACCGTGCATCTGCTAGGATGGCCATAACAAAAACAGAAACGGGAAATAAAAAGTGCTGATGAGGCTGTGGAGAACTTGGAACTGTCCCTCACACGCTACTGGTGGGAATGTAAAATGGTGCAGCTGCTGTGGAAAACAGCTCGGCGGTTCATCAAGAAGGTAAACATAGAGTTAAAGGATCCAGTAACTCCATTCCTAGGTATACATGGTACCCAGGAAAATGGAAAGCAAGGACTCAAAAAAAAAAAAAAGACTTGTACATGAGTGTTCCCAGTAGCACTACGCACAATCGGCAAAAGGTGGAAACGACCCAGATGTCCATCAACGGATGAATGGATAAAATATGGTCTAGCCATACAATTCCACAAATGTATGGAGGGTCCGCGATAAAGAGGAAGACCCTCAACGAGATGGACTGACACAGTGGCTGCAACAATGGGCTCAAGCATAACAACGATTGTGAGGATGGTGCAGGACCGGGCAGTGTTTTGTTCTGTTGTACACAGGGTCGCTATGAGTAGGAACGGCCTCCACAGCACCCAACAACAACAAATCCATGCAATGAAATATTATTCCGGCATAAAAAGGAATGAAGTCCTTATACATGCTGCCACATGGATGAACCTTGAAGACAGGAAGCTGAGTGAGAGAAGCTAGACACGAAAGACCATATGTTGTATGAGTCCATTGACATGAAGGGTCCAGAACAGGCAAATCTATAGAGACAGAAAGCAGACTGGCGATTGCCGGGGCTGGGGGTAGGAGGAATAAGGAGTGACTGCTGATGGGCACAGAATCTCCTTTGGGGGTGATGAGAATGTTCTGGAACTCGACAGAAGTGGTGGTTGCACATTTGGAATGAACTAAATGCCACTGAATCGTTCACTTTAAAATGGCTGATTTCACATTACGTGAACTTTACCTCTATACAACAAATATTATTTGTCTGGATTAATGAGATTTTTGGCACCTTACCCCCTTAAATTTTTTTGCCTGAGAGGAGTGCCTCCTTGATCCCCAGCCCAGTGTAAACTGGTACCTCCATTTGGAGAACGGTCTAGTAGTACGTGGCTGGTAAAGATGAAGATGCCCGGATCCCTAGGCCCAGCCCTTCCTCTCTGGCACGACCAAAAAAACCCATTGCAACAGAGACCCTATAGGACATGGTAGAACTTCCCCATAGGGTTTCCAAGGCTGTAATCTTTACAAGAGCAGACTGCCACATCTTTCTTCCACGGAGTGACTGGTGGATTGGAACCACCAATCTTTAAGTTAGCAGCTGAGCACTTAACCGCTGGGCCACCAGGGCTCCTTCCAGCTCGACCAGGAGCCCCCAAAAGGCCAAGAAGAAAACCGTAGTTGCAGGGACGGATTAAAAAAGGTTGCAAAACCCATGTGAAAACTTTCACTACAGATTACTAAGTAAACACAAGGAAGCCCGTGTGTACCTTGCTTCCTGGTTAATGTGCCCCTACAAAGGTAGCAAGGAGGCCTCCCACAGTGACCAGGGAGACTGGGGTACGAAAGGGTGCAGGTTGAGAGGCTGCAAGGAGAGTGTCTTTGGAGACCATCTTCGATGTGATGCCTTTTCCTTCCTCTTCCCCTCACCTGTGCAGAGTGACAGGGCCTTCCTGGAGGCCCCTTGACCTGTGCCCTGGAGGGCCTGGGCCCAAGCTGGTGTGGGCTGGTGGCAGTGGCTCTGAGTTAGGGGCAGATCAGGTCAGCAGGAAGGGTGCCTGTGGTTCCTCTGGCTTAGAGGTGGCCTTGTTAGGGGGAGGAGGCGAAGGGAGCAGCTTTTATCCAAGAAGGTCACCTGGAGATACACTTGTATTGTTGTCTGGTGCCATCGAGTCAATTCCAACTCATAGAGACCCTATGTACAACAGAACAAAGGTCACTATGAGACAGGAATCGACTCCATGGCAATTGGATTTTTTTAAAATAATATATTCTCTCAATAAAATGCAGTTGTGAAAACAGACAAAGTTGCTAATGGGATGGAAACACAACAAATTCAGTGATCTCTGACCTCATTAACGAAGGTGGCATTCAATAACAGGATAGCCTTAGATATTTTTATTAGCCCAACCAAGAAGGCGGAGTCTGCACTGAAGCTAATACCACTTGCTGCATTTGGATAAATAACACAGGAGCAGTAGAACAGGATATACATAGAATTAGATAGCAAGCTATTTGGTTGCACATTGTAACGCCATGACAAACACCAGATTTATTTGGTTGGTTACAATCAGGAAAAAGTACATAAATCACTGGCAAGGAATAGTAATATTCTTAGTCTGCATCTTGATAGTATTAGGCATAATAAAACTTATCTTCTATTGTCTTACACACTTAAAAGGCAAAAGAAAGCCTTGGGCTCATTTCAGCAACCTTCAGCCACCACTCCTTGAAAACTCTATGGAGCAGTTCTACTCTGTCCTATATGGTTGCTATGAGTTGGAATTGACTCTACGGCGATGGGGTTTTCTTTCTTTTTTCACATAAACAAATGAAGCAGTGCACAAAAGACCGGCATATTTTCCACTCTGATCTTTTCTATTAGCATGTAGTTAATAGCAAGATTTGTTGGACCAGTGAAGACCCTCCTGCCTGCCGTTACTGAACCCTGTAACAATGATTATTAAGAAAGACAATTTCAAAATGTAGAATCAAGATGCGTTAGCAGTTTTTAGCGAAACTGTGAAAAAGGGAAGCTTTCAATGATTTTACCCATTTGTAATATTAATATATACTGATGACTCTGTAATGTTCCTTGGACTCAGACAGGCCTGGGTCTGGCAGCATTTTGTCTGTGTTCCCACTTTTGCTTACTCTGTAATATTCCTTGGACTCAGACAGGCATGAGTCTGGCAGGATGCTTGTCCATTTCCCACTTTTGCCTCTTTGAACATGTGCCAAATAAAACTTTTGTTTTATTTTTTTATTGAAATTTAGATGAAGGTTTACAGAACAAACTAGCTTCTTACTGAACAGTTAGTACATATATTGTTTTATGGCATTGGTTAACAACCCCTTGACACGCCAGTACTCTCCCTTCTTGACCTTGGGTTCCCTGTTACCACTTTTCCCGTCACCTCCTGCCTTCTAGCCCTTGCCTTGGGCTGGTATTCCCCTTTAGTCTCATTTTGTCCTATGAGTCTGTCTAATCTTTGGCTGAAAGGTGAACCTCAGGAGTGACTTCAGTACTGAGTTAAAAGGATGTCTGGGGGCCATACTCTCGGGGTTTCTCCAGTCTCTGTAAGGCCAGTAAGTCTGGTCTTTTTTTTTTTTTTTTCTTTTTTGAGTTAGAATTTTGTTCTACATTTTTTTCCTGTCTGGGACCCTCTGTTGTGATCCGTGTCAGAGCAGTCAGTGGTGGTAGCTGGGCACCATCTAGTTGTACTGGACTCAGTCTGGTGGAGGCTGTGGTGGTTGTGGTCCAGTAGTCCTTTGGACTAATCTTTCCCTTGTGTCTTTAGTTTTCTTCATTTTCCCTTGCTCCTGAAGGGGTGAGACCAGTGGAGTATCTTA
>NW_004444005.1:8369018-8375024 GCF_000243295.1 Trichechus manatus latirostris | reverse complement strand
GGATGTGTTTTCCCAAACCTATTGTCCCTTTACTGATTGACTTGTTTACCTGAATTCCTTCTCCCTTGCCCGTACTCAAAGCCCATTGTTTTTTAATTGCCCTATTGATTGCTGTATTGACTATAAAATAAACTCCAGGGACTGAAGTGGGGGTCGACTCCTCAGAGTGACCCTCCTGGCCCCACTTCTCTGTAAGAGTTGTGAAGTTGGTTACTGTCTTCGCCGTCCAGATTCCCGTCGCCGCTGCGACACCCGCACCTCTCCAACATTTGTTATTTTCTGTTTTTTTGATTCGTGTCCTTAATGCGGGGGCGAGATGGTATTTCACTGTGGTTTTGATTTGCATTTCCCTAATGGCTAGTGATCGGAGCGCTTCCTCCTGTGTTCGTTAGTCGCTTGAATGTCTTCTTTGGTGAAGTGTCTGTTCATTGCCTTTGCCCATATTTTAATTGGATTATTTGTCTTTTTGTAGTGAGGTGTTGGATTTTCCTGTAGATTTTAGATATTAGACCTTTTTCGGATTTGTAAGAGCCAAAATTTTTTCCCCAGTCTGTAGGTTCTCTTTTCACTCTTTTGGTGAAGTCTTTTGATGAGCATAAGTGTTTAATTTTTAGAAGATTCCAGTTATCTAGCTTATCTTCTGGAGTTTGTATGTTGTTAGTTATGGTTTGTATCCTGTTAATGCCGTGTATTAGGGTCTCTAGTGTTGATCCTATTTTTTCTTCTGTGATCTTCATAGTTTTTGGTTTTAGACTTAGGTCTTTGATGCATTTTGAATGAGTTTTTGTATATGGTGTGAAGTATGGGTCCTGTTTCATTTTTTTGCAGGTGGATATCCAATTTTTCCAGCACCATTTGTTAAAAAGACTGTCTTTTTCCCATTTGATGGACTTTGGACCCTTGTCAAAGATCAGGTGACCGTAGGTGGATGGATTTACTTCTGGGTTCTCAATTCTGTTCCATTGGTCAATGTATCTGTTGTTGTACCAGTACCAGGCTGTTTTGACTACTGTAGCTGTATAGAAGATTCTGAGGTCAGGTAGTGCAAGTCCTCCTACTTTATTCTTCCTCTTCAATAATGCTTTACTTATCTGGGGCCTCTCCCCTTTCCATATAAAGTTAATGATTTTTTTTCCCATCTATTTAAAGAATGTTGTTAGTATTTGGATCGGGATTGCATCGTATTTGTAGATTGCTTTGGGTAGAATTGTCATTTTCACTTGTTGAGTCTACCTATCCACGAGCATAGTATGTTTTTCCATTTATGTAGATCTCTTTTGGTTTCTTGTAGTAGTGTTTTGTAATTTTCTTTGTATAGTTCTTTTACATCCCTAGTTAGATTTATTCCTAAGTATTTTAATTTTTTAGAGGCTATTATAAATGGAATCGCTTTTCTGATTTCCTTTTCATCATTCTGTTTGTTGGTGTATAGGAATCTAACTGATTTTTGTGTGTTTATCTTGTATCCTGCTACTCTGCTGAATCTTTTTATCAGTTCCAGTAGTTTTCTTATGGAGTCTTTCAGTTTTCCATATATAGTATCATATCATCTGCAAGTAGGGACAGTTTTACTTGGATGCCCTTTATTTCTTTTTCTTGCCTTATTGCTCTAGCTAGGACTTCCAGCACAATGTTCAATAGGAGTAATAATAAAGGACATCCTTGTCTCGTTCCTCTTCGCAAGGGGAATGTTTTCAGCTTCTCTCCATTTAGAATGATGTTGGCTGTTGATTTTGCATAGATGCCCTTTATCATGTTGAGGAATTTCCCTTCTATACCTATTTTATTGAGAGTCATTATCAGGAATGGGTGTTGGACTTTGTCGAATGCCTTTTCTGTATCGACTGAGGTGAGTATGTGATTCTTTTCCTTTATTTTATTTATGTGGATAAAACTTTTCTTTTTGCTTTGACAAACAAAAAACATACATCATGCAGTTGTGAAAATGAATAAACTAAAGCCACGTGAATCAACGTGATTCTCACAAATACAGTGTGTAGAAGAATATATGCAATATGATAGTATTATGTAAATTTTGTTGTTGTTGATTTGGACTCATAGTGACCCCATATGAGAGACCAGAATGGCACAATAGGGTTTCCTAGGCTGTAAACCTTTACAGGAGCAGATCGCCATGTCTTTCTCCTATGGAGTGGCTGGTGGGTTCAAACTGCCAACCTTTTGCTTAGCAGCCGAGTGCTTAACCGTTGCACCACCAGGGCTCCTTATGTAAAGTTTAGTGACATGCAAAGCAAACTATTTCTAAAGGGATACATACCTATACGCACCTAGTAAAAGAATTTAAAAATGCACGTGAATAATAAACACAAAACCCAGATTACTGGTTGCCTGTGTGAGGGGTCCTGGGGAGTTCTCTCTTGGAGGCTCCATTGAGGCCTTCAAACACATTAGAATTTTTAAATTTCTTTAGCTGGGATGTGTGTACATGGGTGTTCTTTATTTTGCTTTATCTTTTTTGTTACATCTTAAGTATTTTATTATCAATAAAAGTATGCTTGGTGCCCCCATTCTCCTCTGGCTACTGCGCCACTTCTCTGTTCCACCATGTCAGCAAAACTGACCCCAAAAGTCATATGGAGTTGTCTCCACTTCCTCATCTCCCTCCTATTTCCTGCTCAGGCAGTTCTAGTCAGAACTTTGTCCCCACACTGATACTGCTCTTGTCTAACACCACAGACCTCCCTGTTGCCAAACACAGGGGCCACTTTTCCAACTTCATCTTCCTTGACCTCAGCCACATCTGACACAGCTGGCCACTCCCTCATCTCATGCAGATCTGCTGGCTCTGATGGCACGTCAGAGAGGCCTTCTCTGACTCCACTGCCTCATCCCCACTCCTTATCTCTTACCGTGCCTTGTTTTTCTCCATACCACTTATCACTTGAAACCACACACATAATATCTTTGCTTGATATTTTTTTATTTTCTCTCACCCTCCCTAAATGAAGTTCCATAAGAACTGGGCCTAGGATTAAAAAAAAAAAAAAAAATCCCACCTTCCAGTCAATTCCAACTCATAGCAGCCCTATAGGTCAGAGTAGAACTACCCCATGGGGTTTCCAAGGAGTGGCTGGTGGATTCAAACTGCCAACCTTTTGGTTAGCAGTCAAGCTTTTAACCACTGTGCCACCAGGGCTCTGGCCTAGGTTTAGTGCCTAGAAAATTGCATGGCACATAGTAAGTGCTCTATCTTAGTTATCTAGTGCTCCTACAACAGAAATACCACAAGTGGATGGCTTTAACAAACAGAAATGTATTCTCTCACAGTCTAGGAGGTTAGAAGTCCAAATTCAGGGTGTCAGCTCCAGGGGAAGCCTTTCTTTCTTGGTTAGCTCTGAAGGAAGGTCCTGGTCATCAATCTTCCCCTCATCTAGGAGCTTCTCTGCGCAAGGATCCCGGTCCAAAGGACACACCCTGCTCCTGATGCTACTTTCTTGGTGCTATGAGGTCCCCTGTCTCTCTGCTCCTTCTCTCTTTTATATCTCAAGAGATTGACCCAAGATACAACCTTATCTTGTAGATTGAGTCATGCCTCATTAACATAACTGCCTCTAATCCTGCCTCATTAACATCATAAAGCTAGGATTTACAACACACAGGGAAATTACATCAGATGACAAAATGGTGGACAATCACACAATACTGGGAATCATTGACTAGCCAAGTTGACACACATTTTTGGAGGATACAATTCAATCCATAACATGCTCAAAAAATTTATGTGGAATGACTAAATGCTGAAAGAATTAATAAGAGAAAAAAGGAAAAGAGCCAGAGGGGATAGTCAGAAAACAAATAATAAATGGGTAGACCTAAATCTAACCAAACTAATTACATTGAATATTGGTAGTCTAAATACTTCCATTAAAAGGCAGAGATTAACAGAATGAATTAAAAATAAAAGACCCTATTATATGTTGCCTAAAAAGACCATGACAAGTGTAAAGACATAGAAAATGTAAAAGTAAATAGATGAAAACAAATACCCTATATAAACAGTAAGATAAGAAGGCTAATGTGGCTATTTCAATGTCAAGTAAAACACACCTTAAAGACTATTACAGACAGAAAGGGAGACATTTTATAATGATAAAAGGCAATTCATCAGGAAGACATAACCACAAATATGTATACACCTAATAAATAGAAAACCCACAGCCATCAAGTTGATTTTCACTCATAGCGACCATATACGACAGAGTAGAACTCCTCACAGGGTTTCCAAGGCTGTAATCTTTACAGAAGCAGACTGCCACATCTTCCTCCCGCGCAGCGGATGGTGGGTTCAGACTGCTGAATGCTTTAACCACTGCGCCACCAGGGCTCCTCACACCTAGTAAAAAAAATACATGAAGCAAAAATTTACAGAATTTAAAAGTGAAATAGACAATTCTACAATCATAGTAGGAAATAATAACATCCTCTCTCAGCAGTTGATAGAACAACATGACAAAAATTCAGAAAAGATACAGACTGGAACAACACTACCAACCACTTTGGTCTAATTGACATTTATAGAACACTCCATCCAACAACAGCAGAATACCCATTCTTTTTAAGTGCACATGGAACATTCACCAAGATAGACCATATGATGGGTTTTAAAACAAATCTCAATAAATTTAAAATGATAAAAATCATACAGAATGTATTCTCTGACCATGCAGAATCAAATTAAAATCAATAAGGTATTTATGGAAACCCCAAGTATATAGAAATTAAACAATACACTTCTAAATAATTCATAGCTCAAAGCCAAAACACAGGGAACATTAAAAATACTTTGAACAAAATGATAACAAAATTACAACAAATACAGTCAATTCTCAATATTCATTATAGTTATATTTTTAAAATAATATTTGATTTTGTTTTCAGTGAAAGTTTACACAGCAAATTAGGCCCCCATTTGTCATTGTTAACATTGTGTGGCAACTTGGCTGGGCTATGATTCTCAGTGTTTTGGTGTTACAATGCAGTTTGGCAGTTGTATAATGATGAAATCACGGTCACAATGGTATCTGTAGTGCTTAGCTAATCAGATGAAAGGGAGTTTCCTTGGTAGTGTGGCCTACACACAATATAGATGGACTTTCTGGCAAGACTCTTGGGCTTTTGCTCTCTCTGGATCTTGAAGCTGGCTCCTGTTCATCTGACCACCAGTCTTGGGACTTGAGCTAACAGTTTACCTGTCGATCTTGGGATTGGTCAACTTCAGCAGTCTGTGAGCCAGTGGCCTGCCAGCTTACATGCCAATCTTGGGATCTGTTGGACTTTGCAGCCTGTGAGTCAGAAGCCTGTTGTCTGACCAGCCGATATTGGATTCACCAGCCCCCAAAGCTACATGAGTCAGGAGAAGCCTCCAGCTTGACCCATGAACTTGAGACTCTCCAGCCTCTACAACCACGTGAGCCATTTCCTTGATATAAGTCTCTCTCTCTATGTAAATATATATGTATACATATATAATTAAATTTATTATTAAATATATATAGATGCTTCACTGGTTTTGTTTTTCTAGAGAACCCAGACTAAGACATTTGGTACCAAGGCTGGTTCTAAAGAAACGAAATTGTAAGAATGAGTTTTCTAAATTGGGTCTCAAGTCTAGTTAGTCCTAAAGATGTCGATGACTCTGCTTCCAGTAGTAAAGAGGGCACTGCTAATCCATGGAATGAGGTGGCATTAAAAATATGCAAAATATCACCACCAATGGAACAGGTATTGGTGATGGGCAGGCTCTGGGTGATCGTGTGTTTGATACCTTTCTACAGTTTTGTCATAATGGGAAGCGTAAGGAAGTTGGTTAGTTGGTCCTACTTTCACTAGACAAAGTGGTGAAAGAAAGAGATGAGTTCAGGGTTTCAGAGTTGTCTTAGGCTGGGTTCTCTAGAGAAGCAAAACCAGTAAAGTGTATAAATATATATATGGAGAGAGATTATATCAAGGAAACAGCTCACGTGATTGTAGAGGCTAGAACGTCCC
>NW_004444005.1:8354966-8368760 GCF_000243295.1 Trichechus manatus latirostris | reverse complement strand
TTTCATCTGATTGGCTACTCACAGTATATTCAATCATGGGAGTGATTACATTAAAACACGGAGAATCATGGCCCAGCCAAGTTGACACACAATCTTGACCATCACAAAAGTCAAAGCTCAAGAGCTGCATAAATGACCTCAAAATTTCTACTTGTGCCTTGAAAGAAAGCCTTATTTCTTTTTTTTAATTTTGTTGTTTTTAAAGAGTTGGCATACATATTGTTTTATGACAATGGTTAGCCACCCCGCTACATGTTGACACTGTCCCTTCTCAACCTTGGGTTCCCTATTACCAGCTTTCCTGTTCCCTCCTGCCTTCTAGTCCTTGTCCCTGGACTGTTGTGGCCCATTAAGAAAGCCTTATTTCTTGTAGTAACAGAGCTGACGTTGCCAAAAACCAAACCCAGAGTCTTATTGTAAGAGTGAATTACACCAACTGAATTCCCAACCTTGAGTGGTGTCATGGATTGAATTGTGTCCCCCAAAAACGTGTGTGTCAATTTGACTGGGCCATGATTCCCGGTATTGTGTGATTGTCCACCATTTTGTCATCTGATGTGATTTTCCTATGTGTTGTAAATCCTGCCTTTATGATGTTAATGGGGGGTGGGGGTGGGTGACAGTTGTGTTGATAGGGCAGGACTCAATCATGGGATTGGATTGTGTCTTGAGCCCGTTTCTCTCGGGATATGAAAGAGACAAGTGAGCAGAGAGACAGGGGGACCTCGTACCACCAAGAAAGCAGTGCCGGGAGCAGAGTGCGTCCTTTGGACTCAGGATTCCTGCACGGAGAAGCTCGTAGTCCAGGGGAAGATTGATGAAAAAGATCTTCCTCCAGAGCTGACTGAGAGAGAAAGCCTTTCCCTGGAGCTGATGTCCTGAATTTGGACTTCTAGCTTACTTTACTGTGAGGAAATACATTTCTCTTTATTAAAGCCATCCACTTGTGGTATTTCTGTTACAGCGGCATTAGACAATTAAGACAAGTGGTGTCTGAAGTTAAAGTGAGGGCATTGATTGGGAAGAAATGGGATCTTGAAACTTGGGATGGGAACACATGGGCAGATAATCAGGAGGTTGGGGACACTGAGCCCCTAAATTTCATTTAATCACTCCTGTGAACAGAACTAGCCTTCTCACTCCCATCTAAAGAGATTACTTCATCTTTGTCTGCTAAGCTGTCCTCCCCAACTAGCCCCTCCACCCCCATCTGACGAGATTAACCCAGCTGTGTCTGAAGAGGCTCTGTCTGAGTCACTGCCTGGGGCATTGGCCTGAGGCAGATGCCTTACAAGACAATGCTGAATGTTCTCAAAACATTCCCACACCCATTTTGGCTTCTAGACCTATAACTAGACTTAAGTCCCAGTGAGCCCCAAAAGGTGAAGTACAAAGTGTGACCAGGAAGGTCACTATACTCTAAAAGAACTGCTTGACTTTTCTAATATGTACAAACGGAAGCCGGGCTAATATGTGTGGAAATGGCTATTAAGGGTGTGGGGTAAATGTGCAAGGAACATAAAGATGAATGAGTCTGAGTTTATTGATATGGGCCCACTAAGCACAGATTCTTCATTTAGTGTTTCAGTTTGAGAGGTTAGGAAAGGATCTAATATACGGGTTGCTGAAGCATGGATTACGTGGTAGCCTCTACTAAATCAAGTTAAGTACCAGACCTGCCTTGGTATACTGTAGACGAAGAAATCAAAAGGCTTAGGGAAATTGTCATGTTAGAGTGGATTTATCAGATTAGATCCACAGACCTACACATGGAGTGCCCAGAGGACACGTCTTTTACCTTAGTGGTAAGGAACAAATTTGTGAAGGGAGCCTCAGCATCCTTGAAGACTGCTGTGATTGCTATTTTACGTAAGTCAGATTTGACAGTGGGAACTGCCCTAACTGAATTAAGACACCTAACGACAATGGGCTGATTGGACTCCATGGTGGTAGGGGTGAAGTGGTGGCACTCAATTGACAAAGACAAGGTGGGCGTGGTTACCATAATGGAGAGCAGAGTCAAAGCCGTAATCAGAATAGTCTGACTTGTACGGACTTAATGGCGTTGGCTACTTAGTCATGGTGTCTCTAGGAGTGAAACAGATAGAAAATCTACTAAACATTTACTTGATCTATACAAGCAGAAGACTACCAGGTCAAATGAACAGCAGTCTAACTCAAGTCACCAGAATAGAGAGTCATGGTCCCTCAATCAATTCCGAGACTTGAGCAAGTTTACAGACGCACAACCCCTTGAATGAAGGGGAGGCTGGGTTCCCTTGAGGAAGTATCCTACTATACTGCCAAAAATTTATACTGTTTATCTTTTTCCTAGCTTTCCCCAAAGGGATGTACAGCCTTTTACGAGAGTGATTGTTCACTGGGAAAAAGGAAATAATTAGACTTTTCAGAGATTACTGGACACTGGCTCTGAACTGATAGTAATTCCAGGAGACTGAAAACATCACTGTGGCCCACCAGTCAGAGTTGGGGAATATGGATGCTAGGTTATTAATGGAGTCTTGGCTCATGTCCATCTCATACTAGGTCCAGGGGGTCCCCAAAACCATCATGTAGTGATTTCCCCTGTTCCAGAATGCATAATTGGAATAGATATACTCAGCAACTGGCAGAACCCCCACATTGGATCCCTGACAAATGGAGTAAGTGAAAGCCATTAGAACCTCTCCTACCTAGGAAAATAGTAAATCAAAAGCAATACTGCATTCCTGGAGGGATTGCAGAGATTACTGCCACCATCAAGGACCTGAAGGATGCAGGGGTGGTGAAACCCACCATATCCCCATTCAATTCGCCTATTTGACCCGTGCAAAAAATAGATGGATCCTGGAGAATGACAGTGGATTATTGAAAATTTAACCAGGTGGAGACTTCAATGTAGTTACTGTTCCAGATGTAGTTTCATTGCTTGAGCAAATTAATACATCTTCTGGTACCTGGTATGCAGCTATTGATCTGGCTATGCCTTTTTCCCTTACCTGTTTCAAAGGGCCACCAGAAGCAGTTTGCATGCAGCTAGAAAGGCCGAAAATATACCTTCAGTGTCCTACCTCAAGGATATATCCACTCTCCAGCCCTATGTCATAATTTAGTCCGAAGGGACCTTGGTCACCTTTCCCTTCCATAACACATCACAGTGGTCCATTACATTGATTGGACCTAGTAAGGAAGAAGTGTCAATGACTCTGGACTTACCAGTAAAACATTTGTGTGCTAGAAATTAATCCAACAAAAATTCAGGTGTCTTCCACTTCAGTGAAATTTCTAGGGGTCCAGTGTTGTGGGGCATGTCAAGATATTCCTTCTAAAGTGAGGGATGTTATTGCATCTGGCCCCTCCCACAACTAAAAAGGAGGCACAACGCATGGTGGGCCTCTTGGATGTTGGAGGCCACATATCCCTCATTTGGGTGTGCTACTCCAGCCTATTTACCAAGTGACTTGAAAAGCTGCTAGTTTTGCGTGGGGCCCAGACCAAGAGAAGGCTCTGCAACAGGTTCACGCTGCTGTGCAAGCAGCTCTACCACTTGGGCCATATGATCCATCTGATCCAATTGTGCTTGAAGTGTCCGTGGCAGATAGAGATGCTGTTTGGAGTCTCCAGCTGGCCCCTATTGGTGAATCGCAGCACAGACCCTTAGGATTTTGGAGCAAAGCCCTGCCATCCTCTGCAGATAACTACTCTCCTTTTGAGAAAACAGCTGTTGGCTTGTTACTGGGCCTTAGTAGAGACTGAGCACTTAACCATGGGCCACCAAGTCACCATGTGGCCTGAGCTGCCAATCATGAACTGGGTGTTCTCTGACCCATGGAGCCATAAAGTTGGATGTACACTGCAAGCACTCCATCATTAAGTGGAAGTGGTATATATGAGACTGGGCCTGAGCAGGACCTGAGGCACAAGTAAGTTGCACGAGGAAGTGGCCCAAATGCCCATGTTTTCCACTCCTGTCACATTACCTTCCATCTCCCAGTCTGCACCTATGGCCTCATGGGGAGTTCTTATGATCAGTTGACTGAGGAAGACAAAATTCGTGCCGGTTTACAGATAGTTCTGTGCGATATGCAGGCACCACTTGAAAGTGGACAGCGGTAGCACTACATCCCCTTTCTAGGATATCCCAGCAGGACACTGGTGAAGGGAAATCCTTCCAATGGGCACAGCAGTGCACCTGGTTGTTTAGTTTGCTTGGAGGGACAAATGGCCAGATGTGCGACTGTAGATTGATTCATAGGCTGTGGCCAATGATTTAGCTGGAAGGTCAGGGACTTGGAAGGAACATGAATGGAAAATTGGTGACAAGGAGGTATAGGGAAGATGTGGATAGACCTCTCTGAGTGGGCCAAAGAAGTGAAGATATTTGTGTCTCATGTGGATGTTCACCAAAGGGTGACCTAAGAAGAGGCTGATTTTAACAAACAAGTGGATAGGATGACGCATTCTGTGGAAATCAGTCAACCAACTTTCCCCAGCTACTCCCATCATTGCCCAATGGGCTCATGAACAAAGGTTATGCATGGACTCAGCAATATGGACTTCTGCTCACCAACGCTGACTCAGCTACCCGAGTGCCCAATCTGCCAGCAGCAGAGACCAACACTGAGTCCCTGATATGGCATCATTCCTCGAGGTGATCAGCCAGCACCCTGGTGGCAGGTTGATTACTTTGGACTCCTTCCATCATGGAAAGGGCAGCATTTTGTTCTTACTGGAATAATCATTTACTCCGGATACGGATTTGCCTTCTGTTATAGACTGAATTGTGTTCCCCCCAGATGTGTGTCCACTTGGCTAGGCCATGATTCCCAGAATTGTGTGATTGTCCACCATTTTATCATCTGATGTGATTTTCCTATGTGTTGTAAATCCTACCTCTATGATGTTAATGAAGCAGGATTAGAGTCAGTTATGTTAATAAGGCAGGACTCAATCTACAAGGTTAGATTATATCTTGAGTCAATCTCTTTTGAGATATAAAAGAAAGAAACGAGCAGAGACAGGCGGACCTCATACCACCAAGAAACAAGAGCCAGGAGAACAGCGCAATCTTTGGACCCAAGGTCCCTGAGCTGAGAAGCTCCTTGACCAGAGGAGGATTGATGACAAGGACCTTCCTCTAGAACCTAACAAAGAGAGAAAGCCTTCCCCTAGAGTCAGCACCCTGAATTTGGGCTTCTAGCCTCCTAAACTGTGAGGGAATAAATTTCTGTTTGTTAAAGCCATCCATTTGTGGTATCTCTGTTACAGCAGCACTAGGTAAGTAAGACACCTTCCTTGTATGCAATACTTCTGCAACAACTACCATCCCTGGACTTAAAGAATGCCTTAGTCACATCATAGCATCCCACACAGCATTACCTCAGATCAAAGGACTCACTTCACAGCAAATGAAGTGCAGCCATGGGTCCATGCTTATGGAATTCACTGGTCTTACCATGTTCCCCTTCATCCTGTAGCAGCTGGCTCGATAGAATGATGGAATGGCCTTCTAAACACGCAATTATGGCACCAGCTAGGTGGCAATACCTTGCCGGGTTGGGGCAATGTTCTCCAGGAGGGGTATATGCTCTAAACCAGCATCCAATATATGGTGCTGTTTCTCCTGTAGTCAAGATTCATGGATCCAGGAATCAAGGGGTAGAAATGGGAGTGGCACCACTCACTAATACCCCTTGCGACCCACTCAAAATTTTTTTCCTTCCTGTCCCTGTGACCCTATGCACTGCGGGTCTAGAGGTCTTAGTTCCAAAGGAAGGAATACTCCCATCTGGAGACACATCTGTGATTCCATTCAACTGGAAGTTAAGAATTCCACCTGGCCACTTTAGGCTCCTTATGCCTCTGGATCAACAGGCAAAGAAGGGAGTTACCATACTGGCTGGTGTCATTGATCCTGGTTACCAAGAGAAAATCAGATTGATATTACATAATGGAGGTAAAGAAGAGTATTTCTGGAATGCAGAAGATCCGTTAGGTTGTCTCTTCATACTACCATGCTGTTATGGATTGAATTGTGTCCCCTAAAAATGTGTGTCCATTTGGTTAGGCCATGATTCCCAGTACTGTGTTATTGTCCACCATTTTGTCATCTGATATCATTTTCCTATGTATTGTAAATCCTGACTCTATGATGTTAATGCCCCCACGTGTCTGTCAGTTTGTCGTACTGTGGGGGCTTGAGTGTTGCTGCAATGCTGGAAGCTATGCCACCAGTATTCAAATACCAGCAGGGTCACCCATGGCACATAGGTTTCAGCTGAGCTTCCAGACTAAGACAGAGTAGGAAGAAGGACCTGGTGGTTTACTTCTGAAAAAAGTTAGCCAGTGAAAACCTTATGAACAGCAGTGGAATGTTGTCTGATATAGTGCTGGAAGACGAGCCCCTCAGGTTGGAAGACACTCAAAAGACAACTGGGAAAGAGCTGCCTCCTCAAAGTAGAGTCAACCTTAATGACGTGGATGGAGTTAAACATTCAGAACTTTCATTTGCTGATTTGGCACGACTCAAAAATGAGAAGAAACAACTGTAAACATCCATTAATAATCGGAATGTGGAATGTACCAAGTATGAATCTAGGAAAATTGTAAATCATCACAAATGAAATGGAACATGTAAACATCGATATCCTAGTCATTAGTGAGCTGAAATGGACTGGGATTGGCCATTTTGAATCAGACAATATGGTCTACTATGCCGGGAATGACAAATTGAAGAGGAATGGCATTGCATTCATCGTCAAAAAGAACATTCCAAGATCCATTCTGAAGTACAACGCTGTCAGTGATAGCCATACGCCTACAAGGAATATCAGTTAATACGACTATTATTCAAATTTACTCACCAACCACTAAGGCCAAAGATGAAGAAACTGAAGATTTTTACCAACTACTCCAGCCTGAAATTGGTCAAACATGCAATCAGAATGCATTGATAATTACTAGTGATTGGAATACAAAAGTTGGAAACGAAGGAGAATGATTGGTAGTTGGAAAATACGGCCTTGGTGATAGAAATGATGCCAGAGATCGCATGATAAAATTTTGCAAGACCAACAACTTCTTCATTGCAAATACCTTTTTTCACCAACATAAATGGTGACTACACATGTGGACCTCGCCGGATGGAATACACGGGAATCAAATTGACTACATCTGTGGAAAAAGATGATAGAAAAGCTCAGGATCATCAGTCAGAACAAGGCCAGGAGATGACTGCAGAACAGACCATCAGTTGCTTATATGCAAGTTCAAGTTGAAGCTGAAGAAAATTATAACAAGTCCATGAGAGCCAAAGTATGACCTTGAGTATATGCCACCTGAATTCAGAGATCCGCTCAAGAACAGATTTGACACATTGAACACTAATGACCGAAGACCAGACGAGCCGTGGAATGACATCAAGGACATCACACATGAAGAAAGCAAGAGGTCATTAAAAAGACAGGAAAGAAAGAAAAGACCAGAATGGATGTCAGAAGAGACTCTGAAACTTGCTCTTAAATGTAGAGTAGCTAAAGTGAAAGAAAGAAGTCGTGAAATAAAAGAGCTGAACAGATTTCAAAGGGCCATTTGAGAAGACAAAATAAAGTATTATAATGCAGTTGTGCAAAAATCAAAAGGCAAGAACACGCTTGGCATTTCTCAAGCTGAAAGAACTGAAGAAAAACTTCAAGCCTCCAGTTGCAATATTGAAGGATTCTATGAGGAAAATACCAGAAAGATGTTTACCTGTGTTTTACTGACTACGCAAAGGCATTCAACTGTGTGGATCATAACAAATTATGGATAACATTGTGAAGAATGGGAATTCCAGAATACTTAATTGCGCTCATGAGGAACCCGTACATAGATCAAGAGGCAGTCGTTCGAACCGAGCAAGGGGATACTGTGTGGTTTAAAGTCAGGAAAGGTGTGTATCAGGGTTGTATACTTTCACCGTACATATTCAACCTATATGCTGAGCAAATAATCCTAGAAGGTGGACTATATGAAGAAGAACAGGGCATCAGGATTGAAGGAAGACTCATTAACAACCTTTGATATGCAGATGACACAAACTTGCTTGCTCAAAGTGAAGAGGACTTGAAGCACTTACTGATGAAGATCAAAGACCACAGCCTTCAGTAGGGATTACACCTCCACATAAAGAAAACAAAAATCCTCACAACCGGACCAATAAGCAACATCAAGATAAATGGAAAGAATACTGAAGTTGTCAAGGATTTTATTTTACTTGGATCCACAATCAACACCCATGGAAGCAGCAGTGAAGAAATCTAAAGACTCATTGCATTGGGCAAATCTGCTGCAAAAGTCCTCTTTAAAGTGTTAAAAAGCAAAGCTGTCACCTTGAAGACTAAGGTGCCCCTGCCCCAAGCCATGGTGTTTTCAGTCACCTCATAGGCATGCGAAAGCTGGATGATGAATAAGGAAGACTGAAGAAGAATTGACGTCTTTGAATTGTGGTGTTGGTGAAGAATATTGAATATACCAAGGACTGCCAAAAGAACGAACAGATCTGTCTTGGAAGAAGTACAACCAGAACGCTCCTTAGAAGCAAGGATGGTGAGACTACGTCTCACATACTTTGGACATGTTGTCAGGAGGGAGCAGTCCCTGGAGAAGGACATCATGCTTGGTAAAGTGGAGGGTCATCGAAAAAGAGGAAGACCCTCACTGAGATGGATTGACACAGTGTCTGCCACAATGGACTCAAGCATAACAATGATTGTGAGGATGGTGCAGGACTGGGCAGTGTTTCATTCTGTTGTACACGGGGTTGTTATAAGTCAGAACTGACTAAACAGCACCTAACAACAACAACAACAACAACATGGGAAAATACTGAATGACACAGGAAGCATCAAAAAAAGATGGAAGGAATACACAGAGTCACTGTATCAAAAAGAATTGGTCAATGTTCAGTCATTTCAGGAGGTAGCATATGATCAAGAACTGATAGTGCTGATGGAAGAAGTCCAAGATGCACTGAAGACAGTGGCGATAAACAAGGCTCCTGGAATTGACGGAATAGCAATTGAGATGTTTCAAGAAATGGAGGCAGCGCTGGAAGTGCTCACTTGTCTATGCCAATTTGGAGGACAGCTACCTGGTCAACCGACTGGAAGAGATCCATACTTGTGCCCATTCCAAAGAAATGTGATCCAACAGAATGCAGAAATTATTGAACAATATCATTAATATCGCACACAAGTAAAATTTTGCTGAAGATCATTCAAAAGCGGTTGCATCAGTACATCAACAGGTAACTGCCAGAAATTCAAGCCAGATTCAGAAGAGGACGTGGAACAAGGCGTATCGTTGCTGATGTCAGATGAATCCTGGCTGAAAGTAGAGGATACCAGAAAGACGTTTACCTGTGTTTTATTGACTATGCAAAGGCATTTGACTAGGTGGATCATAACAAATTATGGATAACATTGCAAAAAATGGGAATTCCAGAACACTTAATTGTGCTCATGAGGAACCTGTACATAGTCCAAGAGGCAGTCATTTGAACAGAACAAGGGGACACTGCGTCCTTTAAAATCAAGAAAGCTGTGCGTCAGGGTTGTCTCCTTTCACCATAGTTATTCAATCTGTATGCTGAGCAAATAATCTGAGAAGCTGAACTATATGAAGAACGGGGAAGACTCATTAACAACCTGCGATATGCAGATGACACAACCTTACTTGCTGAAAGTGAAGAGGACTTGAAGCACTTACTGATGAAGATCAAAGACTACAGCCTTCAGTAGGGATTACACCTCAACATAAAGAAAATAAAAATCCTCACAACTGGACCAATAAGCAACATCTTGATAAATGGAGAAAACACTGAAGTTGTCGAAGATTTCATTTTACTTGGATCCATAATAAACAGCCATGGAAGCAGCAGTCGAGAAATCAAAAGATGCATTGCATTGGGCAAATCGGCTGCAAAAGACCTCTTTAAAGTGTTAAAAAGTAAAGATGTCACTTTAAGGAGTAAGGTGTTCCTCACCCAAGCCGTGGGGTTTTCAATCGCCTTGAATGCATGGGAAATCTGGACAATGAATAAGGATGACAGAAGAAGAATTGATGCTTTTGAGTTATGATGGTGTTGGCGAAGAATGTCGAATATACCATGGACTGCCAAAAGAACGAACTAATCTGTCTTGGAAGAAGTACAGCCAGAATGCCCCTTTGTCTCACAAACTCTGGACATGTTATCAGGAGGGACCAGTCCCTGGAGGTCATCATGCTGGGTAAAGTAGAGGTTCATCAAAAAAGAGGAACACCCTCAACAAGAGGGAATGACATAGTGGCTGCAATGATGGGTTCAAGGATAACAATGATCATGAGGATGGGCAGGACCGGGCAGTGCTTCGCTCTGTTGTACACAGGGTTCCTATGAGTCAGAACTTACTAGTCAGCACCTAACAACAATGCATGATGCTAATATGGCAGGATTAAAGACAGTTATGTTTATGAGGTAGGACTCAATCTACAAGATTAGGTTGTGTCTTGAGCCAATCTCTTTTGAGACATCAAAGAGAGAAGCGAGCAGAGAGACAGGGGGATCCGATGCCACCTAGAATGAAGAACCAGGAGGGGTGCACATCTTTTGGACCCTGGGAGAAGCTCCTAAACCACAGGAAGACTGATGACAAGGACTTTTCCCCAGAGCTGACAGAGAGAGAAAGACTTCCCCTGAAGCTGGTATCCTGAATTTGGACTTCTAGACTGAGAGAATAAATTTCTCTTTGTTAAAGTCATCCACTTGTGGTATTTCTGTTATAGCAGCATTAGATAACTAAGACACATGCCCTATGATTAAAGTCAATGGAAAACTACTGCAACCCAATTCCGACATCACTACTAATGGCCCCGACTCTTCAGGAATGAAAGTGTCGGTCATCCCACTAGGCAAAGAACCGTGACCAGCTGAGGTGCTTGCTGAGGGTAAAAGGAATATGGAATGGGTGGTGGAAGAAGGTAGTTCTCAATACCAGTTATGACCACGTGACTAGTAGCTGTCAGGAGGACTGTAACGGTTACGAGTAGTTCTTCCTTGTATGCGTCCATGAAATATTTTTGTTCTCTTCACTTATAAAATATAAGATGTAAATAGGGCTAGTGGATTTTCAGTTGTATGTGTGTTAGTTTTATCATGTTAGGTGCAAGTATGACTCTATAATTGTCTTTATTTAGCGATTATATATGGTTTAAGAGATGTGTACAGGTGCCAAGTTAACAAGGGGTGGACTGTGATCGTTAAGGTTGTGTGTCAACTTGGCTGGGCCATGATTCTCAGTGGTTTGGCAGTTACGATGTAGGCTGGCACTTGTATAATGATGCAATCACTTCCGTGATAAGATCTGATACACTGCGATCACCTCCATCACAGGATTGCTGTGAGTAGCCAATCCGTTGAAAGGGGGTTTCCTTGGCACTGTGTCCTGCATACAATATAGGTGGACTTTCTGGCAAGGCTCTTCATGCTTTTGCTCACTCTGGATCCTGCAGCTGGCTCCTGTTCATCTGACCTCCAGTCTTGGGACTTGAGCTAGCAGTTTACCTGTCGATCTTGGGATTCGTCAACCTCAGCATCCTGTGAGCCAGTGGCCTGTGACTTTACCTGCCAATCTTGGGATTCATCAGCCCGTGCAGCCTGTGAGCCAGAGGCCTGTTGTCTGACCTGCTGATCTTGGGTTCACCAGCCCCTGAAGCTACGTGAGTCAGGAGAAGCCTCCAGCCTGACCCATGGAATTGGAACTTTTCATCCTCTACAATCACGTGAGCCACTCTCTTGATATAAATCTCTCTATACATATATGTATATATACAGATGCTTCACTGGTTTTACTTCTCTTGAGAACCCAGCCTAAGATACCATTTAACAATTTCTTCAGTGTCATTGGTTCCCTTTTACACAGCGTGTCAACTTTCTCATTATTTCTCTCCTGGTTGTTGTTTCCAGTAATCTAGTTTCCCTGCTCCCTTGCCTTCTCATCTTTGCTTTAGAGTAATTGTTGACCATTTGGTTTCATACAGATGTTTTTTTTTTAAAGGATCAGAGTACTCATGAGTGATACTGTTTATTTCGTGAGCCAATCTGTTATTTAGCTAACAGATTACCCCATGGAACAGTTTTGGTTCAAGGTTTAAAGAGTATCTCCGGGTGATAGTCTCAGGGAGTCCTCCAGTCTCAACTGGTCCAGTAAGTGTCAACTTTTCAAGAGTTTGTGTTCTGTTCCACATTTTGCTCCCATCTGTCAGGATCTGTCTATTGTGTTCCAGATCAGAACAGTCAGTAGTGGTAGCTGAGCCCTATCTAGGTTTTCTGGTCTCAGGGTAGATGAAGTAGTGGTTTTTGTAGACTATTAGTCCTGGGGACTAGTTTCTTCTCTGAGGCTTTGGTTTCCCTCATTCTCTTTTACTCCTGATGTGTAGAGACCAATAGTTGTATCTTAGATGGCCACGTGCAAGCTTTTAAAACCTGAGATGCTACTCCCCAAACTGGGATGTAGAACATAAACTTTACGTACTATATTACGCCAATCGACCGAGTTGTCCCACGAGACTATGGTCCTAAGCCTTTGGACCCTGTAAACCTATCCTGTGAGGTGTTTAATCACTTGTGCCCAGATAATTATGTTTGATAAAGTCACCACAGACACTGAATTAGGGAATACTGACCCAGTGCTCCTAGGGGAGATACAGGGCTAGGATCCTATCTGCTTCTGGTTACAACATTTTCGTCCACCCATCAATACATAATCTTGTTTTATGTGTGTTTCTTCTTAATACCTATTGTTGATTCATTAACATTGAACTCACAGCCAACAGTACTGTAACTCACGCCAGAACGAAGCTTACCTAACACATGTATTCCTTTTTGCACTTAGGAACACCAGACAACATTTCTGTACTATGCTTAGTTGCCATTTTAAACAGAGGAATCGTTAACCAAAAGCACAAAAATGGAGGGAAATGTGGCACGAAATAGACTGTGAGAAGGACAGCTGTTCGCAGTATGAGGGCTGAGACAAGAAGGCGGAGTCTCACCTGGTTTCACCTCAGCTGGGAACACGTGCCTCGCGTGACTCAAATTTCTCCCCGCTGTGCATGTAGGGAGACACGATTACAAAACACTACCGGGTTACAAATACACTAGTGAGCAGTCTAATTCACAAGTAAGGAATCAGCGAATAATTATCGATTTTATGCGGGATGCAATTAAGCAGTGTTTACTGGGAAACTTAACAGTTTTAAATGATTATATTAGAAAAGAAGAAAGATCTAAAATCAAAACCTAAGGTTTCGTCTTAAGAAACTAGAAAAAGATGAGCAAAGTAAACGCAAAGTAAGAAACCCCGAGGCAGACCTCCCTGGGCGCTGAGGGGCTCACAGTCCCTCTTGATTTCCACCGCTTCGTTAGCAGGCTTTCCTGAGGGAGCGGGGCCCTGTTCCTGGGCCTTGCCAGTGCGTCAGAAAACTCAGGCGAATTCTTCCTACTTCGCAGTCCTGATCCGGGAGGGGAAGAGCATCCTTGGCCCCACCTGCCGCCCCGGCCACCCACCTCCACTGTCCTGGCTGCTCGCTCAACCCCTCCTGACCCACGACCCTGCTGTCCCACCGGCCTCGGCTGTTCCTGCGACTCCCACTACGCCCCGACCAAAGCTGTCACGGTTGTTCTAGAGGCCCCCGCGGCGGGGCCTCGCGACCGCCGCGACCGTTGAGCCCTGCCGGGCCCCCTTCGGCGCCCTCCCAGCTGCCCAGGGGCGCCAT
>NW_004444005.1:8326098-8354595 GCF_000243295.1 Trichechus manatus latirostris | reverse complement strand
GACCTTCCGCCTGCGGCTGCTCGGGCCGGGGGAGACGCGGCGCCCCCGCAACGCCTCGGCGGCCCCCCGCTTCTCCGCCCGCTCCATCCTGCCCGCCGGCCCCCAGCCGCACGCGGGCTTCGTGGCCGAAACCAGGTGTCCCACGGACGGCCCCAAGCCCGTGACTCTAGAAGCTGTCAACTCATTCACTCCCAAAGCCATCGAGTCTTCGGTGTCCTGTCAGATGAAACCCTGTCTTATCAACCAGGTAAAGGTCAACGGGAAGGAAACTCCTTCGCCGGTGCTGTTGACCTGCAAGACGGAAGCTACCATTAACGCCACCGTGGAGATGGACTGCCCAGATGCCCTCTCCATTACGCAGTATTGGCAGATCTTTTCAGTGCCTTCTGCATTGCACCTGCCAGACTGGACTAAACCTTTGGATGTGCCACAACTCCAGACAAACGTAAATTCATCATTCCTCCATATTCCCAAGTCGTCTTTAATTTGGGGGATGTATGTGGTTAATTTCGTCGTGGCCATTACCACATCGGATCCAGAAATGCCTTTGGTAAAAGACTCAGATTACATCTACGTGGAGGTTGTTAGAAGTCGCCTGAAGGCCGTTATTTCTGGAGATTACAGAATAACAATGAATTTCACAGATGGGCTGGTTCTGAATGGTACCATGTCCTCTGATCCAGATGCAGACAACCCATTAGAGGGACTCAGTTTTTCCTGGTACTGTACCACCAATGGAGAGAACTACCATGGAGATAAAATCACAGTGTCAAGTAGCCAAGTTTGTCACCCGGGGCAGACGGACCTGCACTGGACAGGGGCCTCTGGCCCTGTACTAACACTTTTACCAGAAACACTTAAAGGTAACCGTGCGTATTTTTTCAGAATGGTAATACAGAAAAGTGACAGAACAGCATTTTCTGATAAAAGGGTGCACGTGCTCCAAGGACCAACACCTAAAGCAAGCATTTCATGTATCGAAAATTGTGGTAGAATTTTAATTGTATCTGATCGATTTTCTTTGTTTTTAAATTGCACAAATTGTGCCGTAAGTCGCATCTTCTATAAATGGTCAGTTTTGTCGAGTATAGCTCGTGAGATGCCGTTTGATTGGATGGGGCAAACTACAACAGGGAGAAATGGTGCTTATTTGTCTATAAAGGCTTTTGCTTTTAGGCAGTTTTTGGAAAAGAGGTATTGGATTTCTCTCTATATAGCAACTTGGGGTGGAGTGATCTTGGTCTTTAGGCATGGCTTTGTTATTAACCACGCCCCTCAAATCGGAGAATGCAAAATTAATCCAGCGAAAGGAGTTGCATTTGTAACTAAATTTGTCATCGGGTGCAGTAATTTTAAGGATAAGGATATCCCTCTTACATATAAAATAATAGTTTCCAATTTGTACAGTATTGGTGAAATAAGTTCTTTAAAAGAGAACACCTTGGGGGCCATCCCGTACTTGGGGACTCAGTCTAGAGCACCCCCTTTCTTTCTCCCAGTGGGTGTGTTGACTAATCATTACGCCGTGAAGCTCTATGTTCAGGTTTATGACTCTCTGGGAGCTTTTTCTCAGGTGACTTTGTATGCCACTGTGCGGGCTCCTGCTGATGAGAGCTCGCCGAGCGCTGTGCTGCATCAGTTACTCAGTGCTACCATGGGGCCCAACTCATCGCTATCTACTTTGCTTCAGAAGCAGGATTTTTTATCTGCGGGTTACCTACTATATACAGTAGCTTCCATTTTGAATAGCATGAAAACTGACTTAACGCTCCTCGATGTCAAAACCAATATCCGAAAACACCTCGTCCATCAGTCCTTCCTTCTTCCTATAACCACTTTGGTGGAAATTAGCCAGGTAGTCACAATTATTACTGAATTAGCCCAGAAAGCCTCTGAATTCACCCAAGGTGATCAAAAACTTGCCACTGTGAGGATATGGCAAGCAAATCAAGCACTACAAGCTTATCGACAGAAAGATACACACTTCCGTTCTGAACAAATAGAAATTGTGAGTACTGGAGTATTTACCGTTTTGTCTAATATCCTTAAACAGATTGCTCCTCACGAAGTTGTTCAAGATCCTTTCTATGTAGTAGAATCTCTAGCAGACACAATATTGGCTAGTATAGTGCCAGGGAGTGAAACCACTGTGCTGAGGACCTCAAACTTGAACATCTACGTAAAGAAAATTGAGAAGTGGGATGTTACCAAGGCCTTTACCAGAGAGCAACGCTGCCAAAATTGTTTTTATCCGACACTAAATGTGAGTAGTGTTCCTGATGTGCCTCCAAATGCTCCAATTTCTGTGACGTTTTGTGAGTTTGCAGACGACCCCTTTCCTTGGTTAAATTATGGGGGGAACATTGCAACAGAGGTGGTTGGGTTTAGAATGACAGGAGCCAAAGGTAACGGTGAGGTGACTGAGATCGCACCTGATGGAGTGGAAGTATACCTCATCAGAAAAAACTTGACCTATACTGCTTTTAAACTCACAGTAGGACCCAACAGTGAGCCTGATGAGGTTGATGAGTCCTTGAAAAAGACCACAGGGGGATTTCGCTTTGAAGTGGACAGCAGAGCAGTCAAGGAGTTGTTGGTCCACATTGTGACCAGCGTGACTGTGCTGTTCAAGGTGTTGGTGTATGCGGGCAGTCGGATCACCCCCACTGCTCTGGTGGCCACCTTCCTTGTGCCCCATGACACGCCTCCTACTGCCAGCCCGAGTGGCCTCTTTGACCCGGCCTGTTCAGTGAAGGAGGCCCGTGTGGTTTGCCTTCCCCAGTCCCTGCTGCGGGTGATAGCTCAGCGCGGACACTCATCCAAGTATGCCTTATCTGTGGTTCTGCAGGCCGCTCGTTTTGTCTTGACGCCCAGTGACGAGCTAGTGAGAATTTCTCTTTTCAGTGTTCACTGCTTGCACATGTACGGGATCCAGAGCGACTGGAGAGAAGACAATTGCATTCTAGGGGAGGAGACTAGCTGGCGCAAAGTCCACTGTATCTGCAAGAACAAAGGGAGGGCCAGGCGGCAGCTGAGCTCCATCTTAAACCCGACCAGCATTCAGCTGCATACCCACTATGTGACGGCCAAGGTGATCGTGGTCCCTAATGCTATAGACCTGCAGCTAGAGGTCCTCAAGAACGTTCACCAAAACCCGGTGACCCTCTTCACTGTGCTTTTCATTATGCTCATGTACGTAGTCCTGGCTTTCTGGGCCTTGCACAGGGATGAAACAGACCAGTTTCTTAGGCATCGTGTGATAGCTCTACCTGATAATGACCCTTATGATAAAATATGCTACCTGGTCACTATTTTTACAGGAAGCCGTTGGGGGTCTGGAACCAGAGCCGATGTCTTTGTCCAGCTTATGGGAACAGAGAGTACCAGTGATGTGCATTGTTTGAGCCATCCATATTATACAGCTCTCTACCGAGGAAGCAGCAATACTTTCCTTCTAACGACAAAAAGTGACTTGGGGGACATCCGCTCCATTCGTGTGTGGCACAACAATAAGGGCAAAAAGCCCAGTTGGTATTTAAGTCGAATCAAAGTGGAAAATCTGTTCACCAGATGCATTTGGCTGTTCATGTGCCGGAAATGGCTTTCTGTTGACACCTCTTTGGACAGAAAATTTCATGTTACCCATTCAGATGAGCCTTTAAACAGAAAGGACTTTTTCCTTATAAATACGACTTATGAACTAGGGAAAAGTCACATGTGGTTCTCTGTTTTTGCTGGTGTCATTGCAAAACCAGTTAATAGGCTACAAAAATTGTCGTGTTGTTTAGCAGTGCTGTTGAGCTTTCTTCTTTGTAATACTATGTTCCTTAATGCCAGTAGACAAGAAACTGCATCAAGAAGGTTATCCTACATCAGATTAATGATGACAGGAATTGAAAGTGCTTTAATTACAGTCCCTGTGCAATTATTGTTAATTTTTTTGTTCACCTATTCCCAGAGGAAACCTACTGAAATGAATCTAGAGGAGGCATCTCCTCCAAAGCATCATCCTCTGATGTCAGAAGAAAGTGGATTCTGGGACGAGCGTTTGGCAAAGTTGTATGCTTGTGAAACCACTAAGGCACAGACCAGGGAGGCCGAAAAGCTCACATCTAGGGGCAATCCGGAATTTTCTAAGGCTTCTAGACAGACTGCTATCAAAACCCAGAGCCAGCTTGAGGAAGCAGAGATTAAGGCCCCACAGACCCACAGCAGAAGTACAAATTACAACAATAACGACAATGACGACATAGAAGACAATCAAGATGTTCTTTCTGAAGAGCCCCCTTCCCAACAAAAACCTGCGGCCGAGCTTCTTCTGCCTTGGGGGTGCGTTTATGTAGCATGGGTCTTGGTTTTGGCCATTTGTAGCCTGTCGTCCTTCTTCATTGTATTTTATGGACTGACTTACGGCTATGACCTGTCGATGCGATGGCTCTTCACATCTTTTTGTTCATTCTTTCAGTCAGTTTTTCTGGTGCAGACATCTAAAATTATACTCTTGTCAGGTTTTAGAACAAATCAGCCGAAGTACTGTAAAAACCTTCCGTGGACAATCGAATATCGTTACACGGAGATCAGGGTTCACGGGCTGAGGAAGGATCCGGCTAAAAGGCACAAGCAGCATCTCCGTATCAACCACATCCGAGGTACCAGGATGTACCAGCCCCTCACGGAGGATGAAATTAGAATATTCAAAAGGAAGAAGAGGATAAAGAGAAGAGCATTGCTCTTCCTTAGTTACATTCTAACGCACTTTATCTTTCTAGCCCTTCTGCTTGGCCTCAATGCACTCCTGCACCACACCGACAGCTTTTACTATAACGAGTTTATTCAGGATTGTTTCTCTGTGGACCTTGCCACGGTCACTAAGCTGGAACACATCTATAGGTGGCTGAACAAGGTGGTGGTGCCTTTGTTCCACAACGACCTGAGGCCAACGTTTCTTTTTGAGAGCTCATCGAAAATCCTTGGCCTTCCACTGATGCGGCAAGTACGAGCAAAACCGAGCAAAAAAAAGTGTCTGCCTGACAAAAACCTCGTCCTAAGTAGCATTAAGAGGGAAATTAATTGTCATTCCAAGTACGGCATCAACCCAGAAGACACAAATAACTATTCCAGCTTTTGGAATGATGTTGATAATCAGGCTATCAGCAAGAGTCCCAATGGGTTTACCTATAAGCCACCGGAAAAGAAATGGGCATATTATTCCTATGGGCTGTTACATACCTATGGATCAGGAGGATATGTATTCTATTTTTTTCCAGAACAGCAGCAGTTTAATTCCACACTGAGGCTCAGGGAACTTCAAGGAAGTAATTGGCTTGATGAGAAGACATGGGCTGTGATTTTGGAACTTACGACTTTTAATCCAGATGCGAATCTGTTCTGTAGCATTTCCGTCATATTTGAGGTTTCTCAGTTAGGAGTTGTAAACTCAAGTGCGTCTGTGCACTCTTTTTCACTTTCTGACTTCAACAGGAACACATCAGCAGAAATCTACTTGTACCTGGCCATTCTCATTTTTTTTTTAGCCTATACTGTTGATGAAGGCTATATCATTATGCAAGAAAGAGCATCCTATGTGAGAAGTGTGTATAATTTACTCAACTTTGCTTTAAAATGCATATTTACTGTTCTGATTGTGCTCTTTTTCAGGAAACACCTCTTGACCACTGACATCATTCAGTTTTACTTGTCAAACCCTAAGGATTTCATTCCATTTCATGCCGTTTCTCAAGTAGATCACCTCATGAGGACAACTTTGGGTTTCCTGTTCTTTCTGACAATTTTGAAAACCCTTCGGTATTCCAGAGTCTTCTATGATGTGCGACTGGCTCAGAGGGCCATCCAAATTGCTCTTCCTGGCATCTGCCACATGGCCTTTGTGGTGTCCGTTTATTTCTTTGTATACATGGCTTTTGGCTACCTGGTATTTGGCCAGCACGAATGGAACTACAGTAACTTGATTCATGCCACACAGACAGTATTCTCTTATTGCGTCTCAGCTTTTCAGAACACTGAATTTTCCAGTAATAGAGTTCTTGGGGTCCTATTCCTCTCATCTTTTATGCTGATCATGATCTGCATCTTGATCAACTTGTTCCAGGCAGTGATTCTGTCTGCCTATGAGGAGATGAAGCAGCCCGTGTATGAGGAGCCATCAGATGAAGCAGAAGCAATGACATATTTGTTTCGTCAGCTAAGGATGGTGTTTCGCTTTTTGACCTTCCAATCCAGGGCCAAAGATGAACCTGAGTTTGTCACTGACATGCTGTATGGACAGCCAGAGAAGAACAACTGCCGGTATCTGGGGCTGAAGACCAGAAACATTAATGGGAAGAAAATGGTTTACCTCGTTGTTTGATCAGTGACAATTTCAAGAGCCACAAGGAAGATTTCCCCCCAATGCTCAGTTTGTGGGATGAAGGCATGTTTAATGGCCAGGTTGTGCTTTCTACCCATGTCCTTCACAATGCACACCTCCTACATTTCACAGTATCCCCACTCTTGGCCTCTGTTCTCGGGAATGTGGAAGTGTGTTGGAATGTCATGTAGTGTCTAGGGGAAAGGAGGATCAGAGCATTCGATTTTGGGATTGAATTCCCTTTATCAGGGAATTGCATAACTCCTGGTACAGAGGCAACCCTTATTTCTTTGGAGCCTGCAGCAGTTTAGAGGGATTACAGCCACTAGTTTTGAGAGCCAGATTTGGGGGAGGGGGTTGAAGACTCCCCACCTGGCACAGCATTCTCCTGCTGCTTCTATGCTCAGCCCAGGCTGGAATCCATGTGCCTACCGCTTCACCACTGAGCCTCAGACTCTTCAGCCTTGCTTGGAGTTTCCTTTGTGGACCAGGGCTGTTGAGTCTCCTCTCCCCTCCCCACTATTCCAGCTGGCCCAGGACTGGAGGGGTCTATGGGCACTTCCCAGTATTTACCCTCTTGCTTGGGCATGGGAGCTGGGGGTTAGAAGTCTGAAGCCTCCCATCCACTCAAGGCTACTACAAATTAAAGATGTAAATCTTAACATTTTCTGACCAAGAGACATACTTTTGTCAAACAAAAAGGAGTTATGTGTGGGTTCACACTGACATGTTACATACGTTGACTGTAGCTATAGATATATTCAAGATTTGAGCCCTTGGTTATTTATGACATTATTTAGGAATGATAATGAAAATGTAGTTTATCGTTTAAGAGCAACATGGGGTACCAGCTGCTATACTGTCACTCAGAAGCGTGGTCATTTCTGTCCATACAACGTTAAGCCTGATCAGCATTAAATGTGAGGTTTCTTCTGTGAGACTTGCAGTGATTCCTGAGTGGGGGCCATATATACAAGCGGCTCATGCCCTCAAAGTCTAGGGCCAGAAAGGGGACGGCCGCATCAGGCCGGCAGCCGCTTCTCACCAGGGTTCGCTATTCAACGTTCGCCCCTCAGAATCCTGCACTGCACCATGTTGGCATTATGACACTATGCTCTGCCAGCATCTGCACACAGTCCATCCTTTCCTCCCGAGGGGATGCCGGAGAAGCTGGGGCAGGGAGACAGGGCTTCTCTGCCGGCAGAGAAAACCACTTGGCTCAGTGACTCGCCCAGGGCCACTCTGTGTTAGCGAGGGTCAGGATGTCAGAGTTGGATTTTCCAGCTCCCCTGGTGGGGGTCGGGGGGAGGTCCCTGGGGAGGCCAGCCCACCCTGGCCCCTCACGTTCTGACTGGAGCGCAGCTTCCTTAGGCACAGCCTCTTCACCACTGGCCTTCAGGCTGAGAAAAAGAGCAAACGTGGGGCAAATTATTCCTTTGTCCTGGCCGAAGCCAGACGCAGGCCAAGGCGGAGGGCGTCCTCCTCAAAGCCAGTGGCTGGCTAGTCACGCCTCGCCGGGCTCACGTTGTTACGGGGGAGAGCGGCAGCAGGCGAGCTAACTTCAGCTCCGGAGGCGCGCTCTCGGCGAGACGCGCGGGGCGGAGATGCTGTCCGGCCAGCGCCCCTCGCTTCTCCAGAGGCCTCGCGCTAGCAACCTCCATTCTGAGGAACCCCGTGGGAAAGGAAGTGAGCCTCAAAAGGGCCAAAACAGGAGGCCAAGTCCAGGTGCTCGCGCAGGAGCAGCTCGGACGCCGTCTTCCTTCGGCCCGGACTCCGGCCCCCGGCCGAGACCTCAGCTCTGCGCTCGGCTTTCCCGGCAGACACCGCGCTGAGCCCCGCAAAGGCGGAAAGGACGACAGGGGGCGGAGCCGGGGATGAAGCCGCGCCCTGCTCCGCGCGTGCGCCCGAGGCCTGGTCCGCAAGGGGCGGATTCAGCGACGAGGTTCCGCCCAGCTCTATTCCGCGCGTGCGCTCGGGGCCCGGTTCCTCAGCGAGTCGGGGCCGGTGACGAAAACTCCGCCCCTCGCCGGGCTGTGCGTGCACTCGGGGCTCAGCCGTCAGAGGGCGGAGCCGGCGGGTGGTGGCGCGCACACGCCGTGAGGCGCGGAGTCGCGCGTGCAGGTGAGTGTGCGTGGCCGCGGAGGCCTTCGCGTCTCCCACGGTCTGTCCCAGCGCCTCCAGCTTCCCGGTCCGGGCCTCAGCTCCTTAGTGGGCGTGATGGGACCCTGAACGTCAGGGGTTGAGGCTTAGTGGTCGGAGCGGCTGCTCGCGGGGGTGTGGGAGGGACGGGGATGCGGGGAGGCTGCGTCGCGGATGGCGGGCTCTCTGGAGCTTCCGGGCGCGGGCGGGAGGGGAGTGGGCTCCAGGTGAGGGAACACGAGTGCAGAAGGCCGCCACTGTCGACGAACGCCCGGAACCTGCCTGCCTCCGAAAACGCCAGGCCACTTTGAGAAGGACCTGGGTAGCTCCAGTGTGCAGATGCGGGATGGAATTAGGTTCGCACACATCCACAGTAAATTAGAATTTTGTTCTTTTTAGTCCAGGTGGGATGACATGGCATTCCGTAATCTGTGCTTCCAATGTTTGCACGTCGGTTTGTCAAACTCCAAAGCTCATACCGGGTAACATCCATCACACTCAGATTCAGAAGAGCAGAGCGGTCACGGTGGAGAGTTAGGGACCAGCTGATTAGGACTTTGAAAGATGATTAGAAATTCCATTTGTTGTTGTGAGGTGCCGTCGAGTTGGTCTGGACTCATATAGCGACCCTGTATACAACAGAATGAAACACTGCCGGCTCCTGCGCCATCCTCACAATTGTTATGCTTGAGCCCCTTGTTGGAGCCACTGCGTCAGTCCATCTCGTTGAGGGTCTTCCTCCTTTTCTCTGACCCTCTACTAAGCATAATGTCTTTCTGCAGGGGCTGGTCCCTCCTGATAACAAGTCCAAAGTCCAGAGTCTTGCCATCCTTGCTTCTGAGGAGCATTCTGGCTGTACTTCTTCCACGACAGGTTTGTTCATTCTTCTGACAGTCCATGGTATATTAGGCAAAGAAAAAGGTGGCCAGTCTAAAAGATAATCACTTGAATCCATTAGATAGCTGAGGTTATAGGGCGACCCAGAAAACCAAATCTGTTGCCATGGAGTGGATTCTGACTCATAGTGACCCTAAAGGACACAGTAGAACTGCCCCATAGGGTTTCCAAGGCTGTAAGCTTTGCAGGTTCTCCCACGGAGTGGAGTGTCTGGTTGGGTTCAGGTTGGTTTGCTGCCAGGCACTCAACCACTGCACCACCAGATCTCCTTAACAAGGCAACCAGTTAGCTAGAAATCTACGGAAAGACAGGTACCTCCGAGACAGCATGGGAAAGGGCTCCACACAAGCAGATAAAAATTTGGCTAAATTTTTTTAAGGAAATGCTGTATAGTGAGTATGGGCTAGTGTGAGAGTATAGAAACTCTGAGAGCCACAGACACGGGAGCTTGCACCCACTTGCAGGCTTTTCTCCACAAACCTTCACTGGATACTCCTGGGAAAGACTGGGGCAGGGCAGGAGATTGGAGAAATCCCATTGGTGCAGGCCTGGAGGAGGAGGATGGCTGCTGCTCTGGTTGGATCCTTCCTGGATCTTTCTCGCCTGCCTGGGTCGTTCTCCCTTATGGAACAAAAGCCTTAAACCACTGGGGGATGGACAGCAAACTGTGTCACCCACTGGGCATAGGTGAAGACCTATTGATTACAGGTAGGGACAGAAGAAAGGAGAAACACCCTCTACCCCGGGGAGGGCCAGGGAATTGTCCTGGGAACAGATTGCTAGAGGTCACCGACTACTGGGGAAGGTGCAAGATTCCTGAGAAAACTTCATCCCAACACTCAGTCACCAAGGGCCAGTCTCAGACTGAAGCTGTGTCAGGACCACAGAAACCCACCACCACCAGGGGAGCAACTGCAGTCTACCACTGGGGAGGATCAAGAGAGACCCTGTTTGAGGCACAGGCAAAGAAAGGCCTAAAGCTGAGGGTGGAGTACACAGGGAGAGAATGAATCCCAACCCCAAGGTCAAGGTAATGCAAGAGAGATTTCAAGCCAGTGATGCCCTGAGGAGAACAATGGCAGCCACAAAAATCCAAACCCACCTCAGCTCCTTGCTAGGTTGACTCAATATTCCATGCTAAGGCCTAGCAGGAAAAAAAAAAGGATGCCCATTTTCAGGCATAAATACTACTTACCTTGGTCTTTGCTGTCTTACAAACGTCCAGGTTTCAACCAAAAGTGAGACAAAAATAAACTCAGTGTCAAGACTCAAAGCAATGAACAGAATTAGATGGGACCCAGATATTAGAATGATGAGACAGAATTTAAAACAGACATAATTAGTAGTTTAAAGGCTGTAGTGAAAAGGTATATGACATGCGTAAACAGATGGGGGAATTTCAGCAGACAAGGAAACAGATGGAAATGCAAGAAATAAACATAACAGATGAAGAATGCCTTCAAAGGGTATATCAGTTGATGTGACGTAGCTGAGGAGAAAAAAAAACCTTGAAGCTAATTCAGTAGAAATTAGGTAATTCCATCTGGGTAAACAAAAAAAGTGGAGGCTCAGTGAAAAAGAGAAAGACCCTGAAGGAGGTGGATTGACACAGTGGCTGCAATAATGAGCTCGAGCATCTAACAACTGTTGTGAGGATGGCGCAGGACCGGGCAGTGTATACAGGGTCTCTGAGTCGGAACTGAATCAATAGTACTGACAACAACAAACAAGAGAAAAGGAGTGGACGCAAAGCAGACCAGAGCGTTCACGGACTTGGGACACTAGCGAATGGGCAACATCAAATACAGTAAAACCTGGAAAAGCCAGAACCTGTGTAAGGCGGAAAGCTGGCAGAGAAGGAGAAAGCGAATATTTTCCACTAATAGAGGGCAATAGAAAAGTGGTTTAAGACTGCACCCTGTCAAAGGCGGAAGACTTGCGAGACCCAGGAGAACAAGGCAGTCCCGTTGAGTTCCGGCTCTCACAGGTTTCACTGTATTTGCAGTTGGAATCCCAGAAGAGAGAGAAGGGAGCAGAAGTATTTGAAGTGATAATGACCAAAGATTTTCTAAATAAAATAGAAATCAAACCCCAGATCAAAGACTTTGCTCAAAGAAGCACAGCAGGATAAAAACAAACAAACCCCAAAACTTAAGTGTCTGTTCACACTGCTGAAAACCATAAAGAGAAAATCTTCACGGCCCTGTCTCTCCATCTTGCAGATGGCATCTGAGGCAGAGCGCCGTCCCCAGGGCGTGTTTGAGTGCCAGCTCTGTGCTCTGTCAGCTCCATACAGCTACGTGGGGCAGAAGCCCCCCAACACCCGCTCTGTCGTGTGAGTACGTACTTTCTGGGCCTGTGGCCCGGAAGTGCCTGTCCTGAGCCACTGGCTGGGCCGGCCGCCAGGCCTGCAGCTGCCACGTGGTATGTTGTAGGCTTGTCCCTGCCCAGGCCCTGCAGATGTGTCCTGAGCTCTTGCAGAATCTCCAGATCCCTCCCCCTCGAGTCCGGAGTTGAGCACCCACTGCACGGCCCAGGCTGAAACAGCCCGCCAGCTGAGAACGAAGGGGCCCTTGGTGGCCATCTCGTTTGAGGCTGTGCCCTTGCTCCTGCTGGTTCCTGTCTAGATGCTCTCAGCGCGGAGACCGACTTCCTGCAGCAGCTGCAGCGTTCGCTGGAGGGAGTGTGTCGTGAGGCCCCGGGCTCCCAAGAGTCTGCCCCGAGCCCAGTGGGTCCTGGGCCAGTTTCTGGACATCGTTGTGGGGGGAAGCTGACTGATGCATTACTTAACGGGGGACACAGTGACAGGGACAAGGCTCCTTTGTTCAGGCAGGTTCCTCTGCTGAGCAGGAACCTGGGGTGTTGTCACATGACCCTGTCGGTCTCATCTGATGTGCAGTGTGAGGCCAGGCCTGCCTCCCAGGCTGTTGGGGTGGATAGAGGCCCTGGCTCCCCCTGGGTGGAAGCAGGCAGCTTGGGAGGAGGTGCCGTCTGCTAGGGGTGCAGGGGAGGGCTGGGGAATCCTGGAGAATCCTGGAGGGAGCCCCGTTCTCCCTACCCCTCCCCAGTGAACAGGCTGGGGTCTGGGGAATCATGGTGTGCCAGCCCTTGAGGCCTTCCGCCATGGCCCCGATTCTTGGGCTTCCTGTTATTATGTTATGCTGTGGCCTGGGTGGGCCAGCCCCCACTCCAGCGAGCACGCGTCCAGGCCGTTGTGACAGCCGTCATCCTTGCCTGCAGCCTCCTGGAGGAGAGCTACGTCCTGAAGGACCCCTTCACCGCAGACAGGGACAAGTTCCTGGTCCTTGGCTCACGATGCAGCGTGTGCAGCAGGCTGGTGTGCGTGGGCCCGGTGAGTTAGCACCCGGGGCTGGGACCCTCCCCCCACAACGTGGCTGTGGGAGAGGATACGTGGCCCAGGGACCAGAGACTTGCCAAGGGTGGCGTGAGCATTGGCCTTTCCTCCCTATGGTCATCCTCGGAGCCCCCCAGTCACCAGGTGGGGAGGGTGGCCAGGGCTCTGAGGGGCCAGCTGGCCCACCCCGTTATAGATAGGCCCAGCAGCCCAGAGGGGGCAGGGGCAGCCTAGAGTCAGGGGGTCTCGGCATGGCCTGAGGAATGCTGGGAAATGGATTCTTGGAGGCCCCTCTTACCAGTAATGCACACGCCTGTGCCCTCTCCACGCTGGGTGGGACTGTGTCTCGTCGCTCTTGGAGGGACCTCCCAGAGGAAGGACATCTCTTTCCTTGAGCCTTTGTTGTGTGCTGGGTGAGGCTTCCTCAGTCCTTCCCCAAACCTAGTCAGGGGGAGCAGCACTGTACCCATTTTAGAGATGAGGAAACAGGTTCAGAGAGGCTGAGCGGGCCAAGTTCACCGGGTTAGCTGAGCCTATTGTTTGAAAACCCACAGCTGGGAGGAGGCGCAGCAGGCTAGCGGAGGAGCATGGCATGGGTGACTCTGGGGAGGGAGGAGCCTTCTGCCCTGGGGGTACAGGGCCAACAAGGGGAGCTGAGTCACGGACCACATGTCAAAGTCAGACTCTGTCCTCAGAGGTCAGGCTGGGGCTGAGTGGGGGGAAGCCACAGCGTGGGCAGAGGCGGCATCCAGAGTACCTGAGGAGCACGGAGCACCTGGGGAGGAAGAGAGACGGGGCAGGCGGGGTGGGGCCAGGTGGCACAGGGCCCAGAACGCCACCCCTTGGCACTGGGGGAGGTACCCACGCAGCTCTCAGATCTCCAGCTTCCTCTACCCAGCCCGTCCCATGGGAGGGTTCCCTTCCAAGAAGTGAAGGAGGTGCGACCTTGTATCAGCCGAGGTGCATTCTAAGCTGTTGTAAGAGACCCCCAAAACACAGTGGCCTCAGTAAGAGAAACGTGCATTTATTTCCTTTTCTTCTGCATAAGAGTCCAGAAGCAGGCGGTCCAGGGCTGGGTGGGGTCATCCACTTTGGGTCCACTGACTGTCCCGACTCCCAGCCAGCGGGAAGGGGCGGGGGAGCTCATGCCCATTCTTTAGAAGGGGTGACTAGGAAGTGATACGCATAGCTTCCGATGACACCCTGCCCCCCGGCCAGGACGAAGTCAGCCAGGCGCAAAGGGGGCTAGGGAATGTCCTGAGCTGGGGCCGTGTGCCAAGTTGGGGCTCAGGGGTCCACTATTACAGGACCCGGTTGGACATGTCTGCTGGTCCATGGTGTCCTGTGGGCTGTGGGGCTGTCCCTGTGGACCCTGCCGTGGTCATCAGGAGATGCAGGGATCTCCAGCTTCTAACTCTTTCGCGGGGCCTAAGTAACAGCTCCCTTTGTTGGCAGTCGCCCCCGTGATGGGGCCGCATGCCCCTTTAGGAAAGCTGTGCTCCCAGCAGCCTTTACACAGCTCAGCCTCCAGCAGCAGCAGCAGCGGGTGGTGGCTTCTTGGGTGTGTTTACTGGGCCGTCGAGGTGGTGCTGAGAGTCTGCCTCCCGCCGTCCCTCGCCCCGCTGGGATCCTGCCCCCCCGCGAGCCAGCTCACAGCTAGCACCCTCTCCTTAGGTGTGCACAGGCCCCAGCCGAGCCTCTCACACCCTCCTCCTCAGCAGGCCCCCGGCCAGGCAGACTGCCCAGTCCTACCACACCCGCCCACTGGGCCCTGCCCACACTGGCTCGGCCGTGACCTTGGCTCGGTCCTTGCCAGTTCTGGCCTGTATTACCCCACCGTCTAGCCTCCCTGTCTCCACGTGCCCCCTCCTAGTCTCCCTGTACGCCGTCTGTCTGTCACCCCTACTTCTCACCCCCACCCCATCCCCACTTGCAGTCTTTCACCAACTTCCTCTTCTCGGCAAAGATGAAGCTCCTCCAGGCGGCCTGCCAGGCCGTGTACTCCCTGCCGCCTCTGTTTCTGCATCCTGGGGGGCCTGGCCTCTGGGAGAAGCTGCTCCCGGTCCCAGGATACTCAGCACCCTTCCGTCCTCCTTCCTCTTCAGGAATGCAGTTTATTCTACACCAAGAGATTTTGCCTCCCTTGTGTCTGGGAGAACATCGATGCTTTCCCACAGGAAATCCGGCAAGATGTGGACAAGAGGAAAGCTCTGGCCAGGACGCCCTGCGGCAAGCCCAGTTCTCGGACCTGAGGGCAGCCAGGGGCCAAGTGGGCAGCCCCTGCACGGAGCTTTGGGGGACAGCTGCGGCCCGGGCCAGGATGCTACTGAGCTGGAGGCCGTGGTGCCTGGCTTCATTCCTGGGTTGTGTCTACAGCCGGGGGAGCTGAGCAGGCCAGCCTGCAGCAGCAACGGGCAGACGCAGGACAAACACCTCGCCAGCCCGGCCCAGGCACTGCAGGGCTCCTCTAGTGCCGAGGACCCTGGAGCGCTGGGTGTGGCTGGCCCTCGGGCCCAGAGACCATGGGACAGCAGCTGCCCAGAAAGGGAAGCCCAGGCCGGCCTGCTGGTCCTCCCTCTGCCTGGGGCTGGGGGTCGAGGCCTTGCTTCCAGGCCCTCCGGCTTATCTGCTGACCCACACATGGGCCTGGAGGTGCTTTGCTCGCTTCATGTTCACCCCTCAAATACGGGGTCCCCGCCTCTGCTGCCCTTGCTGTGCTGGCTGGAGGACGCAGCCGTGGGGAGACAGAGGCCCCTGCTCACGGTCTGGTGCGGGAGACCTCGAGTGGTCCTGGGCGGGAGGCGACCGATAGTCGGAGCAAAGATGCGGATGGCTCACCAAGAGGGAGCCCGTGGGCGCTGGTGGGGAGAGATGGCCGAGCCGGTGATGCTCTCCCTTTAAGGACATCTGACAGCGGCTACCTCCAGAGTGAGACTGGGAGGGTAGACGGGTGGAATTTTTACTTCACGTTCTTGTGGACTGCCTGGAAAATGCTATTAATCTTGAATATGTATTGTATTTATGATTAAAATACCAAAGAAGCAGTCCGTTTTTGGAAACATCGCAAGACCCACGGTTCTCCACCGCGTGCTGGGTCTGGCAGTGGACAGGTCTTGTGGGAAGCGGACTGCCGGCTTCTAGCTTTTTCTCCCGTCCCAGGCTTTGGCTCCAGCTCCAATCCCAACTCCGTTCCCTTGCCCCTACTCCCAAGTCAGATCTGCCTGGGGCTCCCTCTGCTCACCCTCACCTCAGAACCTCTGTGTTGCTGCCCACGCGCTCTCCATGTTGACTCGGCCCTTGGTGCCTGTGAAGTCCAGCCCCACGGCCTACTGGGATGTTCTGGGGTCCTGTCCCTATGGACCTCCCTGTAGTCCCTAACCCCACGGCCTGTTTTCCTGTGGCACCCCACCCGGCGGCCCGCCCCCCCCATCACCTACGGGGTTCCAATTGGCATCATAATTCCCTGTGGGTTTACCTAGCAGACCCAGCTAGATGAGGAGCAGGGACTGCGTCATCTTTTGTCACAATGGATGGCCGACTTACAGGGCCTGGGAAGTGTCGGAAACGGGGTTGGCGAAAGAAGGAAGAACTTACACTGAGTGAGCGGTGGGCTGGATTTTGTTTTAAAATGCCTATGCTTTCCAGTTTCCCGTTTCTGATTTCTTTGGACCAGTAGGTCACTTGGGGCCACATTATCCCAGGTCCGTTCCCACACTTAAGGACAAAAAGGTAATCCATGTGCAGGTGAGGGCGGCTGAGGTGGGATGTTCTGGGCGGAGTGGACAGCAGGGGATTCGTTTTTTCCAAACGAATTCATTCATACAGCATCACTCAAAGCTCACCAAATAATTTTAAAAAATAGTTTATTTTGTAAAACCATTAAGGCAAAACTGTGCCCTGAAATTAACCTTTCTCATTCGTCAGTCTTCAAAGAGGACATTCCGGACACGGAAGTCCCATACATTCAGGCTACAGATCAATACACACGATCAGTTCAATCTCTTCACAGGAAAAGGAGTAAGACCCGAGATTTAAAAAGAATTAAAGTGATATATTCTAGTAGCCTGGAACCACCCGGTCAGTTAACGTGACTAGAACTATTGGATCGCCCTTCTACGCGCATGTGTTTCCTGAGGTCCTGGACACCTACCCATACCCAGAGTCTGCAGAGAGGACGCCGAGGCATGGGCAACAGCGTCTCCTTTGGAACGGCCCCTGTTTAGCGGTAAAAGCCAAGTGCTTTAATGAGAGTACAAGGCACCCAACAATGGCGATGATGAATGCAGGTCAAGAAAGCGAGTCTAGTCCTTGCTTCGGGAATGTGCCCCCTTCCTCTGTGGGTCCCGGCAGGCCCCCCTGGCTGTGGGGTTTTAGCATGATGGCAGTGTGGAGTCAGGGCAGTACAAATGCACACCAAGAAGCAGCTTCACCACGATATTACAAAAAAAAACACGGATGCCTGTGGTTTCTGTCTTGTGCTTCAGGCGGGCTGTGAGATGCCAGCAGAGAAAACACTGGTGCAGTGATTTCCAACAGCCTGTTCGATTGCCAGAGTTCTCTGGTAATAACCCACAGGCAGTGATCACCTGAGGAGCAGACAGCTCCTGATGAAGTAGGAATAGTTGATGGTCTTAAGCGAAACACTTGTACAAAATCCACGTCCTCTCTTGCACCTGGCGTCTGAGAATGCCTTGCTGGTGGGAATGAACACATTAAGAATCACTGGTGCTTTATGAAGTGTGGCAAAGGGGATGGATTTACACAGCAAGCACGAATTCTGTGTGGCTCAGGAGAAATTAAAAGTTTTGATGTGTGTGTGTACGTGTGTGTAGTTAGATTTCAGCTTCCTTTGTGTTCCCAATAGGTCCAAGAACCAGGCTTTTAAGAATATACCATCATCAATTAACACTGATTTCAAAAGACGCACGATTGCAAATTAGTAAAATATATTAGGATGTTGTTTAAAAACAAATCACAGCATTTGAGATATAGCTATTAACAGTTCTTTTAAATGTACAGTGTAGAAAAAACGTGATATGCAACACGAATACTGCAGTCTTACCAGAAAGGGTAATAAGTGGTATTCATCTTTTTTGAGGTACTTTTTTTTTAAGGTCTGAAAAAGGAACAGATTATCTAAAAAAGACCTTTTCAAAAAGTGAATGGGTGGTTTGCCCTTGGAAAGATCAGTCGCTCAATAGTTTGGAGGGCCTGAGCCTGACCCTCTCTGTCTTGAGGGAGCAGAGTTGAGGTCTGAGGCCCCCCAAAGGTGCCCTGGAGGGTCTAGGAAATGGGGTGGCCCCTGCACCCTGATTCTGTGCTCTCATGAGGAGGCAGGCTCATGGTGTGGGGGCTTGTTTGAGAAGACTGGCTTGCATGATGCCGTATTGATCCGCTGTACCAACAAATTTTAGATGCTGGCTGGAGGACAAAGACAGGCAAGAGAGGATGAGGCTGGTATACTCCCGCCTGTGAAGAAAAACATGGATGTTCTTCACATTGGAACCAAACTAGCACACATTTTTAAAATAAGCAAGCTGACCTAGGCCTTAATTTGCTGTCTACGATGTGAAAACCGATGTTTCTTATTTTTTGCAAATAATAAATTTTAACAGCCATGGGGGCCACTGAGGTACTTGATGTTACCAGATGTTTCAACCAAGACCTGGCCTTGAATATGGGCGTGGTCTGTTGTTTGGCAAAGGACATGGTTGTATATATTTCAGCGGAACCAGATCACATAGCTTCTCTTCCCTCACATAAAAAGGTTCTTGGGGGAGTGGGGAGTAGATAATTTATATTTCTCATGTCTCAAACTGCAATTCTGAGAAGCAGACAGTTAGCTGACAGTCCTACTCCAGACCTGAGGTGGCTTCCAGAGGTGCCTGGAGCTGGTCTCCGTTCTCTGAATAAGCACGGCCACACGAATGGCTTGTTTCTGATAAGCCTGCAGCCCACTCCACTGGAGTTCAGAACCTGCTGCATTCCACAAAAATAGATAATGGAAATAATTATGTCATTATCTGAACTAATCCGTGAGGACTTATTCTCTTACACACGTCCAAGTTCACATTTAGCTTGTATTGTGGTTTCCAAAGAAATGCAACGGATTTCATATATTCTGTGTCAGATCCAAGTGGGGGATGATGGCCATTTTCCTGAATTCTGCTAAACTGGCAGCCAGAAACATACCCACCCCAGGAAAAGACCATACCTCGACCTAAAACCTAGATCGAAGCTTAGAGATTTCTGGACAGAACGTCTGTCAGTGAAGTACACGGCCTTGGTGAAGTCCATGGGATCAGGGAGAGGAAAGCCACTTGATTAGTCAACGGCATAAAAGAATTCGCGGGTTAATGAGGCGCTGTCAGCACAATCCCTTTGCTCCTCAGAGCTACAGGACAGCTGAGCGCTTCCCAGACCCCTTCCGCTCTCTCACTTCCGCCTGTGGCATCTGAGGTGGGCTCGGCGACTCGCCCTCACTACCACCTTTGTCAGGATGATCGAGTCACCGTCACTAAAAACAGAGATCTGGTTGGTAAGTGTCGTGGTTTGAATTATGTCCCCCCCAAAAATGTGTGTTATCAATTTGGCTAGGCCATGATTCCTGGTACTGTGCGATTTTCCTGTATGCTGTAAACCTGCCTCTATGATGTTAATGAGGGAGGATGGGTGGCAGTTGTGTTAGTAAGGCAGGACCTGATCTACAAGACTGGATTGTGTCCTGAGGCAATCTCTTGAGATTGGACCGGGGTCCCTGTGCCAAGAAGCTCCTAGTCCGGGGGAACACTGACGAGAAGGCCGAGAGAGAGAAAGCCTTCCCCTGGAGCTGACACCCTGAATTTGGACTTTTAGCCTACTTTACTATAAGGAAATAAATTTCTCTTCATTAAAACCATCCACTTGCGGTATTTCTGTTATAGCAGCACTAGATGACTAAGACAGTAAGAATCATTAATTACAGTGCAGCCATGCTGATCAGCGTGTCCAAAAAATGCCAGGCCACTTTTAAAATGAAAAGAATAAGCACATAAAGTCAGGCTGTGGAGCTTCCCAATGCTTTGCAGAGCCAAGGTGGTGAGAACTGGGTGCATGAGGAAGTCTTCTGTGGACACTTTAACATCAGCAAGGTCTCCATTGGTGACAGCAATCTTGAGCTGTGATTTCCATGGACAGTATAGTCTCCTGGCCTCCCCTGAATCTCTATGGACAGTATAGTCTCCTGGCCTCCCCTGAATCTCTATGGACAGTGTAGAATCTCCTGGTCTCAACCTGAATCTATGCCGCTGGTCTGGACGTAAAAAGAAAGGAAGCCTGCAGAGGGCAGGCCAGCCCTCACTGGCGCAGCCTCTCCATTGTCCATCATCCACCCTCCTCCCCAGCAGGAGCCAGGCGTCATGCTCACCCCAAGGCGTAAATGATCGCTAAGAACGGGAGACAGCACGACCCATGGAGTCCGAAGCCCCGCACCAAGATGGCCTTTAACTCTGAGGCTGGATGTTTCCACTATAAATGGGGCACGAGTCCGTTCTGATCTCTCCACGGGGCTGAGGACCAGAGGAGACAAAAGCCTGCTCTGAAAGCTGTGCAGAGCCATGGCGGGAGCTGGTTAGAGGCCTGGCATGTCTCTCCTGGTGGGGTGTGCGTTTTCAAGGCCCACACAGGTTGAACAGCCATTTAGGCCAGAGAAGGGGGAGGCCTGCAGGCCAGGCCAGCTGCAGCCGGAAGTACTGGACTCTCTGGGTGAGTTCAAAACCTGCACCGGTTGCCCTGGAGTCGGTTCCGACTCATAGTGACCCTACAGAGAAGGACTGCCCTACTGGGTTTCCGAGACGGTAACCTTCACAGAAGCAGACTCCACATCTTTCTCCTGCAGAGCGACTGGTGGGTTAAAACCACCAACCCTTCGGTTAGCAGCCAAGCACTTAACCGCTGTGCTACCAGGGCTCCTCTGAGTTCAAAACAAGTGTTGCAAAAAGACACTCGAAAGACAGGCGTGGTCACCGTGTCAAGACAAGGGTCTCCAACCCTCCTTTGCGCCTCCCGCAGGTTGAGTGTCCAATGTGCCTGGTGTCATGGCGGCTTGAGAGGGGACATGAGGCAGGAGTGTGTACGCAGACAGCCTTGTTCAAGAACGGGCCAGAGTCATGAAAAGAGAGAGAGGTCACAGCCAGCCTCCTCACCGGAGAAGGGGGTCTCACCTACGTAGTTTGAAACATCCTAAGCCAGACATATTTCCATGGCACTCGATGCTGAAGTCTGCTGAAACCCAGTGAGCAATGAAGGCACTCTTGTAATAGTTCCTATTTTGAACTAGTGAATTATCAGCCTACATGTAACTACTGAAGATTAAGAAATCTTTGTTTGGGTGGCTCAAAACATTCTATAATTCGGCGAGTTGACAGTGACTATGTTATTTAAAATAAATGGGAACATGTGATTTTACTTCCTATTGCTACAGGTGGATGGTGCCAGGTGAGGTCACTCGGGTCTCCTTGCTGGCTTCCTCGGGGACATCACTGGTGGCATGAGGCTCAGCAACACTGCTGACCATCGTGTGGACGAATGCAGAGCCTGCACCTCTGGTCAGCTCAACGGCTACTGCTGGAAGCCCAGAGTCAGGAGCTATTTTAAGTAGGTTTTATGAACATTTAAGTTTTATTTAATTCAAAGGACAAATTATTTATCTGGAAGGCTGGCTGTCGAGGTTCACGGTCCCGGCCATGTCTGTCTGGATGGTGTCTGTCCAGGGCACATCAGAGTGAGAAACCGCCATGGACAGTGGAGGGAAGGCGGACTTGGTGTTTGAATCCAGGCTCCGACCCAGCGACCTTGGACACACCACCGCCCCGAGTCTCCACAGCAGTCCGCGTCCTCATTTCAGGAAACGACCTACTGGATATCATGGTTCTCACCGGCTAGCTCTCTTCTGGAGGAGGGTGACCTCTTGATTGGTTTCGTGTACGGAATTAATTCTGTTTGCTCCCAGTTCCTAGTACCTGTAGCGCAAACTGTTTCCTGCTGGCCAGCAGAACTTTTGACTGGATCTTTTTAAAAAAAAAACAAACCCACGAAATGTGCCAGTTTTAAAAGGCTGTCCTAACGGTAAATGCTCACTTTTTTCTAGTTGAAGTCTCACAGTTATACTGTCTTTTCTCCTGTCACATTTTCAGAATGCTGATCAGTATCAATCCCAATCCTTCCTCAATGGCAAATAATAATGATCTTAAATGAGCCACATGTTCTAAAGATGGAGGGGCAGGGGCACCAAGGAGCACACCCAGGCCGTAAGGGTGTAAGTCAGCGAGGTGCCCAGTGGCCCAAGAAGGCAGAGTGGCAGCTCAGTCGGGGTCTGGCCTTGAGGTATTGCTGTTGAGAATTCCTGGAAGGTGCGACTGTCAGTGGCGGTGGGCAGATGTGGACAGACTGGTGTTTCGAGGGCCATCTTTCCTAGACACATCACCACCAGGATGCTGCGCTTTCAGCTGGACCGAGGTTTAGAAGTTGATCTTTAAGGCTCAAACACATATCACAGACGGGAAAACTGCCTTACGTAGAGTCTGAAAGGAAGTTCTGTCTAAATCTTTGTAAAAAGAATCAGGCTGCTGTGAAATTGGAGATTGATTAAAACTACCATCTGAAGGACACGGTCCTTGGCCCTCTGGTACTCCAGGCCGGTTCACCCTCCCGCGCCCTCACTGGGAAGTCAGAGTTGCCTCATCTCTTCCACCCCAGGAAGTATCTGCTACCACCGAGAGTTAAAAAAAAAAAATACAGTTTCATACTTAAAAAAGCAATACAGGAAAAGACAAAAGAAGCTGCCTTGACACATTTACAAATAATTTGTCGATTTACCCCCAAAATACTATGGTGCCCACAAAGAGCCGAGCCGACTGGTTTGGATTTGGTAGGAGACGGAGCGGAAAGGATGGGAGGCGAACATACATTCAGAGTTTTTCCTGTTCCCGCTTATCACAGGTGCTAGCTTCAAAGAGGTGTCTGTCAAGTCCGGGGGCGGCGGCGGGTCTTGAAATAGTGTTCTGGGATTTTCTACACAAATCTGGAAAGAGGCTTTTCCACATATCAGTACCACCATGAACACAAACCAAAAAAAAAAAAAAGAAAAAAAACCAAACCCATTGTTAGGGAGTCAATTGTGACTCATAGTGACTCCACAGGACAGAGTAGAACTGCCCTGTGGGGTGTCCAAGGCTGTAATCTTTAAGGAAGCAGACTGCCACATCTTTTCTCCCTCGGAGCGGCTGGTGGGTTCGAACTGCTGACCTTTCAGTTAGCAGCTGAGCGCTTAACCACTGCACCACCAGGGCTCCTCCACCAGGAACACAGTGAACGGAAAACACAACCGCCGCTGCGTTTTGATAGCTTATCAAATCTTTAAAATTCTAAATCCTATGATTAAAAAACAGCAAGTCAGGAAACAGAATTACAAGTCTTCCAAATAAATATTTTTGCTGCTTTTTAAATACCTAGCCTTTGGACATATCTAGATTGATAAGATTATAAAAGTAGTTAAAAAGTGCTGATTAGTATCCAAAATTACAAAGGAGCCCAACAGTCAAGAGGGAAGGCAGACCACATATTTCGAGGTTACCCAAGAATTAAACAGTCAATTACTAACGGGGAGAAAGAAGCCTGCATTGATGAACGTCAGGTGCCTGGAAATCAGACTGCTGACCGCCATTCTTCTTAATTTTCCGAGTCCTGACTGTTAGCCAGTGATCACCAGCATCTGAATGCTTTGCACGCTCTTAGGGGGACCGGTTCAAACAAGAAAGAAATGTGAGACAGTATTCCAATTAGCTAGGGTATACGCCCTAAGGAGAAAGTGGCGGGCCTTTGTGCAAAGTCGTGTGGCTCCGATTTCCCATTTGTAGTGCTGTCACATTAAATATCCTTGAAGAGTTTGTTTTCCTTATGTATTCACAAGCACTCAGTACATGTCCTTGTAGATTTCTTGCAGCAGCGGGTGCAGCGCCGCGTCGGATTCCGTCTTTTTGATGATCTGCATGAGCTGCGCGTGCTCCGTGACGAGCTGCCGCAGGTCTGCCATCTTTTGGAGCAGTTTTGGGAATAGGAAGCTGTCATCTGGGTGGTTGCTTTGCAAGTGGAGTTTGAGCACGTGCACAATACCCTCCTGCATTTTCTCAATGTGCTCTATGTTTAAAAGGCCGGGGCGATCTGTTCTCAACAGAAAAAAGGAGAGGTGTGTGAGAATTACCGTGTTACTACGCGTCTACCAGATTGAATTGTGTCCCCCCGAAATATGTGTTGTGAATCTTAACATCTATGCCTGTGGTTATAATCCCATTTGGGAATGGTTTGTCTTTGTTATATTAATGAGACAGGACTAGTGTGGGATATGTCTTGAGTCAATCTCTTTTGAGATATAAAAGAGATTAAACAAGCAAGCTAAGAAGCAGAGATAGAGGAAGAGAGATGCAAAGCCACATGAAGATCGCCCAGGAGCAGAAGCTCAAAACAGACAAGGACCTTCCTCCAGAGCCAACAGAGAAAGCCTTCCCCTAGAGCTGGCACCCTGAATTAGGATTTCTAGCTTCCTAAATTATGAGAAAAGAAACTTCTGTTTGTTAAAGCCACCCACTTGTGGTATTTCCATTATAGCAGCAATAGATAATTAAGACAGAATTTGGTATCGTGAGTGGGGTGCTACCCTAACGGATACCTAAAATATGGAAGCGGTTTTGGAATTGGGTAATCGGTAGAGGCTGGAAGAGTTTTCAGGTATCTATTAGTAAAAGCCTAGATTTCCCTGAAGAGACTGTTGGTAGAATCATGGATGTCAAAGGCAATTCTGGTGAGGGCTCAGAAGGAAGTGAGGAGAGCTATAGAGAAAGTCTCTATCATCTTAGAGAATACATATGGTGCCAGCAACAGAATGTTGCTAGAAACATAGATGTTAAATGTGCCTCTGGTGAGGCTTTAAAAGAAAATGATGAACGTGTGATCGGACAGTGGAAGAAGGGAGATGCTTTTTATGCAGTGGCAAAGAACTTGTCTGAATTACGTTCAAATGTTTGGTGGAAGGTACTACTTCTAAGTGATGAACTTGGATATTCGGCTGAGGAGATTTCTAAGCAAGATCTTAAAGGGGGAGGCGGGGCCAAGACTATGGAGTAGTCAGACACTTCCGGTGGACTCTCTTACAACAAAGACCCAAAAAACAAGTGAGTCGATTATATATGGCAATCTGGGAGCCCAGAACATCAATGGCAGAGTTGAGGAACCAGACGGAGTGCCAGGGGGAGGAAGAGATGGTTCGGAAACAGCGAGGAGTTGCTAGACGTGACCCGGCGAGAGCCTGAGCCCTTCAGGCCTAATCAGCTCAGGTGTGAGCGGAGAGGCAAACAAGCAGCCGTACACGGGAGGTGCATTTTCCACACCGGGAGAGACCCAGCACCAGAGACATTATACGGCTACCCAGAACCAGTGAGAAGCAGCCCCCGATCCGGCGAAAGATAAGTAATTGCGTACGGCCTATAGCGTGGAACAAAAACACCCCCCTTAGGGAAAAACTTCTCTCCAATTTATGTCCCTGCTCCCTGCTCTGCACTGGGTCCCAGACTGGCTTCAGCAACTGTTGAGTCCCCTGGGCCAGAAGTAGCATCTGTCACACTCCCGGAGCCATTGTCCCTGCCTTGGAGAGTGAACAAATTAACAAACGGGAAAAAATAAACTGCTGGCTCCCCTAAGCCAGGAACCCAGGGTAGGCACAGCTCCTTTGCCTATGCACAGGCATAAGGGATCCACGGACTTTGAGTGCCTTTCCCCCTGCATAGACTTGTGTGGGTCCATTTCAACAGCACAGGCCGTTATTACTGCAATACAACGGTATATACTGGAACTCTAACTTCAACTGTTTCAGCTGTGAAGTGGCAGGTTCTTGACATTTGACACTGCTCTGCCCATTAAGCAGGGTCTTCACCTACCCACATTAGGGGCCTGAGGACTGGTGGCTCCACTCACACCATCCAGCCACCTTCGATAGGGGTCCATGAATAAGAAGTGCCCCCCAGTCCTTACAGCCAACAGCATTAGGTGCTCATAGTCTAACTGCAAAATCCACCCACCTACATGCTGTAGGGAACAGGGACATGCCTTCCTCCTGGACACTTGGGGACAGCCGTCAGCTCCCTGCCTTGCTCAGAGTGTGTCCCCCTGCTGCAGCCAGATGCCTGTGCCAATCACCCATGCCTGTCTAGGACTGTAAGTGACAGCCTACACCACACACTTGGTGGCTATCTACCTGGGCACCTGAACTGAATCCATACAGGAGGAGTGGGCAGACTCCTGAGCTCACATACCTACTAACATCTAACCACCTGGTGACAGGACATTAGAGCCTCAAAGCTGCCAATAATCAAACTAGCTCATACGAGCAGCCTATTTGGGCATATCAAAACAAAACAAGAAGCTAGGACACAGTAAGCAAACATAAAATAAATAAATATAATAACTTATTGATGGCACGGAGACAACAGTCAATATCAAATTACATAAAGAGGCAATCCATGATGGCTTCAGCAAGTTCCCAAAATAAAGAATCTAGAAATTTTCCAGAGGAGGAAAATTTCTTGGAATTACTGGAGGCAGAATACAAAAGATTAATATACAGAACTCTTCAAGAAATTAGGAAGGAAATTAAGCAAAACGCAGAACATGCAATAGAGGAAATTAAAAAGATTAGAGAAGAGCATAAGGACAAATTGAACAGGATGCAAGAATCTGTACAGAGACAGCAATCAGAAATCCAGAAGACTAACAATAAAATTTCAGAATTAGACAACTCAATAGAAAGTCATAGGAGCAGAATTGAGACAACGGAAGTCAGAATTAGTGAGACTGAATATAAAACACTTGACACCAACTTATTTGAGGAAAAATCAGATAAAAGGATTTAAAAAAGTGAAGAAACCCTAAGAATTACGTGGAACTCTATCAAGAGGAATAACCTATGAGTGACTGGAGTACCAGAACAGGGGAAGATAACAGAAAATACAGACAGAATTGTTGAAGATTTGTTGGCAGAAAACTTCCCTGATATTGTGAAAGATGACAAAATATCTATCCAAGATACTCATCGAACCCTACATAAGGTAGATCCCAAAAGAAAGTCACCAAGACATATGATAATTAAACTTGCCAAAAACCAAAGATAAAGAGAGAATTTTAAGAGTGGCTAGGGATAAACGAAAAGTCATCTACAAAGGAGAGTCATTAACAATAAGCTCGGACTACTCAACAGAAACCATGCAGGCAAGAAGGCAATGGGATGACATATATAAAGCCTTGAAGGAAAAAAACTGCCAGCCAAGAATTATATATCCAGCAAAGCTGTCTCTCAAATATGATGGTGAAATTAGGGCATTTCTAGATAAACAGAAGTTTAGGGAATTTGCAAAAAGCAAACCAAAATTACAAGAAATACTAAAGGGAGTCATCCGGTTAGAAGAATCAGTAACATCAGATGACAATCCAGGACTAGAACACAGGACAGAGCAACCAGATATCAACCCAGACAGGGAAGTCACAAAAGTAAATCAAAGCTAAAACACTGAAAATAGGGAAACAGATGTCAATATGGAAAAGATGACAACATGAGAACAAAAAAGAGGGACTTAAAACATGTAGACATAGATTTTTCATATAGAGAGGAAGTCAAGGTGATATAAAGAAATAAAAGACTGGTATAAATTTAGAAAAATAGGGGTAAATATTAAGGTAACCACAAAGGAAATTAACAATCCTACAAGTCAAAATAAAAAAACTAGAAAAATATAAAGACTGAGCAGACACAAAATCAACAATGAAAAAGATGAAAATAAAAGAAAAACGACTCAGCACAGAAAATTAAATGGAACAAGGAAACTGTGAACAGCACACACAAAAAAAGACATCAAAATGACAGCACTAAACTCATACCTACCAATAATTACGCTGAATGTAAACAGACTAAATGCAGCAAAAAAGAGACAATAGCAGATTGGATAAAAAAACATGATCCGTCTATATGCTGCCTACAGGAGACAAACCTTAAAGACACAAACAAACTAAAACTCAAAGGATGGAAAAAATTACATCAAGCAAACAACACTCAGAAAAGAGCAGGAGTGGCAATACTGATCTCTGACAAAATAGACTTTAAAGTAAAATCCACCACAAAGGATAAGGAAGGACACTACATAATGATTAAAGGGCAATACACCAGGAGGACATAACTATAATAAATATTTACACACCCAGCGACAGGGCTCCTGTCTTAGTCATCTAGTGCTGCTATAAGAGAAGTACCACAAGTGGATGGTTTTAATGAAGAGTTTATTTCCTCACAGTCAAAGCAGGCTAAAAGTCCAAATTCAGGGTGTCAGCTCCAGGGGAAGTCTTTCTCTCTGTTTGCCTTCTCATCAGTGTCCCCTGGACTAGGAGCTTCTCGGAGCAGGGACCCTGGTCCAAAGGACACGCTCTGCTCCGGGCACTGCTTTTTTGATGGTTTGAGGTCCGCCTGTCTCTCTGTGCGCTTCTGTCTTTTATATCTCAAGAGATTGCCTCAGGACACAATCCAGTCTTGTAGATCAGGTCCTGCCTTACTAACACAACTGCCACCCATCATCCCTCATTCACACCATAGAGGCAGGTTTACAACATACAGGAAAATCACACAGTACCAGGAATCATGGCCTAGCCAAACTGATAACACATT
>NW_004444005.1:8238922-8325998 GCF_000243295.1 Trichechus manatus latirostris | reverse complement strand
AGAAGACCAGACTTAATGGTCTGACAGACACTGGAGGAACCCTGGAAAGCATGGCCCCTGGATTCTCTATCAGCCCAAAACTAAAACAATTTCCAAGGCCAACTCTTCAGACAGGGATTGGACTGGAATGTGGGACATAAAGTGATACTCGTGACGAGTGTGCCTCTTAGCTCAAGTAGATACAAGAGACTAAACGAGCAACTTCTGTCCGGAGGTGAGATGGGAAGGCAGAGAGGGTTAGGAGCTGGTTGAATGGACACAGGGAATCAGGTGGGAAGGAGGAGTGCGCTGTCAAAGTGTGGGGAGAGCAGTTAGGGTCACATAACAATGTATGTATAAATTTTTGTATGGGGAAAAAAGAAAAAAAAAAAGAAATAGAAAAACAAAAAGATCTTAAAGGGGCCAGGGCCATGTGATTTCTGGCCAGTAATAGTGAAATGCAAGAGGAAAGAGATGGATTTAAATATGAACTGTGCAAAATGAAAGCAAAGCATAAATATTTGGAAAATTCTGTTGTACAAACTAAGGATACGTGTCCTAGAATTTTCACCAAGGATGTGGCTACACAATCTTGTTAAAGAGACTAAGCCGATGACTGATGGGTCTAACCAACTACCACAGCAGAAGACCCACCAGCTTAGCCTGAAGGGGACAGAGAAAGAGCGAAAGGAAAGAACGCTGTCTGCCTCTTGGAATCTACAGGCAGGAAACGGGCCAGAGGAGCTACATCTGTTGTCCTCCAAGAAAAGGAAAGGACCATCCCTGGAGCAGCTCAAGATCAGCAGAACTGTTGGAAGCAGGGCTGCATCCGTTTCAAAGGGTGGAGGAAAGGGTGGAGGCACGGCCTCCTAGGTTTAAGAGAGTCAGATCTTCACCAACTCGTTTCAGGAGTGTGGGGCTGACGTTCATGAGTGCCAGGAGGATGGGGATGCTGCCCAAAGCTGAGGGGGCAGGGCTGCCACGCCGAAGGGGCAGAAAAACGGGGCCTACTGGGGCCAAGGGGATGAGGCTGCCACTCAAATGGACTAAGAGAATGGGGCTACCCAAAGCCGAGGGAGCTGAGTTGCCATCCCAGTAGGCCTGGAAGGCAGAGCTAAAGCCCAGGACCGAGGGGCCTCCACCCAGAATCCAGAGAGCATGGCCAACACCCAGAGTCTGGAGGACGGGGCCATTGCCCAGATGGTCCCAAAGAACAGAGGATTATTTTTGAGCCTTGAGAGCTAATGTAAATTGTTCTGCTGGCTTTTGGACCTGCTTGGTGCCTGTTACCCGTTCTGTCCCTCCAATTTCTCCCATCTGTAATGGAAATGGCTACTGTGCCCGTGCCACCGTTGTGCTTTGGAAACAGATAGCCCGTATTCTAGATTTCACAGGTTCACAGATGGAGAGGAATTTTGCCGCAGGATGGAATGTGCCTAAAGTCTCACCCATATTTGATTGAGATGATTCAGAAGCTGAGATTTTGGACTTGATTTAAAACTTTGGGGATGATGTGATGGGGTGAATGTGTTTTGCATGTGGCAAGGACATGAATTTTTGGGGATCGAACCAAAACCCTGCTGCTGTCAAGTGGATTCCGACTCATAGCGACCCTACAGGACAGAGTAGAGCTGCCCCACAGGGTTTCCAAGGCTGCAAACCTTACAGAAGCCGACTGCCACATCCTTCTCCCACAGAGCGGCTGCTGGGTTCGAACTGCCTTGGGGATCAAAGGGTGGAATGTCATGGATTGAATTGTGCCCCCCCCAAAATATGTGTTGTAAATCCTAACATCTATGCCTTTGGTTATAATCTCATCTGTGAATGGCCTGTCTCTGTTATGTTAATAAGACAGGATTAGTGGAGGGTGTGTTTGGAGTCAACCTCTTTTGAGATATAAAAGAGATTAAACAAGCAAGCTAAGAAGCCAAGGTACGGGAAGAGATACCAAGCCCAGGAGCAGAAGCTCAAAGAGACAAGGATCTTCCTCTGGAGCTGAGAGAGAGAGAAAGCCTTCCCCTAGAGCTGGCACACCCTGAACTCAGACTACTAGCCTCCTCAACTGTGAAAAAATAAATTTGTTTATTAAAGCCACCCACTTGTGGTATTTGTTACAGCAGCACTAGATAACCAAAACACCAGTTTTAGCCACCAAATCTTCCTATTTTACATGACCTTTCTTAAAAAAGGTCACTGTGTGGCACCAACAGTTTGCAATCAGCTACTAACCTAAAGGTTGGTGGTTCAAATCCACCCAGCAGTGCAGCGGAAGAAAGGCCTGACGATCTGCTTCCATAAAGATTGTTGTTGTTAGCTGCCACTGAGTTGATTCTGACTCACGACAATCCCGTGTGTAGAGCAGAACTGCTCTATAGGGTTTTCAAGGCTGTGGCCTTTCGGAAGCAGATCTCCAGGCCTGTCTTCTGAGGCACCTCTGGGTGGGTTCGAACCGCCAATCTTTTGGCTAGTAGTCGAGTGCTTAACCATTTGTGCCACCCATGAAAAACCCTATGGAGCAGTTCTACTGTGTAACACATGGGGGTGCCATGTGTTGGAATCAACTTGACAGCAACGGGTTTGGTGTTTTTTTTCCTTACAAAAAGCCTGGCCGCCTCTGTTGTTGTTGTCAGGCGCCGTTGAGTCGGTTCCTGCTCATAGCCACCCTAAGTACAGTGAAACGCTGCCTGGTCCTGCACCATCCTTACGATCACTGTTATGCTTGAGCCCACTGCTGCAGCCACTGTGTCAGGCCATCTCACTGACGGTCTTCCGCTTTTTCGCCGACCCTCTACTTTATCAAGCATGATGTCCTCCAGGGACGGGTCCCTCCTGATAGCATGTCCAAAGTATGTGTGACAGTCTTGCATCCTCACTTCTAATGAGCATCCTGGCTGATTCTTCTTTGGCCTTTGGCTGCCTTTAGATACTGTCAGTTTGACTAGAAGATAGACTTTTCCAAAGTTGCTAAGCTTCACAGGACAGACAGGACCGATGCCACAGTACCACCCGAGACTATCTACCTTACAGTGTTGACCCATTATTTTGTATATCTCCCGTTACCACTCGCCGGAGGAAAAACCTCCAAACATATGAGAAGTAACTGTATGTCCTAATGATGATTACAACAACCAATTTTGCAGAATATGGGAAATAAGTTCTCCCTCCTGCATCAAAACTGCATATTGGGTCCCAGTATTTCCTCAATATTTAAGTGGAGCTATGATGTTGGATGAGCCCTGATGGCGCAGCGGTTGAGAGCTCGGCTGCTAACCGAAAGGTCAGTGATTTGAATCCACCAGCTGCTCCTTGGATACTCTACGGGGCAGTTCTACTCTGTCCTATAGGGTCACTATGAGTCAGAATCGACTCGACGGCAATGAGTTGTTTTTTTTTTTTTAAATGATGTCTGATTTCTATTTTGCAGCATCAAGCCCTGTTATGGTTTCTATGACTCAGCGGAGAAGGAAGTACTTAGAGAAATGAACAATGATTGGGAAGATGATATGGCGGGGGGTGGGGCAGGACTGAGACTTGAGGCAGGAAGTGCCAACATCCACCCCAGGTGAACTCCCTGCGGAAGGAGCACTGGACTTCCTGGGGCAGCCGCAGGCCAGGCGTCCTGCCTCTGGGTGCAGGAACTACCACCCAAGTCCAAGATGCGCTCTCTTTAAGCCCCGTTCATTACTCTGACTTTCAATAGCGTTGGCTCATCATGTGGATTCTTAGTCTGTATTTTTTCATAGTTGTAAAATAAATACTTCACAAGTTTTTAAACTGAAATTAAAAAAAAAAAGTGAACCCCCCTCATAATTTTAATCCTGTCACAGGTTTAATGTATATCTCACTAGACAAAAAAACCAAAACCAAACCCGTTGCCGTCGAGCCGATTCTGACTCATAGGGACCCTATAGGACAGAGTAAAACTGCCCCACGGGGTTTCCAAGGAGCACCTGGTGGATTCGAACTGCTGACTTTTTTGGTTAGCAGTCGAATTCTTAACCTCTATGCCACCAGGGTTTCCTATCTCACTAGACAGTTACTTACATACACATACACACACACACACACACACACACACACACACACACACACACACACACACACACACAAACCCGTTGCTGATGAGCTGATTCCGACTCGTAGTGACCCCGTCAGACAGAGTGGAACTGCCCCAAAGGGTTTTTAAGGAGTGGCTGGTGGATTTGAACAGCTCACCTTTTGGTTAGCAGCTGAAAGCTTAACCACTGTGCCACCAGGGCTCCATATATACACACACATATATGTAAATATACAGAGACTTTGTGGCACAACGGTTAAGCACTTGGCTGCTAACCGAAAGGTTGGCGGTTCAAACCCACCCAGTGGCTCTGTGGGAGAAAGACCTGGCAATCTGCTTCCATAAAGATTACAACCTAGGAAACCTGGTGTGGCAGTTCTAGTCTGTTACATGGGGTCGCTGTAAGTTGGAATAGACTAGACGGCACCTAACAACTCTCTCTCTATATATATGATTACAGTTTCTTTTACAAAAATGGGATCATATTACAAATAGTTCTGCAACTGCTTTTACTCACAACACTTCATCCTGGGGTGTATGAAAGGGAAGGGATAAATCATGTATCACTGCTCTGCCCTTTTATACTTTACACCGTATCGTAAGTGCTTCCTCCTTCTGACTAGTGCCCAGCTGGACAGCGGCAGGGACATGCCTCGCAGTGCCGGGCTGTCCTTGCCAGCTCCCCTCCCGGCATCTAGGAGGTTGCCGGCAGCCTCCATCTAGACACACATCAGTCATGAAAGACTGGCGTGGCTTCTGGCAGCATGGTGGGTGGCCACCCTGTCAGTCCCTGCCAAGGCTGGAGAAGGTCGGCTGAGTTTACGGTAGAGGGATGACCTTGCCAGACCTGGGCTGGGGCTATTTAAAAGAATGTGTCACCAAGCCAAAAATCTGGGGGTGTAGTGCCAACTTCCCTGCAGAGAGGCCCAGATTCTCCTTCGTGGGGATTTGTTTCCTCTGGTAAAGCAAACGTGATAATCACTGGCAGTTAGTATGAAATTTTTCACAATGAAATAGCATAAACATATCAACAGTGACAGTCACTAGACTAACACCCGGCTGGAGCCTTACAAAATACGGTCACATACATGACATCACTGAATTCTAGGAGGTGGCAATGCAATAACCCTAGCAGTGCTCACACCACTGGCCCCAGCTCCAGCTGACACGACACTGCAGTTACGACTATACAGTTCTTCAAGGCTGGAGCCTGTACGTGATATGGTCTGGGCAGATTGGGCAGGTAACTTACCCCCACAGCAAATGATAGCAGCCACAAAGAGGGAAATATCGCTGTCATCCAGCTCCAGTGCGTTGAACTTCATTGCAAAATCAAACTTGGGCTCCATGATGTCACAGAATGGTTTTCTTAGGCCCTTTAGGAATTCCCGAGTTATAAAACCATTCCCATATGCAACCAGCATCCCATCTTTGTTCATCACGGAAGACAGCATTGCAAAAATGGCCTCGTGGACACCGTATTTTAGCAAAGTCACTTGGTCATTCAAGTCTAAGTTGGCGAAGCCCGGGATGGACTTGGCGAACTCCGTGAGCTCCGTGACGGTCTCCACTGACGTGCACTGGCAGCAGTGGAAGATGCGGACCTCTGCCTCCTTGTTCTGGATGCCATTGGCCACCATCTTGGCCACCAGTGTCTTCTCGGCCATGCACAGTGTCTCCATATCGTGTATGACAAAAGGCTGCAAGGACAAGAATAAGTCTGAGGATCTGTGATCAGCGACACTGTCAACTGTTAATCAGCTAATGAGCACCACTGCATCCAAATCACCAAGCTTGGTGCAATGGAGAACTCGGAATGTGTGCAAAACACGATCCTCAAACCACTTTAAATTTAGATGGGGACAATTAGACATTCATGGAAAACCAACAATGTAAATCAGGAAGATAATAATCGTCATTGCCTGACATTGGGTAGGGATTTCATTGCTAAGAAACTCAAGTACTGATTTTGGCAATGACACTAACGAGAATATTAGCGAACCACCTTTAGCATTTTAGATATTCTCTGAATTCCCAAATACTATTACAATAACCTTAATAGCAGTCATTCTTAATTTTACCATTTTATGAATTTTAGCGGTAACCATCATCATTTAACACTGACTGTTGAATGGACAAATCTGGCTTGTACTATGTAACTTCAAAAGTTGGCATATGTGCAGAAAGAAGCAAACAAGCACGGTTAAACTCTTGTACTTTCAGGATAAACTGGAAAAGCCTCGAAGTACCCTTGTTTCTCTGTGCATAAGACTGAAACCTTCACATCAGTGTCCCATGTCTTGGTACAAGTGCTGAATCCCTGTGGCAGCTCCCTATGTGTTGCTAGACCTTCTGCACCTGAACCCTCTGGTCCTGCCATCTTAGAAGGATCTACTGGTGGAAAGAAGAGATGGTTGGCCGTGCTATTTGGAGCCAACGTGACCAGAAGGAATAATTATATGTCTGGTGGGGCACAAAGACCACTGCTGGCCAACACTGACATCTTCGTGTAGAGCAGAAGAAATGACACTGCCCATAGGGTCACTGTGAGTTAGAATCGACTCGATGGTAATGGGCCAGGTCAGGTGGAGGGCAGTGCTTTGCTCTACAAGCTGTCCTATTGTTGTTTGGTGCCATGGAGTTCAGTTTTGACTCATAGTGACCCCATGTGACAGAGCAGAACTGCCCTATAGGATTTATTCAGCTGTAATCTTTACAGAAGCAGATTGCTAGGTCTTTCTCCCACAGAATCACTGGGTAGGTTTGAACTGCCAACCTTTTGGTTAGGAGCCTAGTGCTTAACCATTGTACCACCAGGGCTCCTTAGCTGTTCTATACAAAAAAAACCAAGCCTACTGCTGTCGAGTCGATTCTGACTTACAGCACTTATGCACCACCAGGGCTCCTAGAGCTGTTCTATAGAACATGAAAATACAGACCAATAAGGCAACGGGCCAAGGTATGTTTTCAGTCCCTACTGGAGTCCATGAACAGAGTGCAGGAGTGCCCCAGTGATTTTAAGAATGGCTCTGCCCATGAGCAGAGCACTTCACCGTCCATGCACCTGGACCCGGGATATGAAGCATCCTGTATTTTGGGCTCAGGAGAGCACCTTGAGAAGTCACAGCACATTTCAGGGCACCTTTGGGGAAGACCCTGTGCAGAGGCCAGGGGAGAGTGCTGGTAACACCAGTGTTGGCAACAAACAGGCAGACTGTCTTGAAATGTTTAAACAGAATCAGAACTTGTAATCTAGTGTTGGACAAAAAGTATCCGATTCCGCATCTGAGGACAGGGAATATTTAAAAAATTATCCATGAGTGAGTGAAAACATACTGAATACAAAACTCAAAGCCACGTTTTCTAAATATCTCAAGTCTTATTAAGGAAGAGTAAAACTGTCTCTTCCTAAAGACCTTAAAAACGGGTAGATGACGAAGTTTGGGGGCAGCTCTGCCTGAAGGTAGAGGAACGGGCCACGGGAAACAGAATCAAATCCAAGAGCCTTCTGCATATGGCTGAGTAGCTCCTACCAGACTGGACCCTCCCACAAGTAGCAACTAAGCTCTGGACAAAATACAAAAAACCAATGACCGAAGGCACTGGAGAGTGAACACAAGCAGGTGGAATCTGGAGGGAGTCACCCTTGGAAGAAGGGAAGGAGCAAGGGCTGAGTCTCATCTTCACAGCCCAAGGGCAGGAAAACTTTCAGAACTGCAGGCCTGAAGGCCAGAGGGCATGCTCAGAGCAATCACAGCCACTGGGATATGTGGGGCAGAGGAGCTGGGAAGAACTGAGCCATAGAAGGGAGCCTCAACTTGTGTGTGTAAGCTCTGCCCAAATGTCAACCCCTGAACCAAAACAAGCATGGGGCAGCTTCAAAGCAGTACAGCTGGGGCTGGACTAAGCTGAAATTTGAGCTTCCTCCCCATACAGGGCAGGCAGGGTTCTCCAACCAAGGTGATTGCCTGCTAAAACAAAACAAAACAAAAACAAATCAGCACTCTCCATAGAAATACAACAGAATTCAGAGTCTCCATAACATAATATTCACAACATCCAGGATGCAATCCAAAAGTACTCCACAAATAAAGAACCAGAGGAATGTGACCCTTCTTGACAGAAAAAGCAGTTGACAGAGACCAACACCAAAATGACTGGATGTTGGTCCAGGACAACATCCCCAAGCAGAACAAAGACAAGGAAGTCACTCCTAAGCCCAATTTGGAAAACCTGGTGGTGTAGGGTTAAGAGCTACGGCTGCTAAACAAAAGATCGGCAGTTCAAATCCACCAGGCGCTCCTTGGAACCTCTATGGGGCAGTTCTACCCTGTCCTATGGGGTCGCTATGAGTCAGAATTGACTCGACGGCAATGGGTTTTTTTTTTTTTTTAAGCCCATCTTGGTCCAACTGCTGAAAAACAAAGACAAAGAAAAAATCTTGAAAGCAGTCAGAGAGAAACAGGACATTACATAAGTGGGGAGATAATCAGATGACTTCTGATCAGAAACTATGGATGGCAGAAGACAGTGGAATAACATTTTTTAAGGTGGAAAGATTATCAACCCAGAATTCTATATCCAGCAAAAATATCCTTCAAGAATAAAGGTGAAATAAGAATATTTTTAGATAAAGGAAAACTAAGAGAGTTCACTGCTAGCAAACCTGCACTATAAGAAAGGCTAAAAGAAGTTCTTCAGGCTAAAGGTCAATGATACTAGATGAAAAAAATTCAAGATTTTCAGGAAGGAATGAAGACCGTCTTAAGTGTAAATACTCTTCCTGGTACCTAAAAAACAAAAAGCAATGCCCCAATACCTCCTCTTAACCCCCTAACTATCAACCCAAACAAAAACTTCAGCCTTGTAAGACTCAGAAATGATTTCTACCTCTGTCCTCCACCCACCTCATGTTTTCCTAAGCAAGAAAAAATGAGCCTGAACTTATTATTTTAAAACCAGGCTGTTGTTGTAGTATGCCGTCAGGTCAATTCCGACTCACAGTGACACTGTAAGATAGAGTAGAACTACCCCATAGTTTCCTAGGCAGCATAGTGGTTAAGTGCTATGGCTGCTAACCAAAAGTTCAACAGTTTGAATCCACCAGCTGCTCCTTGGAAACTCTATGGGGCAGTTCTACTCTGTCCTATAGGGTCGCTATGAGTTATAATCGACTCAATGGCAATGGGTTTGGTTTGGTTTCGGGGTAATATTTATGGGAAGAGATTGCCAGCTTTTTCCTCCCATGGAGTGGCTGGTGGGTTTGAACCACCGCCCTTTCAGTTAGTAGCTGAGCACTTAACCACTGCGCCACCGGGGCACCTTAAAATCAGGCTAGGTAACCTGAAATTAAAAAAAAAACCAATGAAGTTTTTAATTCATTAGGTCTAACATTTCATTTAAAAACAGTTTGTATAAAACACTACAGAGAAACTATTGCCCAAAATCCATCTCATTGTGAGTCTTCCTCTTTTTCGCTGACCCTCTACTTTACCAAGCATTTCCATCATTGTATGTGATGGGTGGGGTTTCATGGAGGGGCTCCTATATGCACAGGGGCAGTTATTCAAACCCCTGGCTTAGCCCCTGGGACATTACAGTGGAACCTTCAGGAGGCTGTGAATCTGGCAACGCCAAAAAGCAACCATTTGGGGACTGGGGTGTTTACCTTTTAGTTAAAAACTTAAACGAGATAGAAAATCATAAGTGTCTTCTTCTTCAGTCTGAAATTCCAGGGACACTGCTAGGAAAGTAGGACGCTTGTAAAACGGGGCGAAGCTAGAAGGCGTGGCCACCATGCCTCACGTCACGGAAACTAAGGTTTCAGACGCCTGAAGCGGGAGAAGGGACGTCGCTTCAAGCACGCAGCTATAGAGGCCCACTGGCCATCTTACTCAACTCTCATTTCACACCTAAACTTTTACTGTAACTCAAAGCTTTTTCCTTTAGTTTCAATCACAATTCTGCCTGTGGCTATTTGGAAGCATTTCTGATATACTACAAAACCAAAAAAACAACCAAACCCGTTGCCGTGGAGTGGATTCCAACTCATAGCAACCCTACAGGACAGAGCAGAACTGCCCCACAGGGTTTCCAAGGAGTGGCTGGTGGATTCAAACTGCCGACCTTTTCGTGAGCAGCCGAGCTCTTAACCACTGCGCCACCAGGGCTCCAATATACCAAAGCTTAGTAAAATTTTACAAGGCTTTTCCCCGGTGATTTCTAGCTGTACACCTGAGAGCACTAGAGCAGAGTGGTTAGAACACTCCAGAGTCAGACTGCCTTGTTCCAATCTCGGCCACCACTTACTTGGACAGTTCTTAATCTGTCTGTGTGCCTTAGTTGGGATTATAAATGTATCTCTTAAAGGACTGTGCAAATATTCAGCCTATATATGTAAAAACGTAGTGTCTGGCAGTTAGTAAGCATTCAAAAATGTTAGTTATTATTAACAGCATTACTATAATTTCTGTAAGCAGTTTCTCTTCCAACTTTCTCCCACTGCAAGCATTGCTCGTTTCCCAGCTCCCAAGTTTCCTCATTCTAGTGAGCTGTGCAAACTCAACCATCAATGAATTCTGTAATGTTCTGAAGCCAGTCACAGAGAAAATGTTAAAATGTTCTGCGATTATCACGGATCTGCCTATTAACCTTACCATAATTTTGTTAAATAGGAAAAAGGAAGATTATTTTAAATTTCAGGAATTTAATTGACTCAGCTCAAAAGTTAGGATTCGTAGAGGTGCAATTCTCAGTAATGCTGCTCCACACAGCATTCTGGGTATGAGGGCCCAAGGATCTAGGTGACAGGAGAGTGTGATTTCGTTATTCTGCCAACCTGATTTTAAATATATTGCTTCATAGCAAGTTGAAGCTGAGACTGAAAGAATGAACATTTATAGGATGGACTAGAGAAATACGTGAAGGATAGATGGCAGTATTCCCTCAATTCTAGAAAACATACTACTAGCCCACATTAACTGTATTCACATCACTGGCTTTGTCTGAGTATACTCAGCAGAAATAAAGATGTTAAGCCAAAGAGTGCAGTGGTCCAAAAAAAAAGAAATGAGAGAAAGACTGAGTTCGGCCAAGTTCTTCAGATGTTGTTTATATCAGACATTCCTAGAGTCTCTGACGTGGTATGTGCTTCGTGAATCTTCAAGAATGGGGACAGAGGAAGCCGCGGTTCCAAATGGCTTGTTTAAAGAACACTTCTTTCTTTCAGTAGGGCATCTCAGAGGACTAGTCAGCACTGGCTACAGAATTTGCAGACTCCCAGGGCAAAAAGAAAATGCACGACCCCTTGGTCAAAAATTATTAAGAATTTCAAGATGGCAACAGCAGAACATTAAATCAAGTGGAAGGCCCACCTAAGCACGGGGCCCTGGGTGACTGCACAGATTGGCCACCCATGAAGCTGGCCTGGGACTTGTATTGTGTGAAATATACTCTCGTCAGGGGAATGTAAATGCTAACAAATACTGCATCTCATTTTTATAAAATTATCACTCTGGATTTTTTAAAAGAAAGCCTTATTTAATAAGCTTACTGAAAACCATTTGAATTTAAAACAAGTGCTTAGCATTAAGAACACTGATGTTTATTAAAGCTAAATAGAAATTTCATAGTGACCCCATATAACAGAATAGAACTGTCCCATAGGGTTCTTTTTTTTTTTTAAATTTTTAATTTTTTATTATGCAAAGTTTACAGAGCAAATTAGTTTTCCACTCAATAGTTCATACATAAAACGTTCCAGAACACTGGCTGCATTCCCCACAATGTGTCAGCACTCTTCCCCATTTCCGCCCTGGGTTCCCTGGTTCCTTTCCTCCCATTTTTCTACCCCTTCCTGCCTTCTCATCTGCTTTTGGACAGCTGTTCTTTTGATCTCGTATAACTGATTGTTCTAAGGCGCTCGTTCCTCTCGGGTGTTACTGTTAATTTTATGGGTCCCATACGATTTTATAGTTGATCCCGACTCATAGGATTTTATAGGCTGTAATCTTTACAGGAGCAGATTGCCAGGTCTTTCTCCCATGGAGCTGCTGGGTGGGTTCAACACACCAACCTTTCGGTTAGCAGCTGAGCACTTAATCATTGTGCCACTAGGGCTCCTTCATGGGGTCGCTTTGAGTTGAAATCAACTCCCTGGCACCTAACAACAACAAACAGAAATTTTATTGTAAAACACATTAGAAAATTTGCCAAAGGTTATTGATTAGTATTCTTGATAAGATTATTTTATAAAACTCACACAGCTTATGTTTCACTTAGGAATGTGCCTTTTATACTCTTGTTTGAATATCAATATACCTGACATCATAGGAGTTCCTCTGAAATAAATAAAGCACATGGGAAAGATTTTAAACAGCATGAGGGCAGGGCTTCGTTCACCCTGAAATTTCCTCACGCCAACACCAGAAAGTCCCCCACCTGATGTATGGCTGCCCTTGCTCACACCTGACCATGTTCTGCGTGCTTTAATATTACTTAAAGAATTCATCTCCAAAACACATTTCAACAGTACTCCCTATGAAAGGTTGGGCAGCTGTCTTCTTTCAGGAAAAATTTAACCCTGGATTATTGGTAGGTTTACTTTGGATGAAATTATTTAATAAGCTTTTAGTTACATGGACTACACATTTCTAGAAACAGTATAAAATATTAAGTATGATTTTCAATCTGAAGACAAGTAGCAGGCAAAATCCCAAGACAGCAATATCTGTCTAAAAAAGCAGAGCTGTTCCAAGATGGCATCAGGGAAGCCACCTTTATTGCAAAGATCTTAAAATGTTGAGAATAACGTCAGAATTCCTCTTTCAAAACTGGTTTTAGAACCTGTTCTCAGACAAACATAAAAAATTAGTCTCCCTGACTTATATATATGTATTTTTTAAAACCAGAAGCTTTACTCTATTTAATCCCAAATTACATATCAGGTTGGCTGCAAGTGATTCATGGTTTTGTCTAAAATTCAATGATACTAGCAGAGGGTAAAGAAATTATCAACGATTTCATTTTACTTGGATCCACAATCAATACCCAGCAGTCAAGAAATCAAAAGATGCATTGCATTGGGCAAATCTGCTGCAAAAGACCTCTTTAAAGTGTTGAAAAGCAAAGATATCACCTTGAAGACTGAGGTGTGCCTGACGCAAGCCATGGTGTTTTCCATCGCATCATATGCATGCGAAAGCTGGGCAATGAATAAGGAAGACCGAAGAAGTATTGATGCCTTTGAATTGTGGTGTTGGCGAACAATACTGAATATATCATGGACTGTCAAAAGAACAAACAAATCTGCCTTGGAAGAAGTACAACCAGAATGTTCCTTAGAAGCAAGGATGGCGAGACTTCGTCTCACATACTCTGGACATGTTATCAGGAGGGATCAGTCCCTGCAGAAGGACATCATGCTTGGTAAAGTAGAGGGTCAGTGAAAAAGAGGAAGATCCTCAACGAGATGGACTGACACAGTGGCTGCAACAGTGGGCTCAAGCATAACAACAATTGTGAGGATGGCGCAGGACCGGGCAGTGTTTCCTTCTGTGTTACACAGGTTCGCTGTGGGTCGGAACTGCCTTGACGGCACCTAACAACAACAAAGATTTCCACAACTGAAAATATTCAAAAACTCTAAAGATAATTCCCAACAATTTTGAGCAACAGGAGCGTCTTTGAAATAAAGCTGTGATGCTCCCAAGTTAGTACTTTATTCACTTGAGTGGTAAATTCTGATATGTTTGCTAGATTATAAAGTAACAAACCCAAAATATCCCCTGATATTTAAGCCAAACAACAGTTTAGCTTGACTAGTAAAGAATGTCTGCCTTAAGCATTATGCTCTTTTAAGAACTGTTTATACGGGATCAAACTGACAATAACAATTCGAAAGGTTAGATGGAAAACTTTGGGGACAGTGAGTTCACGTTAATGGAGAGGGAACAATTCAGAAAAAGAGTGTGAGAATGGTTGCACAACTTGAAGAATGTAGTCAATGTCACTGAATTGTACATGTAAAAACTGTTGAATTGGTGTGTGTTCTGCTGTGTCTATTCTCAACAACAACAAAAAATAAAATAAATTTTTAAAAAGTTAAAAACAATAAGGACAAAAACTTAGACACAAGGTTTTCATTACAGCATTATGGAGAAAAGCAAAGATTTCGTAATAAACTAAATCTCAAACCAAAAAATTTAAAATACTACATTATTCTCACCGTATACTTTGAATTTCTATCCTCTAAATATTCAGTGCCAGAGAGTTGTTTTTTTGTCTTTAACCAAACACCCCCACCGGTGTTTCAGAGGTGTAGCTAGCTTTGAAAAGCAAAAGCAGCTAAGCCTGCGTGACGGTGAGAGACTGCGTGTGCATGTGTGTGCAGGAGTGTATGAGTGTGTAAGAGCATACGTGAGTGTGAGGATGTGTGTGTGAGAGAGGGTGTGTGTGAGAATGTGTGTGTGTGCATGAGGGTGAGTGAATGTGAGACAGGCTGTGTGAGAAGGTGTATCAGAGGGTGTATGAGTGTGTGAGACAGGGTGAGTGTGTGTATGTATGTGTAATTGTGTGTTATGAGTGTGTGAGAGTGTGAAAGGGTGTGTGAGTGTGTGAGTATGTGTAAGTGGAGAGTGTTATGAGTGTGTGAAAGGTGTGTCAGTGTGTGTATGAGAGAGGGTGTGTATGAGTGTGAGAGGGTTGAAAGTATATGAGGGTGTGTATGTGTGTGACTGTGAGAGCGTGAGACAGTGTGAGTGTATGTGAGCGTGAGTGTGAGCATGTGTGAAAGTGTGTGTGTGTATGTAAGTGTGTGAGGCAGTGTGTGAGGGTATGTGAGTGTGTGAGGGTGTGCGTGTGTGAGAGTGTATGTGTGAGACAGAATGTGCTGGGGGCCCGAGCCCTCGGTGGCGGCGATACAGACGTCACGAGAAAGGCGCGGACCTCATTAACCCTCCTCACAGCCTCGTCTTCACATTGCTTCAAGAGTCTTTGCATGAGACTCTCCTGACAGGCCACCACATTCTCTTTTTAAGACACTGCTGAAAAAGCGCCTGTTTTGGAATCCACATTCAGAAGGAGCAACTGTTCTCCATCCTCCCCTCAGCTCTGCTTCTGTCCCTTTTACCCTCAAATCAGCTGGGAAACAAGCTCCCCCAGAAGAGCACGAGCTGCCCGCTCAGGGCCCTGGGCACTGTCTGGCCCTCAGTTCTGGAAGCACAGGCTCACACTCAGTCCCGGTAGCCAGATGGAAGGAGACACTTGCCGCCCTCCCGTCTTCCCCTCCTCCTCCCGGCCCCTCTCTCCGTCCTCCCAGCCCCAGTAATGCCCTCACTCCTGGGTGACCCAGCTCCTGACCCAGGTAAGGGGCTTTGCTTTAGCTGATCGAAAGGCCACAGAGGGGGTTTTCACAAATGAAGGAGTGTCTCCTGCACAGATAAACCCAGGTTTCCACTTCTAAAACCAGAGGACTACATTGAAGCTAAAACCTGTCCAGCATCTCTCTTTCCTCACCAAGATTGCAGACATTTCCGGGCCCAGCTGTGGTCCAAGCTTCAGGAGTTGGAGCGTGGCCTTGCCCCAGCTGTCCCTGCAGGGAGGATGCTCCTCTGGAGGCCTGGGCAGAGGGCCCAGGCCTGGATGGCAGCATGGCTGCCCCGCTGTGCTCCTTCCCCGGTGCACAAGGCCACCTCTACCACAGTTGTGTGACCACTTCTGTATCTGCCAGTCTGAACACCTTGGTCATTGCTCCTCCCGCCTCCAGGCCGCCCTGGGCGGTGGCTGACGTGCAGTGGCCACATGCAGAGGCTGGTGTGCTTCCTAAAGCTCTGTCGGCCCCAAACACACCCTCTTGACAAAGCTTCCCCACGTGCACAGATTTGGATATTTGAGAAAAGCAGACTCCATTTCCCCAATAATTACTGTGTTGTCCCAGGTTGGAACTTTCATGAAACAACTGTGGAATTAAAAAAAAAAAAAAAAGAACTGCCCCATAGGGTTTGCAAGGAGTGGCTGGTGGATTCAAACTACTGACCTTTTGGTTAGCGGCCGAACTCTTAACCACAAGGCTCTGATTGTTAATAATGGGATCATTTCACACAGGTCAAGTCCAATATGCCAGAGCCAAGGGCTGGTCTACTCAACAGGTATCCCCGAGGATACTGAGCTGCTTTCTAAATTGTCTGTGAGATACAGAAAATGGTCCCCTGATGTCCACTGTGATCCCAAAACCAAGATGCTCACAGAAATGATGATGTAGGCTGGTGGGGGATGTCCTGCCTGCTGCGTCTGTTCTAGACTAAGCCACACAGCTAGGGAAGATGAGACTGTGGGCCTGCACTGGGAGCGGTGAGCAGCCAGCAGGCGGACAGAGAGACAAGAGGGGACAGGCCTCCTGTGTCCTTGTGTGTGGACAACGACCCCAGCGCTGGAAGAATGAGGCTGGCCTGGGGCTCACAGTATACTCTCATGCAATGAGCCTCCACCCCAACAGGGGGCACTGCCTGTGAGCCTGGTGTTGGGTGCCCTGGTTTGAAGGCCTGGGGGCAGGGGTAGGCACCTAACTCCCAGCAGTACAACAGCTTCTGTTTTTCTTAGACAGTTAACCCCAAGCCTAACCACTACACCATTGTTTATTTCCTCAAGATGGAAATGTCATCACCCTCCTCTCTGAGGGTAACTGGCTCTGCCTGAGGCCACGGGGCTCCTCTCAGTGAGGGATGCTGGGGCGCTCTGTGAAAACCAAATTCACATTGAACAGGACTGTTTTGTTAAAGACGATGTCTCAGTTTCCTCTGAATTCTTAAAATCCAAGGGAGAAATAGAACGTCTCAAACAAAGTCTTGGCTACCCCAGTTTTGGCTTATGCCAATCCTTTTTAGGATAGCTATTCAGAGGTAAGAGGTTGCCTTTGCTGTCACCCTTGTGATGGAGAAAGGGTCTAATCTGTACGTGCCTCTGGGGCCGCCCACCACGTGTCACCTAGCAGGGGTGTGGCTTTACCAGTTTAATACCGTTTGTTCGAACCCTTCTAATATGTCTCGGTGGATTTAACTGGAGAATATACTGAAGAATTAAAGACTCAGTAGAAAGAGGTTTGGTCTGTTTGTGAAAGTTAAGTAGCTTGTGAAATACTTTATTTTCCTGTGACCAGAAATTCTGGCTTGTAATTCTCAATAAGGGCTGTTTGTTTACAGGCAAAAAGGCAAAATATCTTTATTCACCAACCTCAGGCTGTCCCTCTCTTTGAAGGTAGCTCTGAGGTTAGTTGCATTTTGGAGGGAAGACTTATTTAACCGTGGGGGTGGGGGTGGCAGGATGTTAGGCCGGCGGGTGAAGTGTAGGAGGGTCCTCGAGGGGCAATCTTAGTTCCTACTGAAAAGGTCCAGAAATGTCCAAAAAAGACAATCGTCATGGCCCTTTCTAAGCCCTGTGATGTCACAGAAAAAAGCAGATGGCAGGGGGCAGGGATGTCGGGGAAGAGAGATTAGCTTTAGAGGAAAAGACCCAAGAACACATTTGGAGGGGGCAGTGAACAGCTTCATTTTTTGGCCTTAAAATAGTGATTTAAAAAAAAAATGCATTTAAGAAATGACCCTAGTACACGGTAAGCTATTAAGTAGATTTTTGGGGAGTGGGTTAATGACACAGTCGTGAAAATAAGTTGGTTGCTCTGAAGCAGACCACACCGAGAAGAAAGGAGTTGCTGTTAAGCGGCATTTTAGTGTCTGGGAAGGAAATCTTTCCACTTCCGTTGTCTCTGGTTTGCCTTTGGCCTACGTATTGTTTTCCCAACATTTCATACAGCGTCCTCAAGCATTCTCTAGACTGTAACTGTCACGTGCTAACGGAACACTTCATTGGCTACAATAAAACAGTAGCAAAAACACCTACTGGATTGTTGCTGGCTTTCCCTGCAAGGATGACTCTGGCCTTGACCTTGTTCATGTTAAAGTTCTTCAAGTAGGCCTCGTAAATTCTCTTGGCAAGAGATTTGAGATCTGCAGTTTCAGAATCTTCTATATCATGGTCACATGTAAGAATTTCTGCTTTCAATTTTGCTTTTTCGGACCTTGGCATTCGTCCAAAACGAATTGCTGAGGGGTGAGGAGGGGGAGATGAAATAATGGGGAACAAACAGAAATGAACAACACAGCGGTGGAAGGGACACAGACAATGGCTAATGGTCAAACGACAAGCTCCAACCATGACTTACACCAGGAATGAAAAGCTACAGGAAAGGGAAACCCCATTCCTCAGTACGATTCAACTTTCCCTTCTGGAGACAGAAAAAGAAAACTCCAACTCCACAAATCCTAGACAATTTTTTTTTTTTTTTTTTACAAAGGTTTAAAAAAAAAGTAACACCACTACTCACTTCATTAGCATGTTAAGTTTAAGGGGGCTATCAACTTTTAGGTACATAATCGATTCTGTAGGTTAAGAGGATGAAAATGACTCTTAGAATGAGTGTATAAAATACTTCTTTTTCTTGTTCCAGAAGGTAAAGGTGCAACTCTAATGAACTAGTTATTTTACATTTTGTTCCACATACTAATTGTTGTTGTCAGTTGCCACAGAGTCGATTCCGACTCATGGCGGCCCCATGTGTGCAGAGTAGAACTGCTCCATAGGGTTTTCAAGGCTGTGACATTTTGGAAGCAGATCGCCAGGCCTGTCTTTCGAGGCATCTCTGGGTGGGTTTGAACCGCTGACCTTTCGGCTAGTAGTCAAGCGCTTAACAAATAGTGCCACCCTAGAACTCATGCATAACCCGTTCTAAAATGAGAGCATGGTTGAATATAACGAAACTTACAATATGGTAAAATGTTTAAAATGACACACACTTCCTGTGTATGATATGGACATTAAATCCCTGTGATTTCCAATTGGTTTCAGAATTTTAATCAAAGTCTTACCATTTGAGGTTCTAATGATAACTCCAACTGTCCTGCTGACTCTCAGCCATTTGAGACTCTCATCTTCTTAGGTGATTATGATTACAAAATGATCGGGGTATTCAATGTGGGAGCATATTCATCTGCAATGCAGTCCCTTCCCCGGGAACAGTGAGGGCTAGCCGAGGGACAAACTGGGGAGGTGTGGTGCTGGCCTTACCTACCGTTATGTGACATCCCCACCGAGAGGCACTTGTGGAAGCGACAATATTGGCACTTATTTCGATTCTTTTTCTGAATCTTGCAGCTGCGATCACATTTGTCATAAACCAGCTTTAGCCGAATGGTTCGACGAAAAAAACCCTGTGAGATTAATATACAGTTTGGTAAAGACTATGGACCACTGATAAGGCTGACATTGCCTTACGCATGTTTCTGGTTGTTCATTGATTGTCTCTCCTTAAATGAATTACATGTAGAGAAATAGTTCTTCACATTTAAAATAAAAAAATAATATGTGGCTTAGTTCCCAGTAATTTCAAAATGTCCTTATCTGACTTGGGCAGACACAATCACAGTCTTCCAAAGAGTTACTTAGCCCTACTAAGATTATACAAATGTAACTTTTTCCTCTTATGTGATGTATCCATATATGGGACTAAAACTTTCTGGAAAATTTTGGAAAAGAATATTAATTCTCTGAAAAACAAAAATTATAGGAACAGGAAACCAGCTTTTTGTCAATAATTTTCTTGCTTTATAAGACAGTCTTAAACTTTACCCAGTTAGAAACAGCTTTATTATTAAACCCACAAAATCCAAAACGAGGCAAAGGGTATTAAATCACGTTCCTGAAGAAAAAGCTCACTTTATGAGTAGCTTTTTAGATTTACTTTAAAGCAAATGGTTAGAAAACTCGTGAAGGAGTTTATACTTGCTTTGGTATTTTTTCCTTTTTTAAAAAATAATTTATTTTATTTATTTTTTGTTGTTGAAAATATACGCAGCAGAAATATACCAATTCAACAATTTTTATATGTACAATTCATTGACATTGATTAATGGTTACCCTCCTTTTCCAAACTGTTCCTCCCCCATTAATATGAACTCACTGCCCCCTAAGTTTCCTATCAGACCTTTTGAGATGCTGTTGTCAAACGGATCCCATATAGATAGTTCTTGAAAAGAGCACAATGCTCGTGACAGATACTCTTTACTAATTAAGATAAACTATTGTTCGGTTTAAAGAACACTTCAGAGGAGATTTTGGTTTAATGTTTAAAGATTATCTCAGGACAATAGTTTCACGGGTTCATCCAGCCTCAATGGCTCCAGAAAGTCTGGATTCCATGAGATCTTGATATTCGGTTCCACATTTTCCCCCTTTTGATCAGGATTCTTCTATAGAATCTTTGATCAAAACATCCAGTAATGGTTTGCTTTGGTATTTTTTTCCTCTTTGCTTTTAAACCATTCTTTCATATTCCTGACTTGGTAGGTTTGGCTGACCCACATAAGGAGACAGAAGTTTCCTGGGAATGCAAGAGGAAGGTTGATAGCCTTACCTGGCATCCTTATTTAGCTGAGTTTGTATGGTAGGATGGCCCAGAATGTAAGGGATTAGAAGAGGAAGAGCAAGAAGAGAGAACATTAAGCCTGAGGGTACAGAATGCTCTCGCTAATGTGGCCTGTTCTACCTGCCAGCCAGGACTTGGAGACCAGGCTTTGGTTTGGGACAGAATGTGTGGCGTGCCCTTCAAGGCTGTGGCATTTCCCAAAAGTTAATGAACTCTTCAACACCTAACATGAGCAATGGAAGGTGATTTCTGATTTCAACCATTCAGCTGACCACCTCTCCCATGTATCATGCACATGAAGCACCTAAGCTATAAAGGAAACTGAAAACTAAAAACATATCATTCAGAAGACATCCGGGATGCAACAGTGTGTGATTCTTCTCATCACTGTGCTGGAAAGCCACAGAGAGGCTGATGGTCCAGCTGGCAAAAGACTGGACGAGAGACTGGACCTTGTGTACTCAGGGCCCTGGTCATAGATTCAGAGGTCTGGTATGGGTTCTGGTGGCTCTTCTCATGAGCTAGCGGGAGGAGGACATACACACACATGCACTGGCTCAGAGGGAGTGGCCCCAGACGTGCAGGAAGGAATGGCTGAGGCATCAGGATCAGCGTGAGGAGTTGGCTGTGGGTTCTGTCCTCGCCTGGCCATGTACTGTGGGATCCTGAGAAGGACTCCACTTCTGACTGCCAGTTCCTGATTCTGCCCCACCTGACCCTGAAGACCCTCAGAGAAAGTGGGCAGAAGCTCTCCGACCTTGTATTCAAATGAAGGGACTATCCTTAATGCTTTTATACTTCCCTAAGTTATTCACAAAGCACAACACAGCCACCCGTCATAGACTCTAGAGAGACATGAATCTGTTCATCAGGTTGGTTCCCTATCGATGACTTTTTGCAGATATTTTTAGCAAAGATAGATATTTGCATATATAATAAAGGCAACCCCAATTAGACACTGGTGCCGCCACCCCCTCCTCCTCCGGGGTGCACTGTACCTTGCAGCCTTCACAAGCATGCACCCCGTAGTGGTAGCCGGAAGCCTTGTCCCCACAGATCCTACACTCAATGTTCAGTGCTTTGCTGGATGGTTCATCAGTGCTGCCAGGAACCACAGGACAGTTAACTGACGAAGGGCTTGAAGCTGGGGAGAGGGTATCTGGGGAAAAGAGGAGAGATTCAAGAGTCTTCAAGACATCACCGTCTTGTGTCTAAGTCAGGCTTAAGGGAAAAGGATTTCACGTATGAGGTGTTTATTGATAAGGCACCATGAGTTAGTCTGCAGAGCTCCCATCCTGGGTCTGTCCCCTTCTGGGTCAACCACATCCTCCTGTGCTCCTCTGACTACTGCTGTGCTGGCAACCCCAAAGCTCATGTGCTCTTGTTCCTGCTGAGCTGCCTCCGGGGCTCTGGATCAGTATATCCAGCTGTCTCACAAATGCCTCCACCTGCAAGGCTCCCTTAATCCTCTCCTTGACACATCCTACACAGAACCCATGTTTGCTTCCTTCCTTCGTTCCAGCTCTTCTGCAGTTGTTAACTCAGCTAATGGCACCAGAATAAAGTCTAACAACCCATGTGCGCAACACCAAAAACACAATTCATCAACAACAATAACTACAAAAAAAATGGTAGGTTGAACTTTATTAAAATTAAAAACTTCTGTTCTGCAAAAGACACCGTGAAGAATGAAAAGTCAAGACACAGACTGGGAAAAAAGGGTTGCAAAACACTATCTGATAAAGGACTTGTATACAGGATATAGAAAGAACTTGTATAACAAAGCCTAAGAAGATTTATAGGAATACAAAAATATCCATCACCTAACAAAGTTTACAATGTCTGGCATCCAATAAAAACTTACAAGACACCCAAAAAAGCAGGGAAATACACCTTCTCCTCACTATCTCGTTATCTAATATTTTGCATTTACAGTAGTAAAAGATCTACTATCCGACTATTTTGCTCATTAACAGTGTATGTCTGGCAGTAATGAACACTGAGGTGCGAGGTGAGAGTAATGCTGGCTGTGATGGTTAAGGTTATGTGTCAGCTTGGCTGGGCCATGAATCTCAGCAGTTTGACAGTTACGTAATGATGTAATTTAGCAGTTATGTAATGACGAATGATGTAGTCATCTTCCATTTTGTGATCTGATGTGGTCACCCTCCATTTTCACATAACATAGATTTCGCTTAAAATGACCTGGTCTTCGGAACCACACCATGTCAATAAGTAAGGAGAGGGTGTATGAACCTAATAAAGAAAAAAAATCAGTGAACTGAAACTGACCTAGATATGACACAGATAACAGAATTAGTAGACAAGAGCATTTAAAAAAAGTTATCATGACCATATTCCAAATGTTCAAGACACCAGAAGGAGACTGAACATGTTAAGGTAGAAATGGGCACTGGGGGGGAGGGGGAGACCAAATCATGCTTCCAGAGAGGAAATAACAATATCTGATTAAAAAAATACACTGGATGAGATGAGGAGCAGATTAGACACTGCCTAAGAAAAGACTAGTAAACTTGAAGACAGCAATAGAAACTATCCAAAATGAAATACAGAGAAAAAAAGACTAGGGGGAAGAAAGAACATAGCTTTAAGTACCTATAGGACAAATTCCAGTGGCCTAATGCATGTATAATTGGAGTTCCTAAAGGAGTAGAGAGAAGGAGAAACAGAGAAATCATTTGAGGAAATAATGGTGTAACATTTTCCAGATTTGATGAGAACAACAAACTCACTGATCCCAGAAACTCAATGAACCTCAAGCACAAGAAACATGAAGAAAACAACACAAAGGCACATTATAGTAAAATTGCTTAAAACCAATGATAAAGAAAAATTTTAACAGCAGCCAAATACAAAGGACACATAACATGCAGAGGAACAAAAGTAAGAATGGCAGCAAATTTCCTGTTGGAAACAATTCAAACCAGAAGGCAGTGGCCTAACATTTTGAAGTACTGACAGAAAAAAAAAAATCTGTCAACCTAGAATTATATACCCCTCCAAGCTATCTTTCAAAAAGGAAGACCTTTTCAGACATAGAAGCGCTGAAAGAATTAGTAACCAGCAGAGCCGTGTTACAGGAAATGTCACAGGGAATCTTTTCGGCAGAAGGCAAATGGTAACAGATGGAAATCTGGACTTACATAAAGGCATAACAATTACAAGTAAAGGTAATTACGTGGGTAAATATAGAAATTATTTTATTAGTTAAATCTCTTTGAAAGATAATTGCTTAAACCAAACACAAACGCAATATATTGTGAGGTTTGTAACATACTGTAGAAGTAAAATCATAGGACAACAATACCACAAAAGCCAAGGGGGGAAGAATGGATGCATACTGTCATAAGGTTCTTATACTAGACATGGAGTGGTATCATTTCAGTATCACCTGAAGTAGTGATATAAGTTAAGGATGTATGCTATAAACCCTAAAGCAACCAGTAAAGTAACACAAGTTATAGATAAGGCAAACAAAGGGGATAAAACCGATTTTCAAAACTTTAATCCAAGAGAAGGCAGAAAAATAGGAAATAGGGAACAATATCCAGGTCTGTCATTTTGTTGTACTGTGGGGGCTTGCGTGTTGCTGTGATGCTGGAAGCTATGCCACGAGTATTCGAATACCAGCAGGGTCAGCCATGGAGGACAGATTTCAGCTGAGCTTCCAGACTAAGACAGACTAGGCAGAAGGACCCGGCGGTCTACTTCTGAAAAGACTCAGCCAGTGAAAACCTTATGAATAGCAGCGGAACAATGCTTCTTAGAAGCAAGGATGGCGAGACTATGTCTCACATACTTTGGACATGTTATCAAGAGGGATCAGTCCCTGGAGAAGGACATCTTGCTTGGTAAAGCAGAGGGTCAGGGAAAAAGAAGAATACCCTCAACGAGATGGACTGACACAGTGGCTGCAACAATGGGCTCAAGGAGAACGACGACTGTGAGAATGATGTAGGACCAGGCAGTGTTTCGTTCTGTTGTACACAGGGTCTCTATGAATCAGAACCAACTCAACGGCACCTAACAACAACAACAACATCCAGATGGGCCAAATAGAGGACAAACTGCAAGACAACAGATGTAAATCAAACTATAATATGAAAATACAGTCAGGGTAAAAGCAAAAGAATGGAAAAAGAGATACCATGTTAATACTAGTCAAAAGAAAGCTGCAGTGGCTACATTATCACATGAAGTAGTGTCTAGAACAAAGAATTTTACCAAGATAAAGAAGATTATTTCATAATGATAAAGGGGTCAACTCATCAAGAGGATATAACCATCCTAAACGTATATGTACCTAATAACAGAGCTTCAAAATACATGAAGCAAAAGCTGATAGAATGGAAAGGATAAACAGACAAGTCTGAAATTATAATTGGAGATTTCAACACCTGTCTCCCAATAATTGATAGAAGTAGGCAGAATATTAGTAAAAATATGGAATATTTGAAAAACAGTATCAATCAACTTGATCTAATTGACATTTATATATGAGAATCTCTACCCAACAACAGCAGTACATTCTTTCCAAGTGCGTAAGGAACACTGACCAAGATAGATCATATTCTGCACCATAAAACAAGGCTCGATACATTTTAAAGGGCTTAAGTCATACAAAGTCGTTTCTCTGACCATAACGAAATTAAATTAGACATCAATAACAAACATATCTGGAAAACCCTCAAATATTCGGGAAGTCAATAACACATGTTTAAATAACCAGAGACGTTTCATTTTACTTGGATCCACAATCAACGTCCATGGAAGCAGCAGTCAAGAAATCAAATGACACATTGCTTTGGGCTAGTCTGCTGCAAAAGACCTCCTCATAGTGTTAAAAAGCAAAGATGTCACCTTGAAGACTAAGGTGCGCCTGACCCAAGCCATGGCGTTTTCAACTGCCTCATATGCACGCGAAAGCTGGACAACGAATAAGATGACTGAAGAATTCGAATTATGGTGTTAGGGAAGAATATTGAATATCCCGTGGACGGCTAAAAGAACGAACAAATCTGTCTTGGAAGAAGTGCAGCCAGAATGCTCCTTAGAAGCAAGGATGGCAAGACTACGTCTCACGTACTTTGGACATGTTATCAGGGGGAATCAGTCCCTGGAGAAAGACATCACGCTTGGTAAAGTGGAGGGTCAGTGAAGAAGACGAAGACCCTCAATGAGATGGACTGACACAGTGGCTGCAACAGTGGGCTCAAGCATTAACAATGATCGTGAGGATGGAGCAGGACCGGACAGTGTTTCGTTCTGTCGTACACAGGGTTGCTAGGAGTCGGAACCGACTCGACGGCACCTAACAACCACCACAACAAATAACCCGTGGGTTCAAGAATAAATCAAAAGGGAAATTAGAAAGTATTTTGAACTGAAGGAAAATGAATTAAAAATTTGTGGCATATGCTATAGGAGTACATAGTTGGAAATTTATGACACTAAATGCCTAGATTAAAAAATAAAAAAACTCTTCAAATAAATGACCTCTAATAGCTTTAATTTCTCTCACCAATCTTTGGTAGTTTTCTGTGTATAGGTCTTCCATATTTTTGTCATGTTTATCATTAAATATTTCATATTTTTGATGCTACTGTAAATAGTATTTTTTATTTCAGTAGCTGAGTGTTCACTGGTATATACAGAAATACAATTGATTTTTGTATACTGATCTTGCATCCTGCACCTTCTCGGGAGATAACTGGAATCTTAAAGCTGGCAGACACTTGTACAACATGTGTGTGTCCAGCTTCACTAACAATACATCACACTGGTGTTTATGATTTCACATAAGTTGAATCCTACTGAATCTGTCCTTCTTAAGCTTGTTTATTTTCATTCAACATTGATTTTCAGATGGATTCATGTAAATACATGAAGAACTAATTCATGGGGGCAGTACTGGTTTCATGGTAGAATTCTCGCCTTCCACGTGGGAGACAAAGGTTTGATTCCTGGCCACCTCACGTGCAGGCACCACCTGTCTGTCGGTGGAGGCTTGTGTGCCACTATCATGCTGAGCAGGTTTCAGCGGAGCTTCCAGATGAAGACGGATGAGCAAGAAAGGTCTGATGATCTACTTCTGAAAATCAGCCCGTGAAAACCCTATATGGATGACAACGGTCTGATCTGCAACCCATCACGGGGATGGTTCAGTGGTGGGCAGCATTTTGTTGCATTGCGCACCTGATGGCAGCTAACAACAACAATTCCACTGTATGAACACCACCATTTGTCCATTTCCCTCTGATGAACACTCAGCTTGCTTTCTGTCCCTCACCACTACCAACAATGCTGCCATGCACATCCTCATGCCTGCCTCCTCTTATGTGGCTGGAGTCCTCTAGGATGGTTCCCACGCGCTGGTGGGGTTTTAGAGCAGGTACATTTTCCATGCTCTCTCCATAAAGGGTTCATCAGTGAGCATGCCTCCGGCAAAGTTTACGGGCTCCCTCTCCCCATCGTCACTGAAGTCAGCACACAGTCATCAAAACGATCTTCCTGGAGTAGGAATAAGCAAGAGAGCTGGGGAGAAACATGTTCCTGGCCAAGAACCCAGCACGAGGGAAGCCTGCAGGTGAAAGAGCAGGAACCCTTCCACCAGACAGTATAGGGAGAACCTTCTCTCTCGATTCCCCAACAGCCCCTATCTTCCATCCTCAGAGTCGAAAACCATACACACACCTTGTTCACCACCTACCAGATACTCCTCCTGGCTTACCCAAACCCAAGTCCTTCAGTCCTAACCCAAGACCCACTTCCACCAAGAAGCCCTGTGTAGTTAGGTCTACTCCAGATGGAACTTTCTTCAGATGAGGCTGCAGATTCTACCACACTATCCTGGGTTGGCTTAAATGCTGCCTACAGAGATGAGCTGTTCCATGATTTCCTCTTTCCCAACGACACCATAGGTTGCCTGAGTAGACCCCATGTTTGATTTCTTTGTATCTGCTTTGCCTGATGGAGTCCTTGGGCAGTGCAAACAGTGAACACACTTGGCTGCTAACTGAAAGGTTAGAGGTTCGAGTCCACCCAGAGGCAGCTCAGAAGAAAGGTCTGGCTCTGGATCTACTTCCAAAAAACCAGTCACTGAAAACCCTATGTGCACAGTTCTACTCTGACACACATGGGGTCACCAGGATTTGAAGTCATCTGGACAGTAACTGGTTTTTGCCTTGCCTGATACCTGATGTAGTTCTTAAGGTAATACAGGAAGTAGGCAGATGGTTAATATAAACTTCCCAATTAAAAAAGAGACTCCTATCACAATAGGAGTCTCCATTTTAGAGAAATACATACTCACAGCATTTTTTAAACACAGCTGACTGCCTTAACTGACATTCAAGCATTATCTGATTTGTGTATAGCCTTTGAAAGCTGGCATACTATGCAAAGTGAAATACACCTTAAATGTTCCCAAGTCCCAGCGGCATGTGATATAATGCTTGATCGTGCTTGAAGACTTCCTTGCAGAAAGATGTGATTTCTTTTCCTGCTGAAGGGAACAATTTTCTCTGAAGAAAAAGCATTTCTGAACAAGACTTTCTAGGAAGCAAGTCACTCACCTGTGATAACAGATCCATCTGACCCTGGACCGCTTCCTAAATACTGATAATCTGTGAAACTAAAGCTTCCGGAGCTGTCTTCACCAATGGACTGGGAGATCTCTGGAATATTTCCCATTTCCTGTAGGAATTCTTCAGAGAGTGGGCTCTCCAGGTTGTCAGCCTCGAGTGGGGACAGGGGACAAATAGGGCTTTCCATGTCCACCATCTTGATTAGACAGCGCTGCTCACACCACTGAACGCCAATCTGTGGGTGGAAAGAGAAGTAACTGGTCACAATGACAAACGAGAACATGACTTCTTCCAGTGAAAACATCGTTTGCCACTGAAGACTCGCCTGAGTTCACGATCTCACGAGTGACGCCGTTGACCATCTTTTCTCTGCCTGGCTTTAGCCAAGCACTCTAAGAAAACAAAAATCTTGAAACCACCCAACATTTAAGGAGCGAAGCTGATGGAGCTAGGACTCATCATCGTCGTCCATTCGTGTTTGAGCACACGCTGTGCGCTGGGCACTATTCCAGGGGTGGGGTCCAGCAGGGGACAAAAGCAAGCCTCCGCTCTCCTGGGCACCCTTTCCAGTGGGGAGACAGACGGTGCTCAGATACCCAGGACTTGTGTGGAGCGTCTATGATAATGAGAGAATGCAGGTGAGAGCGGGTGAGGTTCAGGGTGAGGGAGGGAGCTGGGCAGGTGTCCCAGGGGAGAATGTGCAGGAAAAATGAACAACACAAAAGGCCTGGGGTGGAAGCACACCAGCCCATTCCAGAACAACCACGAGGTCACTGGGGCTCAGGCTAAGGGGCGCAGGGATGGGGCTTAGGCCGAGGGGCGCGCATTGGGGGTGATACCGACTCTTAGATGATCTCCTTGTACCCGTGGGGGTCACACCACGTAGTTATTTCTGAAAAATCACTGTATGGTAACAAAGACTTTAGGTCTTGGGCACAGTGGTTAAAGTGCTCTGCTGCTAACCAAAACGTTGGTGGTTGGAACCCACCAGCTGCTCCGAGGGAGAAAGACGTGGCAGTCTGCATCCGTAAAGATTACAGCCTCGGAAACCCTACGAGGCAGCAGTTCTGCTCTGTCCTAGAGTGTCGCTGTGAGTCAGAGTTGACTCCACGGCAATGGGTTTGGTAATGGATTAACAAATCCTTGGCTGAGTTTTAAAAAATCTACAGTGGCAAGTCCCAGGCCATGCTGGATGGTTTCAACTAGCAAGCCAAAGCACGCCCTCCGCACGGCAGCAGGACAAAATAGCTGTTCTTCCACGTTCGTCCGCGTCACACTCTTGCTCAAACACTTCACAGGACTTCCTGTGACGTCCTGACTAAACCCAGTGTCCTCCGCACATGGTGGCCCCAACCTGATCCCTCTGTCCCTGTGGGGGTCCAACAGCCTGGGCCATCCTCCTCCTCACATCCCGCATTATTTCACTTCTGGGCCTGCGTCCAGGCTCACCTGCCTCGACAGCCCTTCCCCACCTCTGCCGTCTCAGGGCCCCTCGCTCCCTCTCCCTCCGCCCGACTAAGCCACCAACTGCCCCTCGAGGCCGACCGGTACCATTTAACTCCCGGAACTGTTTTCCCATCTGAAAAGTGGTCACGGCGATGCCCACAGCTCACATCAAGGAGGAAAGTGAAGAAGGCGTGTGCCCGCCACCAGGCACCACAGTGCGGCTCTCACCACAGAAGACAGAACACCTCCCGAGCAAATCCTCCTCCACCACGTGTGTTTGCGGAAAGCAATTTTCCAATTTCAGGCTTGCTTAGGGCTGACGGCAGCTATCAGCGCAGAGACAGAGATGTCCTGGAGTCCCTGGGTGGCGCAAAGCGTTAAGCGTGCAATGCCTAGCCAAAGGTTGACAGTTCGAACCCACCCAGAGGCATCTTGGAAGACAGGCCCAGGGATCTGCTTCTGAAAGGTCACGGCCTTGGAAACCCCATGGAGCGGTTCCACTCTGCACACATGGGGTCACTATGAGTTGGAATCGACTCTCTAGCAAAGGGTTTGGTTTTGGAACATTTCATCAGGACTCAGGACTTTCTTTCTCTGTAACCTTTTAGCACGAACCAAGCTGTGAATCCATGACTTTTTTCTATTGTATTTTATTCTGCATTATATCTGAAGGAAGGTTCTGTTAAATTGTTAGGGGTGCAATTTGGGGTGAGAATTACTTAAAATAGTTCTCACCATAAACACAAGGGTCAAAAACTGCTATCATCAACTCACTATCAAGTCCAGCCCAACAAGAAACCAACCTCTGGGCAGAGGCTGTGTTATCCGTGAGGCTGTCGTCTCCCCCTTTACCCAACATAGCCTCAGCGCAACAATGGGAAATGCACCTTCGGTTCCTGCAAATATTCTTTTCCCATCTGGAGCATCAGAGTAGGAGGACCTAGTCTTTGACTAACAGACCAATGTGAGTTTCTTTGCCATTGCATGCAGGGAGTCAGAATATTTTTCAGTCCTACGGAGAAGCTGCACTATATGAAGAAGAACGTGGGATCAGGATTGGAGGAAGACTCATTAACTACCTGCATTATGCAGATGACTTGCTTGCTGAAATTGAAGAGGACTTGAAGCATTTACTGATAAAGACCAAAGACCACAGCCTTCAGTATGGATTGCACCTCAACATAAAGAAAACAAAAATCCTCACAACTGGACCAATAAGTAACATCATGATAAACAGAGAAAAGATTGACGTTGTCAAGGATTTCATTTTACTTGGATCCACAGTCAACACCCGTGGAAGCAGCAGTGAAGAAATCAAATTATGTATTGCATTGGGCACATCTGCTGCAAAAGACCTCTTTAAAGTGTTAAAAGGCAAAAATGTCACCTAGATGACTAAGGTGCGCCTGACCCAAGCCATGGTGTTTTCGATCGCCTAATAATGTATGTGAAAGCTAGACAATGAATAAGGAAGACCGAAGAAGGATTGATGCCTTTGAATTATGGTGTTGGTATACCACGGACTGCCAAAAGAACAAACAAATCTGTCTTGGAAGAAGCGCGGCCAGAACACTCTTTAGAAGCAAGGATGGCAAGACTTCGTCTCACATACTTTGGACATGTTATCAGGAGGGATCAGTCCTTGGAGAAGGACATCATGCTTGGTAAAGTAGAGGGTCAGTGAAAAAGAGGAAGATCCTCAACGAGATGGATTGACACAGTGGCTGCAACAATAGGTCAAGCATAACAATGACCGTGAAGATGGCGCAGGACTGGGCAGTGTTTCGTTGTGTTGTACACAGGGTCACTATGAGTTGGAACCGACTTGACAGTCCCTAGTAACAGTAACAATCATTGTACTTCTCTGTTGCTTTGAAAGAATACTTGAGATTTATTTGAAGAAATGTCAGTCTTAGTGTTAGCGATGAGTAAACAAGATGAAATCCCTCATCAAGTGAGGCAATCCTGGCCTGTCTTCTGGCCAGAGAGACTGGCTTTCACACAAATCCATGAACAGATTGGCCCTTTCTTGTTTCAAATGACAGCAGATAATAAGTGGTTTGCTTTGAACACGTCCCCCAGCGAGAGACAGCTGAGGCCACGTGGGCACACCCAGTGACCTGTACGCCTGCCATCCCAGTACGCTACAGCCTCCGGGCAACTGCTCGCTTGCTCAAGGAGCAGACATGTCAGGGGAAAGCCCCACCTCTTCGTCCCATGCCCACATCATACTGCCATGCCCCATTCTCTGAGAAGAGCACACTGGGCAGCTGGTTCTTCGCTGAGTGCTAGGCTCCACATATGAGGCCCCAGTGGTTCAGTGGGAGAATTCTCCCCTTCCAGGCAGGAGGCGCAGCTTCGATTCCCAGCCAGTACACCTCATGCACAGCCACCACCCGTCGGTCAGTGGAGGCTTGTATGTTGCTATGATGCTGAACAGATTTCAGCAGAGCTTCCCCACTAAGATAGACTAGGAAGAACGACCTCGTGATCTACTTCCGAAAAATGAGCCAATGAAAACCCTATGGATCGTAACAGTCTAATCCACAACCGATCATGGGATGGCCGGGGACCAGGCAGTGTTTTATCCCCTTGTGCATGGGGTCACCAGGAGTTGGGGGTCACCAGGAGTTGGGGCCCACTTGATGGCAGCTCACAACAACAACAACAACCAAACCCATTGCTGTTGAGTCGATTCCAACACACAGCGACTCTATAGGACAGAGCAGAACTGTCCCACAGGGCTTCCAGGGCTGTAATCTTTACCGACCTTTCGGTTAGCAGCCGAGTGCTTAATCACTGCACCACTGGGGCTCCTTAACAACAACAACACACTCCAAATGCTTTGAGAGAGAGAAGGAGGCATCACAAATGAGCACGTATCTCAGCAGCTTCCAATCTGGTCAAGGAAGCACAACAAATAGCTCCAATTAGAGGATGCCAATAGCCCTCCATCAGTCTTGGCTTCCAAGCACAGATAGAGGGTCCCCTCCATTCAGAGGCGAGGGGAAGAGCTATGGAGAGGTGACGAAAGGGAACATGTCCATGCTGCTTCTGGCAATGGTTTGCTTTTCTGCATAATCCTCTCATTCCTTACGTTACCTGAGACCTCGATCCATTTTTCCTTTGCCATCCAGTGTAAACGCTATACCTGCATTTGTCCATCACAAGCACAAAAGAAAACTAGACTGAAGTTCTATTTTTAGGTCCTAGTAATGGAACATTTACCCATCAAAATACTCCTTTGAGAACCGTGAAGCACACTGCCCACAACTATAGAATATTTAAAAAGAGAAACGGTGACAGAATTCCATTGCTAGTTGAGGTTATCTAAACACAGGACAGGTAAAACATTGGAAGAATTTTAACACAGTTGGCACCTTTAAAACTAAGGCATTTTCATTTTCTGTATCACCAACTCTTTGACGCATGATTGTTTGGAAGACTGGGCAAAAATGAGTTATTAATGGCATAATAAGACTCACTAACAACCTGCATTATGCGGATGACACGACCTTGCTTGCTGAAAGTGAAGAGGACTTGAAGCACTTACTGATGAAGATCAAAGACCACAGTCTTCAGTATGGATTACACCTCAACATAAAGAAAACAAAAATCCTCACAACTGGACCAATAAGCAACCTCATGATAAATGGAGAAAAGATTGAAGTTGTCATGGATTTCATTTTACTTGGGTCCACAATCAATGCCCTTGGAAGGAGCAGTCAAGAAATCAAATGATGTATTGCACTGAGCAAGTCTGCTGCAAAAGAACTCTTTAAAGTGTTAAAAAGCAAAAGACGTCACCTTGAGGACTAAGGTGCGCCTGACCCAAGCTATGGTATTGTGGTGCAGTGAATTACTCAGTGTGGCCCTTCTAGCCATAGTCTTTGTAACTGTCACTAAATGACTGGGTGGGACTATGCAAATGAGGTGCTATGACCAACCAAGGGGATAGGATAGCTTGCTAATAATGTAAATAAGGTACATAGCACCCTTGTGGGGGTGGGATCATGCAAATAAGGTGTCAGTTTTGCCATCCCGCTAGGCTTAAAATGAACCATCCCAGAGGCGGGAAAGGAGGCTCTCATCACCACCAAGAAAGAAGAGCCAGGAGTGCGGCGCATCCTTTGGACCCAGGATCTCTGCACTGAGAACCTCCTGGAGCCAGGAGACTGAGAGACAGGCAGCTGTAACACCAAAGACAGAGAGACACGGCAGCAAAGAAACGGTGGCAGTTGAGGCAGGAGACTGACAGTGGGGCAGTGGGCTTCCCGGCCCCCGGGGCAAGACAGCTGAGTGTCTTTGGGCAAGAGCTAGAGGACAAGGGTGTCTCTGGTCATTGGGTGGAGCTAGGTTTGCTGACCCACAGAGCTAGAGCTGAGCGCCTTCAGGCTGAGGCTTACTGGCAGAATGGGGTGCCTCTGGGTACTTAACAGCGGAGCTAAAAGAGCTTTGTAACATTTGCCAGAGCAGGGCAGAGGCCAGGTCGAGGGGTCGAGGGCCAGAGAGACTCCTGCCTGCCAGCATGGCTAAGAAGAGGCTGTCCTGATCAAAGAACTGCATCCTGAGTGTTCCTGAATCTAAAGTGTAACCTGTTACTTCCCTAATAAGCCCCATCACTGTGAGTATGGTCTGTGAGTTCTTTGTGGCCATTGCAAAGAATTATTGAATCCAGCAGAGAAGTAGAGTGTGCCATGGAAGGGAAGGGTGGTGTCAGGACTGGTGAAGATGGCAGAGAGGAAGCATGTCTGACCTCCGCCTCATAGGAATCAGCCTTGGGCTGTTGATCTTGATTCTCCTTCCCCCTTGTGAAGTTACAGGAGGAGGTCAGATGCCCATGCGATGCCATGTTTACAGGTATTTTCAATCAACTCATATGCGTGTGAAAGCTGGACAATGAATAAGGAAGACCGAAGAAGAATTGATGCCTTTGAATTAAGGTGTTGGCAAAGAACACCATCAGAAGAACAACAAATCTGTCTTGGAAGAAGTACAACCAGAATGCTCCTTAGAAGTGAAGACGGCAAGTCTCACATCCTTTGACATGTTATCAGGAGGGACCAGTCCCTGGAGAAGGACGTCATGCTTGGTAAGGTAGAGGGTCAGTGAAAGAGAGGAAGACCCTCAACGAGATGGACTGGCACAGTGGCTGTAGCAATGGGGTCAAACGTAGCAACGATTGTGAGGACGATGTGGGACCCGGCACTGTTCTGTTCTGTTGTATGCAGGGCCACTATGAGTTGGAACCGACTTGATGGCACATAACAAAAACATAAGTGCTTACTTTGTGAAGCCAAATGTGATCAACATTCTCCTCCGGGTTCCCACAGCACCTTAGGCCTAATCCTATGATGGCCCTAATTATACACATCTGTCTTTCCCACTAGACTGTAAGCTTCTTGAGGGTTGTTATCAGCTGCCATGGAGTCAGGCCCTGACTCACGGAGACCCCACGTACAACGGAAGGAAATGCTGCCTGGTCCTGTGCTATTCTCATTATCAGTTGCAGACCAGGCTGCTTTGATCCGTAAGCTTCTCACTGGCTGATTTTCAGAAGTAGGTCACCAGGCCTTTCTTCCTAGTCTGTCACAGTCTGGAAGCTCAGCTGAAACCTGTTCAGCATCCCAGCAACACGCAAGCCTCCACTGACAGGCCGGTGGTGACTGCGCACGAGGTGCCTGGGCCGGGTATAGAACCCGGGTTTCCAGCGTGGAAGGCGAGAATTCTACTGAACCATCACTGCCCTCATCCTGGAGGGTGGGAAGGGATCTTGCTAGTGTTTGTGTTCACATTTCTCACACAATCCCTACTGCGTAGCAGGTGTTCAATCCTATTTCTCACAGTGAGCCCAGTGACTGGAACATAAAGGTGCACTCGCTGATGACTGACTCCATGCATAACGAGGTGACGGTTCGTGAGGACTCAGGCGAGCTCTGCCTCAGCATCTACGACCATCTTCCAGGTGGCAAAATGGCGCCCATAGTCAGTGTGCCCACTGACAACACAGATGTGGTGGCTGTCTAGAACTCAAGTCCCCATGACTCTACGCTGGAAAAGTGGCCGGAGACTTGCAGGGTGAATTATGATCATCTTAGGGACTTCAGAACAAACCTGCTAGAGGAAAACATCTAAGTGGAATGTCGTTACCAGTTGCCATCGAGTTGATTCTGACTCACGGCAATCCCACGTGTGTCGGAGCAGAACCGCGCTCCCTAGGGTTTTCACAGCTGTGACCTTTCGGAAGCAGACTGCCAGGCCTGTCTTCCGAGGCACCTCTGGGTGGGTTCGAAACGCCAACCCTTCAGTTAGCAGTCGAGCGCTTAGCCATGCACGCCACTCAGGTGTAATAGTGAACAACCAAGACCCCCGTTGGCAGGGGGACCACGCTGGAAAGGGTGACTTGGAGAGTGGAAGCAACTGCTTACCACCCCATTTCTCGGGGGACACCCCTGATGTTCCTCACGTGTGCACGTGGCCTCGGCTCGGGGCCTGGCACAGATGGGCACTCAAAGAAGGAGAGGAATGAATTGACTTTAATGAAGTTGGGTAAAGGAATGAATGGCGTATCTCTACCTTAGCCGCAGCAAGTAGGGAACCTGGGAGGTGTCATGCAGTAAACTGAATTAGATACTTTGAAGAAAGAGTAAAGACGTTCAGTCATCTGACTAGACAAAAGGAAGACGAAGGCTGACCGCCTCATCCTGAGTTCCCGCGTCTCACCATCCTGACGCCCCAGGCTTATTGGCAGAATTTCTTAGACCCCAAAAGCCCTTTGTAAATATTTTACGAAATTCAAAATGAAATATGAGGTAGCTTGGTAATTGTCCCAACTATCAAAACATTTTTATAAACTATGAAATCAGATACTTGAGAAAAAGAACCAATGGAGCTGGGTGTGAATTTGCACACCCAGAATGTATATTTGACAAAAACGCTTCCCAATATTTACAAACATGTCTACTTATTTTTCACTCATTATCAGTCTATAATACACCCTAATTTACTGTATTATAAAAATTCTCAGATTATCACTGAATATGCTTGCAACACCACCCTACAGACATGTTTAATTTGCTGAATTAAGTCTGCTAACGCTTCCTTCAGTGACTTAAAGGCAAAAGACGGAATTTTTGTCCAGTGAGAACGTTTACGCAGCAGGTAGGCGGCTACGGGACAATGTGTTGTTCTGTTTTCCACCAACTCTAATTCCCTACTCTGTCAGATTCTTTATACTTTTCCATATACTTTTTAGATGTTATATTGAATATTTATGAGTCTTTTAGCTCAATTTGCTGGAGCAGGGTATAAAATGACATTTTGGAATTAACGAAGAAAGCTCCAAGCCTTCTGCACCCTCACCTTGCACCACAGGAGATGAATCATTACCACTTGCAAATGATTAACACACTAACGAACTAAGGCCAGAAAATGCCCGCAGAAACTCTTCCTCTAAAACAGAAGGAGAAATTATCAGAGTATAAACACGGTAAAAAGCTGGTGACTCTGCATTTTAATGAGTTAAATCCAACACGTTTTAAGCAGTTTGCACATCACAGAGGTTTAACTCGAGGCATCTAGATCTTTCCCAACAACGCCTAAGGCAAGTACACTTGAAATTTCATCATCAAAAGAATTTGGCACAGTGAAAATGAGTTAAAGCCCAATATGGCTTTGTGTTACAAAGAGTAGCACTAAGCCACTATACCTTTATCCCAACCATTTCCAAGGCAAACCCCCTCCAGCTCTTACACAAAGTGCACATCCGATCGTACGATATAACAGCGTTGACGATTTCCATTTCGTATCCGGCACTTCACTTCATTTTCCTGAAAGGATGCCGCTATTGTTTTTAAATATAACCTTACCTTTGTGGGTGGTGACACCAATATCTAAAGGAAGGCTGGACACATTTGACGGCACTGAGTCAGATCTATGTAGGCTAAGGAGCTGGTCACAGGGGTCTAAGCCAGCTGAAACGATGAGCTTACAGCAGTGAGGACAATGCCGGGGACAGACCAGGAAGATGGCGGAGAATGCAACCAAGGGCCAGTTACAAAACTGGATGGAACACACACTTCACAGGGACAGTCTAGAACAACGAGCGTCGGGGTGGCACGAACAGTTAAGTCATTGACTACTAGCTGAAAGGTTGCCGGTTTGAATTCACCCAGAGGCGCCTGGGAAGCCAGGCCTGCTGATCCGCTTCTGAAAGGTCACAGCCTTAAAAGCCCCACGGAGCAGTTCTACTCTGCAACACGAAGTTGTTGGGAGTTGGAATCAACTTGACAGCACCTGTCTTAGCCATCTAGTGCTGCTACAACAGAAATACCACAAGCGGATGGCTTTAACGAAGAGAAATTTATTCTCTCACATTCTAGGAGGCCCAGCTCCAGGGGAAGGCTATTTTTCTCTCTCTGCTCTGGAGGAAGGTCCTTGTCATCAATCTTCCCCTGGTCTAGGAGCTTCTCCGTGCAGGAACCCTGGGTCCAAGGGACGCACTCTGCTCCCAGGGCTGCTTTCTTGGTGGTATGAGGTCCCCAACTCTCTGCTCACTTCCCTTTCCTTTTATCGCTTGTAAGATAAAAGGTGGTACAGGCCACACCCCAGAGAAACTCCCTTTACATTGGATCAGAGATGTGACCTGAGCAAGAGTGTTATATCCCAGCCTAGTCCTCTTTAACATAATCCAATTTTGCCTTATTAACCACAGGTAGAGATTAGGATTTTCAACACATAGGAAAATTACATCAGTCACAAAATGGAGGACAACCACCCAATACTGGGAATCAAAGCCTAACCAAGTTGACATATATTTTTGGGGCACGATTCAATCCATGCCAGCAACAAACAACAACAACAACAACTTATTGGATATAGTGGCCCCTGGGTGGTGCAAACAGTTAACGTCAGGCTGCTAACCAAAAGGTTGGAGGCCCAAGTCCACCCAGAGGTACCTTGGAAGAAAGACCTGGCAATGTACTTTTGAAAAATCAGCCACTGAAAACCCTATGGAGCCGTTCTACTCTGACACACAGGGTCACCATCAGCTGGAAAGACTCAACAGTGACTGATTATACTGGATACACACTCATGACTGGCAAACCTTAGAAGGCTTATTATTTTCAGAGTGAAGCTGATCTTCACATTTGGGGTGGGGGTCTATGTTTTGTGAACATTCATGACACACACTTTGAGTAGCGCCTCAGCTAATAATGGTGATTCACAGTGGAGAACCCAATGAGGCAATCTGAGCCCTGAAGGAACCCCAGGCCCAGGGCAGTGTGTGTGTGAGTGTGTGGAGGAGGAGGAGGAGGAGGAGGGCAGGAACAAGGAGAGGAAGGAAGGGAAAGGGGAAGCCATATGCATGTGTACTCCGTGGGCCAGGCCCTCAGGGAAGTCACATGTGTTACCTGCTTTCGTCTTCCCAACACCAGGGCAGGGTTGCCACCGTCCCATGGACAGAGCAGGAAACGCAGAGGCTCAGAGAGGCAAGGAACTTCCCCAGCTCGTAGGGGAAGAGACACAGATAAGCAAAGGCTGCAATGCTGTGTGATGCGTCCTGTGACACAGGCAATCCTGGAGGGGCGGGGAAGGCCTCATAAAGGACCGTACGCTCAAGGTGAAGCTGGAAAGGTAACAAGAAATTCAACAGAAAAAAAAAAAAGATGGAAAAAGGGGTAAGGGCACTTCAAGGAAAAGGGAACAGCATATGTGTGTGTACATATGACCTAAGCCATTGCTGAGTACCTTGTTGGGGATGGCTGGACAATCCACTTTGAGAGTTGCATTGGTTACGTTACCGCATAACAAACCACTCCAAAATTTATTGTTAGGTGCTGCTGAGTTGACTTCAACTCATCGTAACCCTACGTATAACAAAACGAAACACTGCCTGGTCCTACACCATCCTCACAATCGTTATGCTTGAGCCCATTGTTGCAGCCACTGTTTGTCAATCCATCTCATTGGGGGTCTTCCTCTCTTTCGCTGACCCTCTGCTTTACCAAGCATGATGTCCTTCTCCAGGGTCTGGTCCTTCCTGATAACATGCCCAAAGTATGAGATGAAGTCTCCCCATCCTCGCTTCTAAGGAGCACTCTGGCTGTACTTCTTCCAAGACAGATTTGTTCGTTCTTCTCGCAGTCCATGGGATATTCGATCTTCTTCGCCAACACCTCCACCTGGTATAGTCAAAACTTAATGGGGCTTAAACCTACAACTACTTTATTTGGTCACAATTCTGTGGGACAGCGACTTGGGCTGGGCCAGTGCGGGGGGCCTCGTGCTAGTTGTGCCGGGCATAACTCACATGATTGTAGTCATCTGGGGGTTTGTCTAAGATGCCTGGCGGTTGGTGCTGGCTGTGGTTGGGTCTCTCCCAGCCCGTGGTCCTTCCTCCTCACAGAGGCTAGCTCAGGCTTCTTAGGCAGCAGCCTTCCAAGAGGGTGAAGGCAGAAAAGACAAGGCGCCTTAAGGCCTTTCTCGGAAGTTCTAGAATGTGTTCTGTTGGTCAAAGCAAGCCACGAGGCCAGTCTAGATTCAAGGGTGTGGAAACCAACTCCATTTCTGGATGGGAGGAGCTTCAAAGAACGTGTGACTGTGCTCCGCCACAGGGGAGAGGGGCAAGAGACGGAGCTGGAGAAGTAGGAGAGGCTGGCAGTGCCAATCACGGCGATCACTCATCGAGTTACGGAGCTTGGACTTTACCCTAAAAGCACTAAGGAGCCACGGAAGAGTGTGAAGCGGGAGAGGGCTGTTTTGGCAGCAAATGGTGTCTAGATTTAAAGGAGACAAGTCTAGAAACACAACACTCCTTAAGGGGCCGTTATAACAGTCCCAGTAAGGGTGACACCTCTGGGGGCTGGTATGCGGGGTGGCGGAGGCTGGAAGAGGATACAGAGCTAACACTGACTGGACGAGGGATTCGGGACTGAGTCTAGGATGAACCCATACTCCACCCAAGGTAACTGGGTGGATGACATGACATCCAGTGAAATCCGGAACGTACGGAGAAGAGTGGGTTTTGGGGTGGGGAGAGTTAAGGCAGGTGGGAAGATGAAGAGATCATGTTTAATCTAGTGTTGAAGGTATTGATGGACATACAGGCTCGGCCTCCCTGAACCTCCTTTCCTCCTCTGAGAAGTAAAATAAAAACAATTGCCTTCAAGTCGATTCCAACTCATGGCGCCCCCCATGTGTGTCAGAGCAGAACTGTGCACCATAGGGTTTTAAATGGCTGATCTTCTGGAAGTAGATCACCAGGCCTTTCTTCTAAGGCAATCTGGGTGGACTAGAAAACCTCTAACCTTTAGGGCAGCAGCTGAGTGGTTACCCGTTTACACCACCCTGGGAAGGAAGGATGATTCATTGGTGTTCACCTCATTCGGTTATCATCACCAGCAGCGTCCAGGGAAGATGCCAAGGATGCCAGTCTAGTGCTCAGGGGAGAGGATGGGGCTAGAATTATAGATTCACCAGGGCTGTGACCTTGAATATGTCACCACGATTCTCTGAATCTCTGTTTCAACAACTGTAGGTCGGGTTAGTAATGTCTACCTGGCAAAGTTGTCTTCAATGTTTGGGGAACAGCAGGCACATGGTTGCGGTCTTCCCTCCTACTGAGGGTGAATCCCTGCCACCCCCACCCCTTATCCTTACCAGGCTGTTCCCCCTGCCCGGCCGGTCCCCCCATCCTTTCACCTCGCCAACGTGTAGTTCTTACGTCCTGGTCCCTCACACGTGTCATCAGTATCGCGTGTGACCCTCTAGCAACACCTTTATTAAATTGACATGACATGTCTGTGTCTTTCTGTTTACTCAGCAGTGAAGTCCACAAAGGCAGGGCCATGTCTTATTCAAGTCACTGCACAAAATACACACTCAGATGACCTGAGCTGATCCAGACCCAGAAGGGGAAGAGAAAAAGGAAATTCATGTGAGAACCTACACGTAACCAAGAACAAATGCCTGAGACAATGAAGGACTTGGTGTTACTTAAACAAAGTGATACAGTATAAAGCACATGACTCCAGGCTGGCGAAAGCATGCAGTCCCTGAGCGGGTTTCCACTCTGCCAGTCCTCAGAGTCTAGTTTCAGACAAAGGTGCGACATTGGCTTTGAAGGAAAGAGAAAAGTATTTTTCACTTTATCTTTTTTTAAAATAATATTTTATTATGTGTTTTTTGTGAAAGTTTACACAGCAAATTAGGTTTCCATTTAACAATTTCCATACATATTGTTGAGTGACATTGGTTACATTTTTCACACTGTATCAATATTCTCATTATTTCCATTTTGGTTGTTCTGTTTCCATTAATCTAGCTTCCCTGTCCCCCCTTACCTTCTCATCTTTGCTTTAGGGTACATGTTGACTATTTTCTCTCATATGGATTATTTTTTAAAGGAACACAGTACTCACAGGTGATACTGTTTATTTTATGAACCAATCTGTTATTTAGCTAAAAGGTGACCTCCAGGAGTGGTTTCAGTTCCAAGTTGAAACAGTATCTCAGGGCGGTAGTCTCAGGGGTTCCGAGAGTCTCTACTGGTCCAGTTAAGTCTGGCCCTTTTTTTTTTTTTCCAAACATTTTTTTAAATGGTGCTTTAAGTGAAAGTTTACAGTTCAAGTTAGTCTCTCATACAAAAATTTATAAATACATTGTTATGTCACCCTAGTTGCTCTCCCTATACTGTGACAGCACACTCCTCCTTTCCACCCCGGATTTCCCGTGTCCATTCAACCAGCTCCTGACCCTCTCTGCCTTCTCATCTCACCTCCGGACAGGAGCTGCCCATTTAGTCTCATGTATCTACTTGAGCTAAGACGCACACTCTTCACGAGTATCATTTTATGTCCCACAGTCCAGTCTAATCTTTGTCTTTAGAGCTGGCCTCGGGAATGGTTTTAGTTTTGGGCTGGGAGTCTGGCGGCCATGTCTTCTGGGGTCCCTCCAGTCTCAGACCATTAAGTATGGTCTTTTCACTAGAATTTGAGTTCTGCACCCTACTTTTTTCCTGCTCCGTCAGGGACTCTCTGTCGTGTTCCCTGTCAGGGCAGTCATTGGTGGTAGCTGGGCACCATCTATCTAGCTCTTCTGGTCTCAGGCTGATGGAGACTTCTCGTATATGTGGCCCTTGCTGTCTCTTGGGCTAATATTTTCCTTGTGTCTTTGGTATTCTTCATTCTCCTTTACTCCAGGTGGGTTGGGACCAACTAATGTATCCTAGATGGCTGCTCACCAGCTCTTAAGACCCCAGATGAAGTCTGGCCTTTTTTAAGAATCTGAGTTTTGTTCTACCATTTTTCTCCCATTCTATCCGGGACCATCTATCATGCCCCTGGTCAGAACGGTTGGTAGTGGCAGCCAGGCACCATCTAGTTCTTCTGGTCTCAGGCTAGATAAGGCTGTGGTTTGGGTGGGCTATTAGTCCTGTAGACTATTTTCCTCTTTGAGTCTTTGGTTTCCTTCTTTCTCTTTTGCTCCAGATAAATACAGACCAGTAGTTGTATTTTAGATGGCCATTCACAAGCTTTTAAGACCTCAGATGCTACTCAACAAACTAGGATGCAGAACATAAAGTTTATGAACTATGTCAATTGATCCAGTTGTCCCACAAGACTATGGTCCTAAGCCTTCAAACCCAGTAAACCAATCCCTTGAGGTATTTGGTTATATCTAGAAAGTACCCGTAACTGTGACCCCTAGTGCTCACTTTTTCTTTCACTTCTTCTCATGCCAACCCTATGGAAGTACAAATCTGCTCAAGACCAACAGCAACCAAGTAGAAAGCCAACCACTTTGAGTGCAGCACTATATCCTGAAGGTTAGTTTTGGCTTATAGCTTCAGGAAGTTGATAAAGAGATGTGTCCATGCTTTTAAACCTTTTCTCCTTGAACTTTCTTCCTCAGTTTTTAGCTTTAGCCAACGAGACTGCGTTTTACCAGAGCAGACAAGTTCTCAATGCACTTGCATCTCTTCAAAGTCGGACGAAAGGCACATCGAAAGAGCGGAAGACCAGGGCCAACAACAGAGCTCGAGAGCAAGGCAACGTGAAGGTAGAATGCTTCACGGTCCATTTCTTAAAGTTACAGGAAATGCCAAACAACAGCGATGTTCTGAGCATGGGGGCCCACTTGGGCCACGTGGGAAGGGTCCAGGAATTCATCCTTAGCCCTTCTGTAACGTGCTAAAAATAATAGCTTTACAAATGTGGTTCAGCCTCCTGCAAGGTGAAAAACATGTTTATAACAATTTCAGAAGTGATAAGACTAAGGTTGTTGTCGCCAGCTGACATCAAGTTAGCTGTGACTCATGGAGGCTTTATCTACAGCAGAAATGTGGCCCCATCCTGCGCTGTCTTCATAGTACAAGGTCAACAGGTATGTGACCAAGCCTCCTGAGTGTTCTGCCTTCCACTTTCCCTGGAATCCAAGATGCTGTCAGTGGAATGGATGGAGGCTCGCTTGTCTTCACTCTGTGTTGTTGCTCTATAGCAAATTAGACAGCAGTAAGAAAATACCCCAAAACCTGAGGTGTTTAACATAGTATTTTCGTTGTTTTCTCAATTCTTACTCATCCTTCACCATATGGGTACCCAAAAAAAAAAAAAAAAACCTCAGTGCTGTCAAGTCGATTTCAACTCATAGTGACCCTACAGGACAGAGTAGAACTTCCCCATAGGGTTTCCAAGGCTACATCTTTATGGAAGCAGACTGCCACATCTTTCTTCCCCAGAGTGGATGGTGGGTTCAAACTGCCAACATTTCAGTTAGCAGCTGAACACTTAACCACTGCGCCACCAGGGCTCCACCATACAGATAAGGAGGGTAGAAAAGCAAACCCTTCTTTTCTTCAGCAGTTCTGTTTAGTAGTTAATTGACAATGCAAGATTATAATTTTGTTTCTATAGTCACCAAGCAACTCCTCAATTTTATCAACCTGTGCAAGAACTCTATGAGGCACTTTGAGAGACAGCCAGACACTTATCTAAGGAGTTACAAAATAACTGCAGGATGGGGATGGGCCGTTCTTGTTGCTGTTAGGTGCCCTCAAGTCGGTTCCAACGCATCGTGACTGCGTGTACAACAGAATGAAACACTGCCCGGTCCTGCACCATCCTCACAATCGTTGTTAGGCTTAAGCCCATTGTTGCAGCCACTGTGTCAATCCATCTCATTGAGGGTCTTCCTCTTTTTCACTGGCCCTCTACTCTACCAAGCATGATGTCCTTCTCCAGGGACTGATCCCTCCTGACAACATATCCAAAGTATGTGGTATGTAGTCTCACCATCCTTGCTTAGGAGATAAAATATACTCATCAATTATCACCCCAAAAAGACAGACTGCCAGATAGTACCACATATTATGGAGAGAGACCCCAGAGTTTCAAAATTCAATTCCCATTCTAAAAAGGTAAATAGGAGCTAAGCTTTTCACCAGATGATTATTTTTTAATCCAAAATTTAATCTTGGCCAAATGATTAGGAAGTGCCGATTTCAGAGTCTGTCAAAACTGTCAATGCCACTTAGTTGGGTGACACTGAGAAAATTCACTTCAACAGTTTCTAAACCTCGACTTCCTCATCTACATACACAAACACGGACTTCAAGATAAAGTGGGAAACCCAATATATACATTTAATTTCATTTTTTTCTGAATCCCCTTTAAAACCATAGTAAAGGCCTCTTTATTTTTTTCTTTCTTTAAACTTTTTTTTAACTTCTTGGGTGTAGCCCCAAGAAGAAGGGAAGAACAGGAGAGGGGATAACACACAAATATTCCAGGGGCTGGAAAGCTGACGGACCACAAAGATTTAAGAAGGCAGAACACAGAACCAGCTCCAGGAAAAGCGAGAATCGCCGTGATTTATCCCGCGGAGTCAGAATAGTTGGGAAACTGGGGGAGGGGTTGGGGTGAGGTATCTTAGTCATCTAGTTCTGCTACAACAGAAATACCACAAACAGAAATTTATTTTCTTACAGTTCAGGAGACTAGAAGTCTGGATTCAGGATGCCGGCTCTAGGGGAAGGCTTTCTCTCTCTGTCGGCTCTGGGGGAAGGTCCTTGTCTCTTTCCAGCCTCTATTCCTTGGCTCCTTGGTGATCTTCATGTGGCATGACATCTATCTTCCCCATCTCTGCTTGCTCAATCTGCTCTTTTATATCTCAAAAGAGACTGATTCAAGAATACCCTACATTAATCCCGCCTCATTGACGTAACAAAGATAACCCATTTCCAAACGGGATTATAACCACAGTTATACACCAGACCATAAAAAACCAAACCCGTTGCCGTCGAGTTGATTTCGACTCATAGCAACCTTACAGGACAGAGTAGAACTGCTCCATAGGGTTTTCAAGGAGCGGCTGGTGGATTTGAACTACCAACCTTTTTTGGTTAGCAACCTGAGCTCTTAACCACTGTGCCACCAGGTTCCAACCACAGGTATAGGGGTTAGGATTTACAACATAGATTTTGGGGGGGACACAATTCAATCTGTGACACGGGGTGAAAGCAAGGAGGACGGGTTGAAGCTCTATGAGCAGAGTCCCAGGTCCTCACCCATTTCCTCCCTGCCCCCATGGCCACGCTCCTCCTCCTGCACTTCATTCTCTGCAATGGGATAAAACAGGGCCCAGGATCTCAGCACAGGGGAGGGGGGTCACCAGGGACAGTTGAAGGCAGGGGCGCCACACTGCAAAGAGGGGGTTCAGTATTTCGAACGAGACACCCCAACTGCCTCCTCCTCCTGTGCCCAGAACCCTGGTAGCTCTAGGTGTCCCCCCTCCCGCTTGGCCCCACACAGGGGTTGGAATATCTTATCTGGGGAATATCTCCCACCTCAGAGGGAAGACCTAAAGATATGGACATCAGGCGTTCCCCTGCCCTGCCACCCCAGTGGCCAGGCCTGATCGCCCACAGTCATAATCCCCATTCTCCTGCCCAGGGCCCCAAGAGGCTCTTTAGTCCAACATGAGTGGATGACCCAAGACTACCAGCCATCTGGGGAAACCCCTAACATGAGCCAACAGACAAACACAGAAAAATCAACTGGAAGTAAACGACATGGACGAGGAAGGAACCTACAAAACCTGAAAGAAACATTAATATCCTCAGAAAGATAAGCTAATGCACTCATGAGAAAACAAGAATGTGCCTCAAAAAGGACTATCCCGAGAACAGAAACCTTCTCTTGCAGATTAAAAACATGACCACAAACTTAACAGAAGCGTTGGAAGAAAAGGCAGTGACCTCCCAGAAAGCAGAGTGAGAAGACCGTGATGGAAGACAGGAGAGAAAAGAGTGGGAGGCCAGACCCAGCAGGTGAAACTCCACCAACAACAGGAGTTCTAGAGCGACGGGAGAACATGGGGCAGAGGGAATTCTCAACAAAGGAATTCAAGGGAATTTCTCAGAAATGAAGGACATGCATTTCCAAGTTGAAAGGGCCTACCAGGCTCCTGACAGACTGGATCAATACACATCTACTTCAATGCAAACCAGGAGCCCCTGGGTGGTGCAAAAGGTTAAGACTTGGCTGCTAACCAAAAGGTTGGAGGTTTAAGTGCACCCAGAGGTGCCTCAGAAGAAAGGCCTGGTGATCTATTTCTGAAAAAGCAGCCACTGAAAACTCTACAGAGCACAGTTCTGCTGTGACATCGCCAGGTGGCCACGGTCCAAGCAAATCACTGGGGAAGTTCGGAACACACTGAGGACAGAGAGAAGACCCTACAAGGTTTTGCTTTTGGGAGGGCGGAGACATGCCACATGCAAAGGAGCAAGTATTAAAATGACTTTTTTATTAAGCAGCTTAATTGGAATATAATTCACATACCATACATTTCACCCATTTGAAGTTTTCAACTTAATGGCTTTTTGTATATTCACAGATATGTGCCATCATCACCACAGCCAATTTTAATAGATTTTCATCACGCCAAAAAGGAAGCTTCTACCCTTTAGCTAAGGAGTCCTGGTGGCGCAACCATTAAGTGTTTGGCTGCTAACCAAAAGGTTGGCGGTTTGATCCTACCCAGCGGCTCTGGGGGAGAAAGACCTGGCGATCTGCTCCCATAAAGATTACAGCCTAGGAAACCCTAGGGGGCAGTTCTACTCTTTGTCACACGGGGTCACTAGGAGCTGGAATCCACTTTACAGCATCTAACAACAACCCTTTAGCTATCACTGCTGCCAGCTTACAGTTCTAAAAAGTTCCCAGGGGATGCTAATGCTGCTAGTTAAGGACCAATTCTGACAACCACTAGTACAGCAGTGGTTCTCAAAATCCATTATACATAAGAATTACCTGGGGATCTAGTTAAAATGTAGATTCTGATTCAGTAAGTCTGGGGTGGAAATGCAAATTCTCGGCAGGGGTTTGAACAGAATGAACCGGTTCAATGCCCTGCCCTATGCACAACAGAACACTGGCCAGTGCTGTGCCATCCTCACAACCGTTGTTTTGTTTGAGCCTACTGTTGGCAGCCACTGTGCCAGCCCAACTCGTCATGCCAATCCTCTGAGCCACTAGCATGTGGCTCCTTAGATGAGAACTTCAGAGCCAAGAACCTCAGAGCCACAGTTCTAGTGCCTCTATGAGTCAATCTTTTTTTTTTTTTAATTTTTAACGATAGCCTAATTGTTATATCGTTGCCATACAATCAACTACAACATATTTAAAGTGTACAATTTGATACATTTTGAACTATGTATATACCCGTGAAACCAGCATCACAATTAAGATAGTGGACATACTCATCACCCCAGAAAGTTTCCTCGTGTCCCTGTGTCATCCCTCCCTTCCACCTTTCCTCCCATCCCTGCCTCTATCTCCACTTGTCTGCTTTCTGTCACTATGGAATAGTCTGCATTTTCTAAAGTGTTTTAAATAGGATCATGCAGTCTATCCTCATTTATCAACTGTATTTGTCTTCTCAAAGCTTTGTGTTTCATTAGTCTTCTCCACTGTTTTTCTGGTTTTAGATGCATCAATTTCTACTCTGATCTTTATTATTTCCTTTCTGTTGCTTACACTGACTTTAATCTGCTCTTCTTTTTCTAGTTTCTTAAAGTGGAAGCTGAGGTCATTAAGTCCTTTCTTCGTTTCTAACATAGGTGTTTAGTACTATAAATTTCCATCTAAGTATTGCTTTAGCACAGCTTTTGATATGTTGTTTTCATTTTCATTCAATTAAAAATACTTTCTAATTTCCCTTCTGAACAATGGGTTATTTGGAAGTTTGTCATTAAGCCTCTAAATATTTGGTAATTTTTCCAGATGTATTTCTGTTATTGATGTCTAAGTTAATTCCATTATGGTGTGAGAAACTACTTTGTAGACATGAGTATTTTAAAATTTATTGAGATTTGTTTTATGGCCCAGAATATGGTCTACCTTGGTCAGTGTTCTGTGCACACTTGAAAAGAATGCATATTCTGTTGTTGATGGGTGGAATGTTCTATAAATGTCAATTAGGTCATGCTGATTGATAGTGTTGTTCAAATCTTCTATATCCTTGCTGACTTTCTCTATATTTTTCTATCCATTATCTCGGACTATAATTGTAGATTTGTCCATTTCTCCTTGCAGTTCTATCAGTTTTTTCTTCATATATTTTAAAACTCTCTCATTAGATGCATAAACTTTTAGGACTGTTACATATTCCTGAAGAATTGACCACATTATTTAAAAAAATTTTTTTTTGTTACCCACTCCCTCCTTTTAGGACTTTCAGTTATATGAACAGGCAGTCCCTGGGTTATGAACGTCTGACTTACGTGCAATCTGTGGTTACAAACCAACCCCTGTAAAGCCTATTATATTAAAAATTCAAGGTACACACAGTGGTTTGTAATAACAAACGAGTGCTGCTTTGCGATGTGCATCAAAACATTATTATTACTATTACTGTATTATGTTAAAGATGTTTCAGTGTGTCTGGAGTGTTTAATGATGTTTTTTATGCATAGAAAGGTACACTACATATTATATACTAAGACAAAAATTTGACTGACATTAGATACAAACTGTACCTAACTGTTTTGACTTACGTACAAATTTGACTTAAAGACAGACTTAGGAACGGAACTCATTCGTAATCCGGTGACTGCCTGTATATTAAGCTGCTTAAAGTTGTTCCAGAGATCTCTTGGTGCTGTTTTCATTCATTTTTTCTCTCTTGTGTTTCATTTTGGATAGTTTTTATTGCTATGCCTTCAATTTCACTAATCGTCTCTTCCGAAATGTCTAATTTGCCATTGATCCCATCGCATTTATTTTCAATCTCAGGTAATCGTAGTTTTCATCTGTATAAGTTCGATTTGCATCTTTTTTATATCTTCCACATCTCCACTTCACTTTTTAAATACCTAGGGCACAGTCATAATACTGTCTAATGTCCCTGTCTGCTGAATCTACAGTGAGTCAGTTCTGGGGCACTTCTGATTCATTTATTTTTCTCTTCATTATGGGTCTTCTTTTCCTGCTTCTCTGCATACCTAGTAATCTTTGGTTAGCTGTCAGATATTGCGATTTTGCTTTGTCTAGTGCTGGGTATTTTTGTATTCCCATAAATATCCTTGACCTTTATTCTCGGATGCAGTTCAATTACTTGGAAACAGTTGGATGCTTTTCTGTCTGATTTGTAAGATTTGTCAGGCAAGACCAGAGCAGTATGCAGTCTAGGATAATTAATCACCACTACTGAGGCAAGGAGAAGCCCTGGTAGTGCAGTGGTTAAGTACTTGGCTGCTAACCAAAAGGTCCATGGTTTGAACCTACCAGCCACTCCACAGGAGAAAGATGTGGCAGTCTGCTTCCATAAAGATTACAGCCTTGGAAACCCTATGGGGGCAGCTCTGCTCTGTCCTACAGGGTTGCTATGAGTTGGAATCTACTCAACGGCAACGGGTTTTGTTTTGATTTTTATAATGAGGCAGGACCCTTCTGAGTATTCCATCTGATTCCCTTAAAGTGTAAGGTTTTACAGACTGGCAGGTAGAAAAGCGCTGTTCCCTCTGATCCTCTCAGATGGCTCTCTTCCCCACTTCAGGCAGTTTTCTCATATGCAGGCGCCACTCAGTCCTTCCCAGATCTCCAAGTGTTCTCTCTGGACAGCTCTCCCCTCTGGTGCTTGGCCTTAGGAACTCTAGACACTTTGGTCTCCCAGACTCTCAGCTCTGTCTGTTCAACTAAGGGGGTCTGCGAGCTCCACCTGGGCTCCCTTCCCTGCACCGCAGACTGGAAACCTCTCCAGGTAGTAAGCTGTGGTAATTGTAGTGCCTACTCTGTATGTTTCCTGCCTCACAGTGATTGGTGTCATTTACTGCCTGATGGCTTTTGTCTTGAAAAACACGGTTTCAGTTTCATATATTTTGTCTAGACTGTTGGAGGGTAAAGTGGTCTCTGCAACTCTATCTTGGACAATGGGGCCGATAATTTTCACACACATAGAACAAGTTGGTTATAAGGCCTGAGCCAGTGTTTCTCAATCTTTTTTACACATCTCCCTTCTAATAAATAGAAATATCTCATATTCTCCTTTAATATTGTTTTACATTTTAAAGTAAATTAAATACGACACCATACTTTTAAAATCTGTCCCAACCTCAGAGATTCTGATATTCCTCCATGGGTGTATACCTGAGATTTTAATATACCTCCTTGGGTATATACCCAAGATCCTGACATACCTCCTTGGGTATAAACCTGAGCTCTGGATACATACCCTTGACTATCTACCCAGAACTCTAACACAACTTCTTGGGATAATAAGGAACTACTACAAACAATTTTACGCTCATAAGTTTGACAACTTAGAAGATACAGATCAATTTCTTGAAAAAACTACAAACTGCTAAAACTCAACCAAGATCAGACAGACAATCTCAATAGCTCTGTAACCATTAAAGAAATTGAATTTATTTTTCAAAAAAATCTCCTAAAAAACAAATTTCCAAGCCCAGATGGCTTCACTGGAGAATCCTACCAAACATTTAAAGAAGGATTAACACCAGTGTTATACAATCTCTTCCAGAAAACAGAAGAGGAGAGAACATTTCCCAATTCATGTTATAAAGATAGTATTACTATGATAACAAAACCAGACACTGATAGTTAAAAAGAGAAAGAGAGAGAGAGAAGACTACAAACCAATATTGCTCATGAATTCAGACAAAAATCCTCAACAAAATATTAGCAAATCAAATCTAACAATGTATAAAAAGAATTATGCACTATGACCAACTGGGATTTATTCCAGGCATGCAAGGCTGGTTCAACATTTGAAAACCAAAGTATCCACCATATCAACAGGCTAAAGAAGATCATATGAATTGATGCAGAAAAAGCATGTGACAAATCTAACACCCACTGATGATAAAAACTCTCAGCAAGTTATCAATAGAGGGAACTACTTCAACTTGATAAAGAGTAACTACAAAAACCTACAGTAAGCATCATCCTTAAAGGTGAAAGACTGAATGCTTTCCCCCTAAGATCAGGAGGAAGGCAAGCATGACCACTTTCACCACTTTTATTCAACATTGTGCTAGAAGTACTAGCCACTGCAATAAGGCAAGAAAAAGGAACAGAAGACATATGGATGGAAAGGAAAGGAAGAAGTGAAACTGTCCCTATTTGAAGATGGTATGATTGTCTCAGTAGAAAACCCCAAGAATCCACAAAAAACAAACAAACAAAAAAACCCTTCTTGGAACTAATAAGTGAATACAGCAAAGTCACAAGACCAACGCACAAAAATCAATCGCATTACCATATACTAACAATGAACACACAGAAATTAAAATTAAAAACATAATACCATTTACAATTACTCCAAAGAAATGAAATTCTTAGGCATAAAAAACACGAACCAGATCTGTATGCTGAAAATTACAAAATGCTGATGAAAACAATCCAAGAAGACCTAAATAAAGAGAGATACCATGTTCATGGATTTGAAGACCCAACATAATAAAGATGTTAATCCTTCCCAAATTGATCTATAGATTTAATGCAATTCCTATCAAAATCCCAGCAAGGTTTTTTGTAGACCTAAACCCATTGCTATCGAGTTGATTCTGACTCATAGTGACATTATAGGATACAGTAGAACTGCTCATAGGGTTTCCAAGGCTGTAATCTTTACAGAAGCAGACTGCCACATGTTTCTCTCATGGAATGGCTGGTGAGTTCGAACTGCCAACCTTCTGGTTAGCAGCCAAGTGCTTAACCACTGCGTCACCAGGGCTCCTTTCGTAGACCTAACCCAAACCAAAAACCAAACCCTCTGCTGTCGAGTCTGTTCCATTCACAGTGACTCCATAGTGTTTCCAAAGCTTTAAATCTCTACAGAAACAGACCACCACATCTTTCTCCTATGGAGCTGCTGGCGGTTTTGAACCGCGACCTTTTGGTTAGCAGTCAATAGACAAACGTACTCTTTTTTAAAAAATTTAAATAAAAAGCAATTTTTATGGAATATTTTGAGAGAAACAACAACAACAACAAAAAATCCAGGCATCCTGATGTTAAAATTGAGCATGCAGACAGCACAGCTCCACCTGACATATACTATCAATGTTCTGAATTATATATGTTGTTGCTGTTAGGTACTGTCGAGTTGGTTCCAACTCATAGCAACCTTATGTACAACAGAACAAAACACTGCCCGGTCCTGCACCATCTTCACAATCGTTATGCTTGAGCCCACTGTTGCAGCCACTGCGTCAATCCATTTCGTTGAGAGTCTTCCTCTTTTTCACTGACCCTCTACTTTACCAAGCATGATGTCCATCTCCAGGGACTGATCCCTCCTGATAACATGTCCAAAGTATGTGAGATGAAGACTCGCCACCCTTGCATCTAAGGAGCATTCTGGTTGTACTTCTTCCAAGACAAATTTGTTCGTTCTTTTGGCAGTCCATGGTATAGTCAATATTCTTTGCCATGACTATGGACGTTGATTGTGGATCCAAGTAAATTAAAATTCTTGACAACTTCAATATTTTTTCCGATTATGATGTTGCTTATTGGTATAGTTGTGAGGATTTTTGTTTTCTTTATGTAGAGATGTAATCCATACTGAAGGCTGTAGTCTTAGGTCTTCATCAGTAAGGGCTTCAAGTCCTCTTCACTCTCAGTAAGGTTGTGTCATCTGCATATCACAGGTTGTTAATGAATCTTCCTCCAATCCTGATGCCACGTTCTTCTTCATATATCCCTGCTTCTTGGATTCTTTGCTCAGTATACAGATGGAATAAATATGGTGAAAGGATACAACCCTGATGCACACCTTTCTTAACTTTAAAATATGCAGTATCCCCTTGTCTTATTCGAATGACTGCTTCTTGGTTTAAGTACAGGTTCCTCATGAGTACGATTAAGTGTTCCGGAATCCCCATTCTTCACAAAGATATCCATAATTTGTTATGATCCACACAGTTGAATGCTTTTGCATAGTCAATAAAACACAGATAAATATCTTTCTGGTGTTCTCTGCTTTCAGCCAAGATCTATCTGATATCAGCAATGATATCCTTTTGTTCCACGTCCTCTTCTGAATTCAGCCTGAATTTCTAGCAGTTCCCTGTTGATGTACAGCTGTAACTGCTTTTGAATGATCTTCAGCAAAATTTTACTTGTGTGTAATATTAATGATACTGTTTGATAATTTTCTACATTCTGTTGGATCACCTTTATTTGGAATGGGCACAAATATGGACCTCTTCCAGTCAGTTGGCCAAGCAGCTGTCTTCCAAATTTCTTGGCATAGACCAGTGAGCACTTCCAGCACTGCATCCACTTGTTGAAACATCTCAGTTAGTATTCTGTCAATTCCTGGAGCCTTGTTTTTCACCAATGCCTTCAGTGCAGCTTGGACCTCCTCCTTTAGTACCATCATTCTTGATCATATGCTACCTCCTGAAATAGGTGAATGTTGACCAATTCTTCTTGGTATACTGACTCTGTATTCCTTTGATCTATTTTTGATGCTTCCTGCATTGTTTAAGATTTTCCCCACAGAATCCTTCAATACTGCAACTTGAAGCTTGAATTTTTTCTTCAGTTGTTTCAGCTTGAGAAATGCTGAGCACATTCTTCCCTTTTGGTTTTCTATCTCCAGGTCTTTGCACAAGTCATTATAATACTTTGTCTTCTTCAGTGCCTTTTGAAATCTTCTGTTCAGCTCTTTTACTTCATCATTTCTTCTGTTTGCGTTAGCTACTTGACATTCAAGAGCAAGTTTTAGAGTCTCTTCTGACGTCCATCTTGTCTTTTCTTTCTTTCCTGTCTTTAATGACCTCTTGCTTTCTTCATGTATGATGACCTTGATATCATTCCACAGCTCGTCTGGTCTTCTGTCTTTAGTGTTCAATGTGTTAAATCTATTGAGATGGTCTCTAAATTCAGGTGGGATATACTCAAGGTTGTACTTTGGCTCTTGTGAGCTTGTTCTAATTTTCTTCAACTACCACTTGCATAGGAGCAATTGATGGTCTGTTCCGCAGTTGGCTCCTGGCCTTGTTCTGGCTGATGATATTGAGCTTTTCCATCATCTCTTTCTCTTTCCACAAATGTAGATGGTTTGATTCTTGTGTATTCCATCTGGTGAGGTCCATGTGTATAGTCACTGTTTATGTTGTTGAAAAAAATTATTTGCAATGAAAAAGTCATTGGTCTTGCAAAATTCTAACATGTGATCTCAGGCATCGTTTCTATCACCAAGGCCATATTTTCCAACTACTGATCCTTCTTTATTTACAATTTTTGCATTCCAATCACCAATAATTATCAATGCATCTTGATTGCATGTTTGATCAATTTCAGACTGCAGAAGTTGGTAAAATCTTCAATTTCTTCATCTCTGGCCTTAGTGGTTGGTGCGTATATTTGAATAATAGTCTTATTAACAGGTCTTCCTTGTAGCCGTATGGATATTATCCTATCACTCTTTATGAACCATGTTATGCCAACAGACCTAGATGTCCCCCGAGATCATGGTCCCTAGCTCTCAGCCCCAGTAACTTGGGCCCTCAATGTGTTTGGATGTGTCTAGGATGCTTAGAAGATGACAAGATTTTGTCTCACACACTTTGGACATGTTATCAGGAGGGACCAGTCCCTAGAGAAGGACATCATGCTTGGTAAAGTAGAGAGTCAATGAAAAAGAGGAAGATCCTAGTTTTTCCATCTCGTTAAAGAATGCTGTTGGTATTTGGATTGGTATTGCATTATTATATGTAGATCGCTTTGGGTAGAACTGACATTTTCACAATGTTGCATTTTCCTATCCATGAGCATGGTATGTTTTTCCATTTCTGTAGGTATCTTCTGGTTTCTTGCAATAGTGTTTTCTAGTTTTCTTCGTATAGGTCTTTTATGTGCCTCGTTAGAGTTATTCCTAAGTATCTTATTTTCTTAGTCATCTAGTGCTGCTTTAACAGAAATACCACAAGTGGATGGCTGTAACGAAGAGAAGTTTATTTCCTCACAGTAAAGTAGGCTAGAAGTCCAAATTCAGGGCGTCAGCTCCAGGGGAAGGCTTTCTCTCTCTCTGTCGGCCTTCTCATCAATCTTCTCCCAGACTAGGAGCTTCTCTGTGCAGGAACCTTGGGTCCAAAGGACGTGCTCTCCTCCTGGCACTACTTCTTTCTTGGTGGTGTGAGGTGCGCACCCCACCCCCCATCTCTCTGCTCACTTCTCTCTTTCATATCTCAAGAGATTGCCTCAGGACACAATTCGGTCTTGTAGACTGAGTCCTGCCTTACCAACACAATTGCCGCCCATCCTCCCTTATTAACATCATAGAGGCAGGATTTATAACATATAGGAAAATTACACAATACCAAGAATCATGGCCCAGACAAATTGATGCACACATTTTTGGGGGGACATAATTCAATCCATGACACTTATCTTTTTAGGGGCTATTATAAATGATATTGTTTTCCTGATTTCCTTTTCAAATTTCTTTGTTGCTATATAGGAACCCAGATGATTTGTGTATGTTGATCTGGTATCTTGCTACTCTGCTGAATCTACTAGTTCCAGTAGTCTTCTTGTGGAATCTTTGGGGTTCCCTATGTATAGGATCATACCATCTGTGAATAGGGATAGTTTTACTTCTTCTTTTCCAATTTGGATGCCCTTTATTTCTTTTTCTTGCCTTACTGCTCTAGCTAGGACTTTCAGCACAATGTTAAATAGGAGTGGTGATACAGGGCATCTTTGTCTTGTGCCTGTTCTCAAGGGGAATGCTTTCAGCGTCTCTCTGTCAAAAATGATGTTGGCTGTAGATTTTGTATAGTTGTCCTTTATTGTGTTGAGAAATGTCCCTTCTATTTCTATTTTATTGAGAGTTTTTATCAGGAATGGGTATTGGATTTTATCAATATGTCTTCTCTGTGTCAACTGAGATGATCTTGTGATTTTTTTCTTTTGTTCTATTTATGTGGTGGATTACGTTGATTGATTTTCTAATGTTGAACCATCCTTGCATACCTCCCACTCGGTCGAGGTGTATTATTTTTTTGATATGATGCTGAAGTCTATTGGCTAGAATTTTGTTGAGAATTTCTGCATCTATATTCATGAGAGCTGTTGGTCTGTAATTTTCTTTTTTGTGGTATCTTTGCCTGGCTTTAGTATCAGGGTTATGCTGACTTCCTAGAAAGAATTCAGCAGTATTCCTTCCTTTTCTATATTCTGAAATAGTTTGAGTAGTACTGGTGTGAGCTCTTCTCTGAATGTTTGGTAGAATTCTCCAGTGAAGCCCTCTGGGCCAGGGCTATTTTTCTGTTGGGATTTCTTTTTTTTTTTTTTAATTACCTCTTCAATCTCTTTTCTGGTTATGGGCCTGTTTAGATTTTATATCTCAGTTTGTGTTAGTTTAGGTTAGACAAGCTTATTCTTAAAGTCATATGGAAAGGCACAGGCCCTAGAATAGTTAAAACAATCATGAAAAAGAAGTATAAAGTGGAATGAATCATCTACTTGTTATTAAGACCTCTATATATCTGCAATAATCAAGACAGTGTGGTATTAGCAAAGAGATAGACACATAGATCAATGGAATGGAACAGAAAACCCAGAAACACCAAAAAATCGAACCACACCCGTTGCTGTCCAGTCAATTTCAACTCATAGCAATCTTACAGGAGAGAGCAGAACTTTCCCATGGGGTTTACGCCCAACTGAGTTTTGACAAGGGTGCTCAATGGAGGACAGGTAGCCTTTTCTTTGGTGCTGGAGCAAATGGACGTCCACAGGCAAAAAATGAACCTCAATCTCTATCTTACATCTTATACAAAAATTAACTCAACATGGTCATAGACTTAAATGTAAAATGTAAAACTCTAACACTTTTAGAACAAACAAAGGAGAAAATAATTGGGATCTTTGGCTAAGTAAAGGGTTTTTAGATGTGACACCGAAAGCACAATCCATAAAAGGAAAAATTGACAAACGAGAGTTATGAAAATTAAAGACTTCTGTTCTCCAAAGACCCCTATGAAAGGATAGAAAGATAAGCTGCAGTTTGGATGAAAATATTTGCAAAACACATATCCGACGAAGGACTGTTTTTGTGTGCCACTGACGTGATTCTCACTCATAGCGACCATATAGGACAGAGGAGAGCTGCCCCCATAGAGTTTCCAAGGCTGTGAACTTTACAGGAGCAGATGGCCAGGTCTTTTCTCCCACAGAGCAGTGGTGGGTTTGACCCACTGACCCTTCAGTTAGCAGCCAAGTACTTAACCATTGCGCCACTAGGACTCCTTTGATAAAGGATTAGTATCTAGAATATATAAAGAACTTTCAAAACTCACAGTAAAAAAAAAGCAGACCGGACTGAGTCCAGCACAACTGCATGGTGCCTGGCTACTACCACCAACTACTCTGACGAGCATCACAACAGAGAGTCCTGGACAGAGCAGGAGAAAAATGTAGAACAAAATTCTAACTCACAAAAAATGACCAGACTTATTGGCCTACAGAGACTGGAAAAACCCTGAGAGTATATCCCCTGGACACCCTTATAGCTCAGTAATGAAGTCACCTCTGAGGTTCACCCTTCAGCCAAAGATTAGACAGGCCCATAAAACAAAATGAGACTAAACGGGCACACCAGCCCAGGGGCAAGGACTAGAAGGCAGGAGGGGACAGAAAAGCCGGGAATGGGGAACCCAAGTTCGAGAAGGGGAGAGTGTTGACATGTCATGGCACTGGCAACCAATGTCACAAAACAATATGTGTATTAATTGTTTAATGAGAAACTAATTCGCTCTGTAAACCTTCGTCTGAAGTACAATAATAAAAACAAAAAAATCAGATCCAATTAGAAAATTGGCAAAAGACAAAAGAGACAGGATAGGATACAAAGATGGCAGATAAGCACATGGAAATATGTTCAACATCTTTAGCCATTAGAGAACTGCAGACTAAAACCACAGTGAGATATCATTACACACCTATCCCAACGGCTAAAATAAAACTAGTGAGAACAGCGAACGCTGGACAGGATACCGCGTCACCCGTCCGTTGCTGGTGGTGATAGAAAATAGTACAGACGCTCTGGGAAACACTGTGGCAGTTTCTGATAAAAAGAAGCATGTAATTACCACACGACCCAGCAACTGCACTCTTGGGTATTTATCCCAGAGAAATCAAAACTTACTTTCACACACACAAAAAAACCTGTCCACACACCAAAAGCCCAAGTGACGAAAGAAAAAGATTAACTGGACATCAAAATTAAAATATTTGTGCCATAGATGATACCATTAAGAGAGTGAAGGACAACCACAGAACAGGAGAAAACGTGCAAATCATTACATTGCAAGGAGCTCGTGTCCAGAATATTTAGAGAACTCTTACAACTCAACAATGAAAAAAAAAACAATTAATCCAGTTAAAAAGCAGGCAAAGGATCTGAACAGAGATTTCTCCAAAGAAGACAGACACATGGCTAATAAAACATAACAAGATGCTCAGGATCACTAGTCACTGCTGTTGTGATTCTGTTAGGTGCTGTTGAGTTGGTTCTGACTCACAGCAATCCAACAGGACAGAGGAGAACTGCCCCACAGGGTTTCCAAGCAGCAGCTCTGGAATCAAACTGCTGACCTTTTGGTTAGCAGCTGAGCTCTTAACCACTACACCACCAGGGCTCCCACTAGCCATTAGGGAAAAGCAAATCAAAACCACAAGGAGACACCACCCCCTCAAAAAACCAAACACCAAAGCAGTTGCTGTCGAGTTGATTCTGACTCATGACCACCCCACGTGCGCACAGTAGAACTGCTCCACAGGATTTTTAACGCTGTGACCTTTTGGAGGTAGATCTCTAGGCCGTTCTTCTGAGGGGCCCTCTGCGTGGGTTCAAACCACCGATGTTTTGGTTAGTAGTGGAGTGCTTAACTGATTGCATCACCCAGGGACTACTGCCCACTGTTGCTGTTAGCTGCCGTGGAGTCGATTCCGATTCATGGCGACCCCATGTGTGCAAAGTAGAACTGCTCCATAGGGTTTTATAAAGCCGTGAGCTTTATAAGAAAAAAGTCAGATAATAGCAAGTATTGATGAGGATGTGAAGAAATAGGTACACTCATACTTTGCTGGTGGGAATATAAAATGATGTAGCTGCTTTGGGAAACAATTTAGCAGTTCCTCAAAAAGTTAAACCCAGAGCTACCATAACCCGTTGCCATCGAGTTGATTCCGACTCATAGTGACCCTATAGGACAGAGTAGAACTGCCCTATAGGATTTCCAAAGAGTGGCTGGTGGATTCGAACTAGTGACCTTTTGGTTAGCAGCCAAGCTCTTAACCAGTACACCACCAGGGCTCCAGCAATTCCACTACTAGGTATACTCAAGAGAACGAAAAACATATATGCACGCAAAAACTGGTACACTAATATTCATCGTCCAGCTTTCACATGCATATGAGGCAACTGAAAATATCATGGCTTGGGTCAGGAGCACCTGAGTCCTCAAAGTGACATCTTTGCTTTTTAACACTTTAAAGAGGTCTTCTGCAGCAGATTTGCCCAGTGCAATGCCTTGTTTCATTTCTTGACTGCTGCTTCCATGGGCATTGATTGTGGATCCAAATCAAATAAAATTCTTGACAACTTTAATATTTTCAGTATCCTCTTGTTCTGTTTGAACGACTGCCTCTTGATCTATGTACAGGTTCCTCATGAGCACAATTAAATGTTCTGGAATTCCCATTCTTAGCAACGTTATCCATAATTTGTTTGACTCACACAGTTGAATGCCTTTGCATAGGCAATCAATCCCAGGTAAACATCCTTCTAGTATTCTCTGCTTTCAGCCAAGATCCACTTGGCATTAGCAATGATATCCCTCGTTCCAAAAGAGGGAACATCCCCTTCTGAATCCGGCTTGAATTTCTGGCAGTACCCTGTTGATGTACTGCTGCAAACATTTTCGAATTATCTTCAGCCAAATTTTACTTGTGTGTGATATTAATGACACTGTTCGATAATTTCTGCATTCTGTTGGATCACCTTTCTTTGGAATGGGCACAAATATGGATCTCTTCCAGTCAGTTGGCCAGGTAGCTGTCTTCCACATTTCTTGGCAAAGACAAGTGAGTGCTTCTAGTGTTGCATCTGTTTGTTGAAACATCTCAGTTGGTATTCCATCAATTCCTGGAGCCTTGTTTTTTCCAATGCCTTCAGTGCAGCTTGGACTTCTTCCTTCAGTACCATCGGTTCTTGATGATACGCATCCTGAAATGGCTGAACGTCGACCAATTCTTTTTGGTCTCTGGAATCTGTATTCCTTCCATTTTCTTTTGATTCTCCTTGTGTTATTCAATATTTTTCCCATAGGATATTGGCAGTATTTCAACATTGCAACTCGCGGCTTGCATTTTTTCTTCAGTTCTTTCAGCTTCAGAAATGCTGAGTGTGTTCTTCCCTTTTGGCTTTCTAACTCCGGCTCTTTGCAACTCTGTGTTCAAGAGCACCTTTCAGAGTCTCTTCTGACATCCATTTTAGTCTTTTCTCTCTTCCTGTCTTTTTAATAACGTTTTTCTTTCTCCATGCGTGATGTCCTTGATGTCAATCCACAACCTGTCTGGTCCACGGTCATTAGTGTTCAACGCGTCAAATCTATTCTTGAGATGGTCTCTAAGTTCAGTGGACTTGTTTTAATTTTCTTCCGCTTCAACTTGAAGTTACATAGGAGCTAGTGATGGTCTGTTCTGACTGATGATCCTGAGCTTCTCCATCGCCTCTTTCCACAGATGTAGTCGATTTGATTTCTTTGTATTCCATCTGGTGAGATCCATGTGTACAGTCGCTGTTTATATTGTTGAAAAAAAGATATTTCCAATGAATAGGTCATTCGTCTTGCAAAATTCTATCATGCAATCTCCTGTGTCATTTCTATCACCAAGGTCATATTTTCCAACTACTGATCCTTCTTCATTTCCAACTTTCACATCCCAATCACCAGTAATTATCAATGCATCTTGATTGCATGTTTAATCAATTTCAGACTGCAGAAGCTGGTAAAAATCTTCTATTTATTTATTATCTTTGGTATTAATGGTTGGTACATAAATTTGAATAATAGTAGAATTAACTGGTCTTTCTTATAGGTGTATGGATATTATCCTATCACTGACAGCGCTGTACTTCAGGATAGATCTTGAAATGTTCTTTTGACAATGAATGCGACGCTGTTCAAGGTGTCATTTCTGGCACAGTACACCGTATGACTGTCGGATTCAAAACGGCCAATACCAGTCCATTTCAGCTCACTAAAGCATAGGATATCTATCATCAAGCATTCCATTTCATTTTTGACAACTTCTGATTCTCCAAGATTCATACTTTGAACATTCCACATTTTGATTATTCATGGATGTTTGCAACTGTTTCTTCTCATTTTGAGTTGTGCCACATCAGCAAATGAAGGTCCCAAAAGCTTTACTCCATCCATGTCATTAGGGTTGACTATTTTGAGGAGGCAGCTCTTCCCCAGTCGTATTTTGAACACCTTCCAACTTCCATCCTGAGGGAGTCATCTTCTGGCAATATATCGGACAATGTTCTGCCGGTATTCATAAGGTTTTCGCTGCCCCATTTTTTTTTTTTTAAGAAGTAGACCATCAGGTCCTTCTTCCTAGTGTGTCTTAGTCTGGAAGCTCTGCTGAAACCTGTCCACCATGAGTGACCCTGCTGGTATCTGAAATACCAGTGGCATAGCTTCCAGCATCACAGCAACATGTGAGCCACCACAGCACATCAAGCTGACAGACGAGCGGTGTATAGATGTCAATATCCCGGCTGTTTAATTGTACTACAGTTTTGTAAGATGTTTCCATTGCGGGAAACTGGGTAAAGAGTAAACAGGATCTCTGTATTATTTCTTACAACTGCATGTGAATCGACAATATTTCAAGATAAAAAGTTTAACTTTAAAAAAGTTACTAAAAGAGATGCAAATTCGGAATGATATTTTAAGAATAGGTGATTTGTTACATTACCTAATCTATAGCTTTCTGAATCCAAGCATGGTAATAAATGTAGCAAATATAGAAGCAGTCTTTTTTGTACGCTTTTCAAGTTTTTATTCGTAAGTAATTTCCCTTACAGAAAAGCTGCGGAAAAAAAAAAAGTACAAAGAACAGGATATATCCTTTACCTGCGCCCTGGTGGCGCAGTGGTTAAGTGTTTTGCTGCTAACCAAAAGGTCGGCAGTTCGAATCCACCAGCTGCTCCTTGGAAACCCTAGGGGGGCAGTTCTACTCTGTCCATAGGATCGCTAGGAGTCAGAATCGACTCAGCGACAATGGGTTTGTTTGTGTGTTTTTATAGTCACTCAAGATTAGCTTTTTACCCCTTTGCTTTATCATTTCCTCTTCGTTTATAGGTTGTTCTTGCTGTTGGGTGCCATGGAAGCGATTTTAGACTCACAGCGACCCCATGTGACAGCACAGAACTGCCCCATAGGGTTTTCTAGGCTGTAATCTTTATGGGAGCAGACCGCCAGGTCTTTTTCCTGAGGAGCCACTGGGTAGGTTAGAACTGCCAACCTTTCATTTTGCAGCTGAGAGCTTAACTGTTGCACCACCGGGGCTCCTATCTTTATAGATTGTTGCTGCTGCTGTGTTGTTATAGTGACCCCATGTAACAGAGTAGAGCTGCCCCATAGGGTTTCCGAGGCTGTAATTTTTACAGGAGCAGATTGCCAGGTCTTTCTCTCACAGAGCTGCTGGGTGGGTTTGAACTGCCAATCTTTCAGTTAGCAGTTGAGCGCTTAACTGCCACACCACCAGGGCTCCTTTTATTATAGGTAGGTAGCTAGATAAAGACATACAGCCCATTCTTGTTATTTGCAATAGTTATGTTCTATAAAGGCTCCACAAGCACGAATTACCAAATACCAAACCCGCCTTGTTCAACCTCAGCTGGGATTTTTCACTACTCTGTGCATTCACATGTCTGCAAATGACCCCAAAAGCACCACGAGTATTTTTAGCAAATAGGTGAATTCGCAAATATGGACAGGATCAGCTGTGTAAAGTATTTTTTTTTAAATAATATTTTATTGCGTTTTCAGTGAAGGCTTACACAGCAGTTTAGGGTCCCATTCAACAATTTCTATACAAGTTAATCAGTGATATGGGTTACATTCTTCACAATGCATGAACATTCCCATTAAAACCATTCTGGTTGTTCTGTTTCAGTTAATCTAGTTTCCCTGCCCCCTTACATTCTCATCTTGGTTTTAAAGTGATTGTTGACCATTTGGTTTCATAGAGGTGGTTTTTTAAAGGAGCACAGTACTTATGAGTGCTATTCATTATTCTGTGAGCCAATCTGTTATTTAGCTACAAGGTTACCTCAGGGGTTAGTTTCAGTTCAAGGTCTGAAGAACATCTCAGGGCAACAGACTCAGACAGGGAGGCTTCTAGTCTCAACCAGTCCAGTAAGTCTGGTTTTTTTTTTTTTTAGGAATTTGAGGTTCTGTTCCACATTTTCCACCCACTCTATCAGGGTCGATCCACGGTGGCCCTGACGAGAATGGTCAGTAGTGGTAGCTGGGCACCATCTAGTTGTTCTGGTCTTAGGATGGATGATGAGACTCTGCTTCACGTAGAACTGTACAGGTATTTGAGAGTAAGCTGCGTACATCAAGACACTGTCCTCTTAAATACTGAAGTATGTTTCCTAAGGAGAGGGATGTTCTCCTACATCACCACCGTAGTTCTCCATTTCAGTAAATTTAACACTAACAATACCTCACTCTGCCATTCATATTGAGTTGCTGTCAGCTGACCCCATAATGTCCTTGACGGTGTTTTTTTCCCTCCAGTACAGGCTCCAGTCTAGGTTCAGGTGTTACAATGAGTTGTCACTGCTCTCTAGCCTCTTTTAATCCGAAAAGTTTCCACAGCCTATCTTGGTCCTGCACGGCACTAACATTTTTAAAGAACACCATTTTCCACCTCTCCTCCCTGTTTTTAACAGAACGTAGAAACTGCTTTGATGTCTACTTATAAACCCGAAAACGCCTTGCTGTCGAATCGATTCCAACTCCTAGTGACCTTACAAGACAGAGTGAAGCTGCCCCATAGGGTTTCCAAGGCTGTCATCTTTACGAAGCAGGCTGCCATATCTTTCTCCTCGATACCTACTTACAGTAACTTGTATTTCAGTAGGTATCTACTTTGAAGCCTGAACACTTAATAAAAACTTCCAACTCGAGTTACCCTATGTCTCATTCTGAAATTGGGTTCTTAAACAGGCTCCTAGACTCTCTAGCAAGTTTCACACACTCGGTTTTGTCAGTTTGCCAGCTGGAAATGTTTACAAGGCTTTCCGAGTTGGAACTAGAGGTTCCCAGAGCTATGAGCTTCAATTCCCATTCAAAATGAAAAATAAGAGAAAACTGCAGACATAATTATTCTGTAACTCAGCAAGAGAGCAAACACAAAACCTCCACAAAATCTACCCGGCGGCACTGACATGAAACAGCTCAACACAAGTCACACGTGTTTAGTGAAAGTCGGCAATAATAAACCAAGAACCATCTTCAACTGCTGGTGGTAGGACAAATCCCTTTTTAAAGAAACAAGGATGAATGTGACCGAAAGAGACGAGAACACTAAGGGAACAGATGCAATCTGTTTCAGGAAAAAAAAAAGAATTTTCTTCGATAAAGTCAAGTTCTGCATAAAAATCAACAGGAAACCAACTAAAGGATTTATGCGTAACACCCAGCACTGGCGCTGTCAAGATGGTCACGTGTCTGGGGTAACTGATTATGTGATTCCACTCGGCCAAATGCGGATCGTGCTGAGTAGCCTGTCCATGCGACAAAGCCTTCCATGCAGAATGCTCCGTGGGGCGGGCCCTGGCCCTGCCAGTCTCCTGCGAGTCTCTGAGGTCGGGAGCAGCTGTCAGCATGCCCCGAGGTGACCTTGGTCTTGAAGTCTGCCCAGAGTCACAGCTTACAGTCCTCTGCACAGTCTGGGTGGTAGTTCGTTCTGGAAGGCGGTTTTTATCTTCGATTGCTTTTATCCTTCCAGTCACTGTCTCGTCCCCGTGGCCACAGTCCTCTTGTGTGGCGTCCCTCCCGCTCAGAGCCCCGCAGCAATCCTCTCCCTGACCTCCTCACCCAATCTCTCCCTCCCAGGGTCCAGTGCACGGCCTCCAGGCTCACCCTCCTGAAGCCGAGCTCCAATCATGCCACCCCTGCTCAGGGCTCCTGTGAAGAGCACCAACTCCAAACAGCTGAACTTGCAGAGATGGCACAGACCCAGGGTAACGCCACCCAAGGCTACCCAGCATCTTGACGATGGGCTAGATCTGAAGTCCTGGCTACCCTACCCCACGCAGTCCCGGGCTCTCCCGCTGTACCACCTTGCTGGCTCAAGCCTTTGGACCTTTGTGGTTAGCCCCCAACCGGACAGCTGGCTTCTGTCCTTGTTGCCCTTGGCTCCTGACAACTGCCAGAGGGAGCCTGCTAACAGCTACATCAGAGCATGTCACCTCCCCACTCGGAAGCACCCAGGGCTGCTTTCATGCAGAGTATAAACCAGAGTCCTTACAATGGTCCCCCAAGGCCCCACATGACCTGCCACCCACCTCCATGACCTCCTGTCCTCGTCCTTGATGCCTCTTTCCTCCAAGTCACACCTCCTTGCTGCTCCTCCCACAAGCCCGGGGCAGCTGCCGCTCTGCCAGGAACACTGCCCCTGCCAGAATCTGCTCACCACGCTCCTTCTTCATGTCCATACTCAAATGTCACTTTCTCCATGAGGCCGCACAGAGCAGCCCCGCAGTACCCTTGCCCCACCTGGGGCTCCGGAGCCTCGCCTGCCCTGTCCGTGGCATCGAGCATCTCTACCACGTTCCTTCTCTGTCTCTCCCCAGCGGCGCAGCTCTACCAGGAAAATGACTGATCTTCGTTTTTTGCTTACTTACGTATCCCCACAGGAGCCCTGGTGGCACCACAGTTAAGCGCTCAACTGCTAAGCAAAAGGTCAGCAGTTCAAACCCAACAGCGGCTCTGCAGGAGAAAGACATGGTGATCTGCTTCTGTAAAGACTACAGCCAAGAAAACCCTATGGGGCAGTTCTACTCTGTCACATGGGGTCGCTATGAGTTGGCATCGACTCAATGGCACCCAACACCAACAACAAATGTATCCCCAGTGCTTAGAAAGATGCCTGGTACAGAGAAGGAGCTTAATAAATATCTGATGACATTTGATGTTAATGAATGAATTTTCTCTTTATTTCCCTTCGCAAACTCTGTACTCTGGCCAAGATAAACTGCTCAGCATTTACCTTCGCCACCCCAGGATTCCCAGCCCCTGTTCTTTATCCTATTCCTTCTGTCTGGTACACCTCCCATCCCACACATTCTAGGGGACGCTCAAAGGCCAATTCCTCCTGAAAGCCTTGCTGATGCACCCAGGCAGAAGGACCCCTCCGGCCTTCACGTCCCCACAGCTCCTGACCTGTAGCTCTGAGGGAGAGACCACTTGCCAGAATCCGTGACTCACATCACTGATATTGATTGCTGCCTTTTCTGCCCCCCCCCCCCAAAAAAAAAAAACAACAAACAAACCCATTGCCATCGAGTTGATTCCGACTCATAGCGAGCCCATAGGACAGAGTAGAACTGTCCCATAGGGCTTCCAAGGAGTGGCTGGTGGATTCGAACTGCCAACCTTTTGGCTAGCAGCCGAGCTCTTAACCACTGCACCACCAGGGCTCCCTTTCTGCCCAAGTGACCTGTAGCTCCTTAAGGCAGAATGTCACCTGGCTCACCTTCCTCCCTACACACGGCAAGCGCTCCACAAATATTTACTCAATGAATCTAATATTGGCGCTAAGTTCTAAGCATTGTTCTCTTTCGTACAAAAATGTTACTCACGTCATTTTAAGTAATAGTCCCATGAAAGAAGCCCACAGAGTGAAGACTACCACTTTTCACAGGGAAAGTGCATCCTGCAACCACCCTAAAAAGGGGTATATTCGGGATGTTAGGGTCATTTACTTGGATCCACAATCAACGCCCATGGAGGCAGCAGTCAAGACATCATATGATGTATTGTATTGGCAGAACCTGCTGCAAAAGACCTCTTCAAAGTTTTAAAAAGCAGAGATGTCACTCTGATGACTAAGGTGTGCCTGACCAAGTCATGGTCTTTTCAGTCACCTCCTATACATGTGAAAGCTGGACAATGAAAATGGAAGATAGAAGAACTGATCCATTTGAATTGTGGTGTTGGCAAAGGATATTGAATATACCATGGACTGCCAGAAGAATGAACAAATCAGTCTTAGAAGAAATACAACTGGAATGCTCCTTAGAAGCAAGGATAGCAAAATGTTGTCTTGCTTACTTTGAACACGTTATCAGGAAAGACCAGTCTATGGAGAAGGACATCATGGTTGAGATGTCCATGTAGAGAGTCAGCAAAAAAAAAACAAAAACGGAGACCCTCAATGACGTGGACTGACACAATGGCCAAAACAGTGAACTCAAACAATGGTCTTGAAGACAGCACCGGACTACGCAGTTTTGTTCTGTTGTACATAAAGTCGCCATGAGTCGGAGTCCACTCAACAGCAACTACAACAACAGAGTCATTTAAACCGTCTGTAGTAGACTCTGTACCGTCCACATAGTTCTGTTAAACACGGTCGAGAGGCCTACATGTATTTGGCGCCAGATGTCAGTATCCCCTGCATGGCATACGGGATCTTTCCTAAGACAACTGACAGCTTTACAAGACTGAATTGTCCCTTCCATGAACATGGTATAGCCATCGTTTTATTTGGGTTATCTTAATTTCTCTCAAAAATGTTATCAGTTTTCTGAGCAGAGGTCTTACCTTTTATAGGTTTATTCCTAGGTATATGATATTTTTAATGAAAAATGTAAGTTTTACCATTTGCCAAAATATTTTCCAAAGTGGTTTACCATTTCACATTCCCATCAGCAGTGTATGAGCGTTTCAGTTGTTCTATATCTTCATCCACATTTGGTAAGTCTTTTTAATTTTAGCCATTCTAGTGAGTATGTAGTGATGTCTCTCTATAAATAATAGTAACATCCACTATTATTAATCTGCATTTCCCTAATGACTAATGGGAGCTGCTGGGTGGCACAAACAGGTAAGTGCTCGGCTACTAATAGAAAGGTTAGTGGTTCAAGTCCACCCAGAGGAACTTCGAAAGAAAGGTCTGGTGATCTAGTTCTGAAAAATCAGCCATTTAAAACCCTATGAAGCACAGTTCTATTCTGACACACATGGGATCACCAGGAGTCGGAATCAACTCAGCGGCAACTGGTTATTTTTTTGGTTAATGACTAATGATATTGAACATCTTTTCATGTGCCTACTTGCCACTCAGTGCCGTTTGCTGAAGAGTTTCTTCAAATCTTTGGCCCATTTTTTATTGGGTTGTTTCTCTTCTTATTGAATTGTAAGTGTTCTTTATATAGTCCAGATACAAGTCCTTTGTCAGATATGTGTTTTGCAAATATTCTCTCCCATTCTGTGGCTTGCCTTTTCATTTTCTTAATAGCGTCTTGATGAGCAAAAGTGTTTAATTTTGATGAAGTTCAATTTATTTTTTCTTTTACAATTTTATCTTTTCTTTTAGTTCATGCTTTTTGAATCATAGTTAAGAAATCTTTGCCAAACTCTGAATCACTAAAATTTTATATGTTTTCTTCTGGAAGTTTTATAGTTTTAACTTTTACAATTAGGTCTGTGATTCATTTCGAATTATTATTATTATTTTTAATATGGTGTGAAGTGAGGGTCAAGGTTCATTCTTTTGCATATGGCTACTCCATTGTTCCAGTACTATTTGTTAAAAAGAATATTTTTCCCCCGCTGAACTGTCTCGGCACTTTGCAGAAAGTCAATTGACCATATATATAAAAAGAATCAAACCAAACCCATTGCCATAGAGTCGATTCCAACTCATAGCAACCTTACAAAACAGAGTAGTACTATCCCATAGCGTTTCCAAGGAGCGGCTGGTGGATTCAAACTGCCAACCTTTTGGTTAGCAGCCACAGTTTTAAACCGCTGTGCCACCAGGGCTCCAACCATATATATCTGTGAGTTTATTTCTGGATTTGCTATTCTGTTCCATTCATCTATTTGTCTATTTTCATATTAATACCATACTATCTTGATTACTATAGTTTTATACATCTTGAAATCAAGTAGTCTATGTCTTCCAACTTCATTCTTGTTTTTCAAAGTTGTTTTAGCTCCTCCAGATCCTTTGCATTTCCATATAAATTTTAGAATCAGTGTGTCAAATTCTACAAGCAGCCTCTGGGATTTGATTTGGATTGCTTTGAAATTTGTAGATCATTTGGGGAAGAACTGACATCTTAGTTATACTGAGTCTTCTGCTCCAAGAACATGGCATATCTCACCGTTTATTTTAGTTTTTTAAAATTTCTCTCAGCAAAACATTATGTTACAAAACATTTTCAGTGTACTGATCCTGTACATTTTATCCCTAAGCATTTCATATTTCTTGATGCTTTATTACCTTTTAAATGTTAAACTAACCTCGTATTCCTAGATTAAACCCTTCACTTTCAGCACATTGAAGATGTCCTTTCATTGTCTTCTGGCTTCCATGGTTTTGGTGGAGAAATTAGCCCTCAGTTGTTGTTCCTGTGAAGGTAATGTCTTTTTTTTTTTTTTTTTTTTTTTTAACCTCTAGCTTCTGTTAAGATTATCTCTTTGTCTTTGTTTTTTCAGAAGTTTTACTGTAATGTGTCTAGGTTCAGACTTTGTTTTCATCTGTCTTGTAGTTCTTTAGACGTCTTGATTTTGTGATTTGATGTCTTTAATAAGTATTAGAAAAACTTCAGCCACTATCTCTTCAAATATTGCTTCAGCCCAATTCTATGTTTGTCTTCTCCTAGGGTTCTGATTACACGTATGAGAATTTTTCACTACATCTTCTATGTCTGTATTTTCATCCTTTTGCCTGTCTGTGATTCATTTTAGATATCTTTATCTGATCTATCTTACAGTTCAGCAATTGTCTTAGTTGTGTCTACTCTGCTGTTACATCTATCTACAGAGTATGTAATTTGTTTTTGTATTTTTTAGTGTTACAATTTCTGTTTAGCTATTTTTCAAACCAATGCCCTTTTAAAAAATATAATTTCTAGTGCTCTACCAAAATTCTCAGTCTTATCTTTCATTATCTTGACTATAGCGGGCAATGTTATTTTAAAGTTTATGTTTTAACTATTAAGTTTATATTTAAAAGCATCTGAGGGTCTGTTTCTATCGTTTATTATTTCTGCTGGCTCATGACATCTTTTCTCCTCATAAGCCTGGTTGTTTTGTTGTGTGCTGTTACTGTACAGTTATCTCACTTTGCATGGTGGTAGTGGAAGACAATAAAAAGATCATGTAAGTAGAAACTGTACAAAGCAGTTTTAATAATCAATGCGAAAAATTATAATCATTCCATACACTTAAAAATTTTTGTCCAACCATTAAAAACTCTCTTACTATCAGTTGTACACGCACAGGAAAATAAAAAAGATAGTGAAATTAATATCTATTTAGTCCACTGTAATTTAAAACATTAAGAGACCCTGGACAGTGCAAACAATTAAGCACTCAGCTACTAACTGAAAGGTTGGTGATGTGAATTTGCCCAGAGGTGGCTCAGAAGAAAGGCCTGGTGATACACTTCTGAAAGGTCACAGTCATTGAGAACCCTATGAAGTGTAGTTCTACTCTGAAACACATGGGGTCACCATGAGTTGGGATCAACTCAATGGCAACTGGTTTAATTTAAAATATTAGAAACATTGAGAATTAAAGTACTTTGTAAAAAACTTATCAAGAGTAGTCTGAACAATGGTTGCCTGGTCTCCTTGTCATATAACTTACAGTACAGAGAGTACTATAAGAAGTACAGCCAGAATGCTCCTTAGAAGCGAGGATGGCAAGACTTTGTCTCACATACTTTGGACATGTTATCAGGAGGGCCCAGTCCCTGGAGAAGGACATCATGCTTGGTAAAGTAGAGGGTCAGTGAAAGAGAGGAAGACCCTCAACGAGATAGACTGACACAGTGGCTGCAACAATGGGCTCAAGCATAACAATGATTATGAGGATGGCGCAGGACCGGGTGGTGTTTTGTTCTGTTGTACACAGGGTTGCTATGAGTCGGAACCAACTTGACAGCACCTAACAACACAGAGGGAACACATTTTCTATGCCTTAGCAAATTATTATACTCATTTCTAAGTTTCCAACATTTTATCCTTTTTGTTTCCAATGTCATGGAATATCTCCGAGAGTTCCTATAATGTGAAGTTTTTTGTTGGCACCACTGCTGCTGGGGTATCTCCATTCTTTTCACCACAACCACCTTCCTCATCTGTGCTGATAAATTCACCTTCACTCAGTGCCTGTGGCTGTAGATCTAGAGTCTCCCAAAGGTGGCAGTGTCAACATCCCCACAGTCAGCTATTTCTTTCATAACTCCATGTATGTTTGATTCAGGGGGCCTGGTGGTGCAGTAGTTAAGTGCTCGGCTGCTAACCAAAAGGCTGGCAGTTCGAATGACCAGCTGCTCCATGGGAGAAAGACATGGCAGTCTGCTTCCGTAAAGATTACAACCTTGGACCCCTATAGGGTCGCTATGAGTCAGAATCGACTCGAAGGCAACGGGTATGTTCGATTCAAATTTCTCTTCCAGCATTATCACTTTTCATTTCTTTGCTGCACTCTCATCTTCGCTGGCCAATTTCCTTTAGATTTTCCATTTTTGTACAGTGTCAAGCGCGGTTTATCGCTAGGAGCCAAGGAGGCAACACATCTACACCCTTTGCTGTCTGTGCATAAACTGCAGGACAGAGGCACAGTGACTAGTCACAGGCGGACTTTGAAAAAGTAGCATGACTGGTCGCTGCTCATGAGGCATCTGTTAATTACGTAGTGATTGGTGGACTGAAGAGCCAGCAGCAATATTTTACCTTATGGAATTGTTGTTTTTGTTAGGTGCCGTCAAGTTGGTTCCAACTCACAGCGACCCCAAGTACAACAGAACGAAATACTGCTCGGTCCCGTGCCATCCTCACAACTGTTGCTATGCTTGAGCCCACTGTTGCAGCCACTGTGTCAGTCCATCTTGTTGAGGGTCTTCCTCTTTTTTGTTAACCCTCTACTTTACCAAGCATGATGTCCTTCTCCAGGAACTGATCCCTCCTGAAAACATGTCCAAAGTATGTGAGATGAAGTCTTGCTATCCTTGCTTTTAAGAAGCATTCTGGCTGTACTTATTCCAAGACAGATTTATTTGTTCTTCTGTCAGTCCATGGTGTATTCATTATTCTTTGCCAATACCATTTCAACATCAATTCTTCTTCAGTCTTCCTAATTAATTATCTAACTTTCATATGCATATGAGGCGATTGAAAATACTGTGGCTTGGGTCAGGTGCACCTTAGTCCTCAAAGTGACATCTTTGCTTTTTAACACTTTAAAGAGGGCTTTTGCAGCAGATTTGCCCAATGCAATGCATCTTTTGATTTCTTGACTGCTGCTTCCATGAGTGCTGATTGTGGATCCAAGCAAAATGAAATCCTTGGCAACTTCAATCTTTTCTCCATTTATCATGATGTTGCTTATTGGTCCAGTTGTGAGGATTTTTGTTTTCTTTATGTGGAGGTGTAATCCATACTGAAGGCTGTGGTCTTTGATCTTCAGCAGTAAGTGCTTCAAGTCGTCTTCACTTTCAGCAAGCAAGGTTGTGTCATCTGCATGTCACAGGTTGTTAGTGAGTCTTCCTCCAATCCTGATGCACCATTCTTCTTCATATAGTCCAGCTTCTTGGATTATCTGCTCAGCATACAGATTGAATAGGTACAGTGAAGGGATATAACCCTGACACACACCTTTCCTGACTTTAAACCACGCAGCATCCCTTTGTTCTGTCCAAACCACTGCCTCTTGATCTATGTACGGGTTCCTCATGAGCACAATTAAGTGTTCTGGAATTCCCATTCTTCATAATGTTATCCCTAATGATCCACACAGTCGCATGCCTTTGCATAGTAATTATGCAATTGCTCATAGTTCACATGCCGTAGTAATGGAAATTGGAACTGTACTGGGATGCTGGTGTAATTTAACTAAAGTGTGGCCACTGAGAGATCCCTGGGTGGTATAAATGGTTCACTCTCGCCTACTAACCAAAAGGTTGGCGGTTCGAGCCCTCCCAGTGGCACCGTAGAAGAAAGGCCTGGCAATCTGCTTCTGTAAAGATTACAGCCAAGAAAACCCTATGGAGCAGTTCTGCTCTGTAACCACAGGGTTGCCATAAGTCAGAATCAACTCAATGGCAATGAGCTTGAGTTTTTTAGTATTACATTTCTATCATTAAGGTCTCCACATACCCTAGCCAATATTGCTAAAATAATAACATTCTAATTAAAATGCTAATTAGAAATTTTAGAACAGAGAAATTACCATCTTTTCAAGAAGGACAAAGGTGTAGATTTAAGTGGAAACAAAGGCTTCATTCATTCCACAGATATTTTTTTAGGTTCTTCCTACGCTAGGCCAGAGCCCTGGTGGTGCAGTGGTTAACAGCTCGGCTGCTAACCAAAAGGTCGGGAGTTCGAATCCACCAGCCACTCCACAGAAACCCTATGGGGCAGTTCTACGCTGTCCTTACAGGGTTGCTGTAAGTCGGAATCGACTCAACAGCAATGGGGAACAGGCCTATGCCAGGCCAGAGTCCCTGTGTGGTGCAAATGGTTAACACGCTCGGCTGCTAACCAAATGCTGAAGGTTAGAGTCCACCCAGAGGCATCTTGGAAAAGAGGCCTGGTGACCTACTTCCAAAAAATCAGTCACTGAAAACCCTGTGGACGCAGTTCTACTCTGAGACACGTGGGGTCACCGTGAGTCTGAGTCGACTCAATGACAGCTGGTAAACCTACGCTAGGCCACGTTCCAACCGCTGAGGTCACAGGAGTGAACAAGACAGGCAAACATCCCTGCCCTCATGGAGCTGCCATTCTACAAGGGGAGGCAGACGACAGACGAACCAGCAAATAACATAGATTGTATCAGATGGTGATGGGTGGGGGAGGGGCTGCAGTTTTAAATACGGCGGCCAGGGAAGGCCTGCCCACACGGGGAATGGAGTACATTTATGATGTCCTTCTTTCCTAGGAAAGGAGCCCTGGTGGCGCACTTGTTAAGCGCTCAGCTGCCAACTGAAAGGTCGACAGTTCAAACCCACCAACTGCCCTGTGGGGGAAAGACGTGGCAGTCTGCTTCCATAAAGATTACAGCCTTGGAAACCCTAGGGGGCAGCTCTACTCCATATACAGGGTCGCGATGAGTCGGAATCGACTCGACATCAATGGGTTCTTTCCTAGAAGCAGGGACACAGAGCCGAGAGAGTCCCCTGGGCCCACCACTGCCCGGTCGCCAGCATCACCCCCTACTGGCACACTGAGTAGTCGCAGCACCAGCTCTGCCCCGGGAGCCAGCCTGGCAGAGAGAAAGGAGGAGCCGCCAGACTCTGCCACTCACCGGACTGTGCTTTATACACATCGTCCCCTAAAACTCACACCACCCTGCATGCGGTCAGCATCGCCAGCCCCACGTTAGCCACCCAGTGCACCGCACAATTGTGGCCAGAGTTATCTCTGATGTGACAGATTTGTCCTCAACTGACACAGCTGGACACTTAACAGGTGCCCCCGTCCGAGGACGAAGACGACATGTAAGCGGTCTCAACGCTCCATGCCTCCTTGTGCGAGGACGGGTTCCCACTAAACTGTAAAAAAGGAGTCCCTGAGGCCTCTGGGAAGGAACCCTGCTGGCGCGGTGGTTAAGCGCTCAGCTGCTAACCGAAAGGTCGGTGGCTTGAACCCACTAGCTGCTCCGCAAGAGAAAGATGCGGCAGTCTGCTTCTGTAGAGATTACAGCCTTGGAAACCCTGTCATGTAGGGCTATTATGAGTCAGAGTTGACTTGATGGCAACGGGTTGGGGGGCCCCTGGGTGGCGCAAACGGTTAAGCGCTCAGCTACTAACCAAAAGATTGGTGGTTCGAACCTACCCAGAGTCTCCTCGGAAGAAAGGCCTGGCAATCTGCTTCAGAAAGGTCACAGCCAAGAAAACCCTATAAAGCACAGTTCTACTCTGACATACACAGGGTCACCACGAGTCGGAATTGACGGCAACTGGTTAGTCTGTAAATCCCATGAGGGCAGAAAGTAGCTAAAGACCAGCCCCCAAGCTCTCCAGGCCCTAACCCTGGAGCCTGTGACTATGTGGCTTCACAAGACAAAAGAGGCTTTGCAGGTGGGGTTAAGGGTAGGGGCCGCAAGGTGGGAGAGGAGCCCGGACTGCCCAGGTAGGCCCAATCAAATCACCCGAGCCCTGAGAAGCAGAGAGCTTTCTCTGGCTGGAGTCAATGGGATGCAGCAGAAGGCAGGAGACGCAGCAGAAAGGGACCAGGGGGATGGAAAGTGTGAAAAGGAATCTCCCCGCCATTGCTCTGAAAACGAAGGGGGCCACATGCCAAGGAATGTGGGCTGCCCCCAGAAGCTGAGGACGCCCCCCCAAGTGACAATCAGCAAGGAAACGGAACTGTGTATGTCTTCCAAACCCCACAGAATTATACACTTAAAAAAAGATGCATTTTGCTGTATGTAAATGATTTCTCTGGAAACTGACCTTAGAAACAAACAAGCAAACTCAAACCCACCTACCTCGCCCAGGTTCTAAGGAGTCTGTTAGAAAGTGGCTAGTCTGGTATTGGAAGGCGGCCCAGCACATTATCAGACCACAGGGAGGGCAGTGAGGGCGAGTGCTCCAAGGATATCAGGGAGTCAGTCTGCTCCGACTTCACACCCCGGGGTCTCATGGTCCCTGCCAGGCCGGGGCAGGATACAGCTGCCTCCCTCCCCAGCACCCCGCCAAGCAAACAAGAAACCTGCTAGAGCCCAAGGCATTGGTATCACCAATTCGCTGTTATCCTGGGAAAGGGTTTTGATAAAAACCTCGCATTTGTCTAGGGAAGAATGTGCCTCACTCACTTGTCCTGAACCAAACGGTGTTGCATTCCCCACCCTCTTTCTCTTATCCCTTCACGGTCACCTTTCAGGGGGCGATCAGCACACTCATTAGATTAAGACAGAGGGCTTCTCTGCTCTCAATGCTGATCTATCAGCGACAATGAGAAAAGGAGACCCTGTGACCCCACGTACAGTGTTTTCTTGACTACAGGTCATCGAATGCACGATTAGCGTTAATAATCACCTGAGATTTAAATTCTGCTGACCGAAGTGGGTCAAAAGGAGTTTAACTTGAGCACTTAATGCTGTCAAGAGAATAATCAGAACAACTAAAACGGTCTCTAAGATTTCCTGGACATTTTCATTCACTCGTTCCTCTCCCCCAGGTTGGTTTCTTTAGTGAAAGAAATCCCAAGATTTATAGGCAAATACTGATCACGCGGCCACACTGGAGTCACTGCTGAGACTCCGAGCACGCGCCTGGCTGTAGGGGCTTCCCGTCAGCCTACCCCTCACCACGCCGTGGCGCTTGGCCATCTGTGTTCCTCCCGCCTCTCCTCTCAGCCTGGGACTGTTCTTACTCCCTGTGTGGCACAGAGGTTTATAATGGCAGGGAATGCAGCTGTTTTTCCACTGTGTTCCCCAGCACCTAGAACAGGGCCTGGCACATAGTAAAAAAAAACAAAAACAAAAGAAACAGCTGCTGTCCAGCCGACTCCAAGTCCTGGTGACCCCATGTGCATCAGAGTAGAACTGTGCTCCATAGGGTTTTCAATGGCTGATTTTTCAGAAGCACGTCACCAGGCCTTTCTTCCGAGGCACCTCTGGGTGGCCTGGAACCTCCAATCTTTCAGTTAGCAGCTGAGCCCTTAACCGTTTGCACTGCCTAGGGACTCCTGGCACATAGGAGGTGCTCAGTAAATATTTGTTGAATGAATGAATGAGTGAATGAAGAAATGATGGACGTCCTCAATAAACAACCGCAAAAGTGAAGGCAGATGGGTCGAACTGGAGAGAGTCAAAGTGCCCCAGGGTGTCAGGGGACCCAAACCCTGCATCTGGTTTGGAGGTGGGATCAAGGAAGGCTTCTCAGCAGAGATGGCATTTGATTGCGCCTTGAAGGCACCTCAAACCAAAGGGAGTCTGGGAAAGCAGCGCGAAGCTGGTGTGAAGCACCTGTGGGCAGCCAGCACCGGGCGCGCGATGGTGAGCCAGGCAGCTGCCGTCACCGACCTCCCGGGGGCCTGCGTGCGGTCAGGCAGAGCAGAACCGACCAAACCACGGATCAGATAAGCCCTTACATCAGGACACCCTGACCTGGGGGAGGTTTCCCTCAGAGGTTCAAGCTGAGATCTCCAGGACAGAGGCTGTCAGGGGATGGGGGAGGGAGAGTAGGAAGGCGGAGGATGGAGTAACGGGGAGCTTTCCAAGCAGAGGCGGTGGAGAGTGTGGGTCCTGGAGGTCAGGGCCACGCCTTCCTCATTCACCACTGACGGATGATCAGCATTGAGGCTCGAGAGTTAATACTCAGCAGGTAACATCGACAGAGTCCTTGCAACGTACCAAGTACCACAGTCTGTGGAAAACACAAATATTCACCGTCTGTAGACGAGGAAACAGAGGCACAGGCCCATTAAGCAACCTTCCAGAGTCTGAGAGCTGCTACACGGTGGGCCAGGGCCCTCAGCCTCGTCCTGTCTGTACAGCCGCTGCTGCAGGCCAGTGACTGAGCCGGGAAGAGAGGGATGGCAGGCCAGGCTCGGGGAGGGGCTGGACACGTGGGTTTGTGAGCCTCTGAGAGGGTCGGGGCATTTTCAAGAAGGCAGGTGGATGTGGAACCCAGTGCTCACAAGAGGTGACAAAGTGCAGCGGCCACAGGGGCGGGAAAAGGCAGGCAGAGGACAACGCTAGCCCAGGAAGAGGGAAAGCGGGGGAGGGTTCTCGATCAGGCATGCATGCACAATCATAAAACACCTGCCAACAGGGCCCTCGGGCAAGTCACCTTGATCTGAACAAATATGAGGGCGGTGCTCTGAAGGAGCCGTGGTGGCGCAATGGTTAAGTGCGTGGCTGCTAACCAAAAGGTCAACGGTTCGAGCCCACCCCGTGGCTCTTAGGGAGAAAGACCTGGCGATCTGCTCCCGTAAAGATTACAGCCTAGAAAACCCTATGGGGCAGTTCTACTCTGTCACATGGGGTCGCTCTGAGTCACCCAGTAACACCAATAACAGTGGCTCTTACAACAACAGGAGGAATGGATGTATTTTACCTCCGACGAGAATTTCATCTCCCGTCTCATAAAACTGGCTCCTTTCCTAGGTTCTAATTTTTAATGGCTCTATCTTGTCTTTCAGAAGTTTCATTCTTGAAGAAACCACACCAGACTTGACATCACAATGGGCACCTTCCGAAATACCTGGAAAATGTGTCCGACTCAGACAGCGCATGTTTGAGTCATTCGCTCCAAACGGAGCATCTGAGCACTTCCTAGTTAGCATGGTCTTCTGCCATGGATACATTTGTTCCTTTGGCTTTTTATTTTTATTTTTTTCTCCTCCTGGAATCTTGTCTTCTTCTAAGTCTTATATCCTATTAGTATTAGAGATCATCAGCTGTCCTTAGACATGGTTCAGTATTCACCTTCACTTAGACTTCTGACCCAGACCCTAACAGCTACCATCACTAGACTCATCTAAGCAAAGAGAAAGGAGCAGGGAAAAAAGCCTACACGTTTCCAGGGTGAAAGCAACACACCACAGTCATGTCTTCTTATACTGACATCCTGCTGAATACTCTCCGCACTCTAACTACACACGAAGTCTGGGACTCTGAACGAATTGTCGTTGTTAGGTGCTGCTGAGTCGTTTTCAACTCGTACCACCCCATGGAACAGAGTCGAGCTACCCCATAGGCTGTAATCTTTACAGAAGCAGATTGCCAGGTCTTTCTCCCATGGAACTGCTGGGTGGGCTCGAGCTGCCAACCAAAAGGTTGGCAGCTGAGCACTTAACTGTTTGTGCCACCAGGGCTCCTGGAATGAATTATTCCTGCTCTTATTTGAAAGCTTTCCATGGAAACCCTCCTCCGGTCACTGTCTGCTATCAAACCCACCAACACTGACTCTTTACTTCTTATTGCTTCTCTGGCCCTCACAATCTTTGGTTTTTAGGCTGGTCGATCCCTTGGTGGTAAATGGCTCGTGCTTGACTACTAACCAAAAGGTCGGCGGTTTGAACCCACCCAGCAGTGCCACAGAGAAAAGGCCTGGCAATCTGCTTCTGTAAAGATTACAGCCAAAAAAAAAAAAAAACCCTATGGAGTTCAGCTCTACTATAACACACAGGGTCGCCATGAGTCAGAGAGTCAGAAATGACTCAACGGCAACGGGTTTGGTTAGCGGAGGGTCAGCAGCGCTTCCTTCACCGGCTCCTTTAGAGCTCCCCACCCCACCCCAGCCCCCACCTCTGAGGGCCCGCATCACCTTTGCCTTACCTGAGCCTAGAATCCTCTTTCTCCGGTTTGGACAAACGCTCGAGGCACCAATGTGTCCACCCCCACAGTCTTGTTACCACTTGTCCCTCAGATTCTTTTCACCGTCGGTACTGGCCTTGTCTCTCAAGCGTCATCCACTTCAATGTCTTTTCAGTATCCCCGACCTTCCTCTTCTTCCTCCTCTCTTTTCTCAAAGCCGCCTTCTTAGGCTCTTGCTTTCCATTAAATGCTCACCTGCAACAGGGCTGCACCACTGAACTTTTCTGCTCATTTTAAACTACTTGCCTCCGAAGGCGTGCTCACTGACTATAAAGGATTAGGTGATTTATTTACTTATTTTGTTTTTTATTGTGATAAAGTATACATAACAAAACACACGCCATCTCAACAACTCCTACGCGTACGGTCCAGTGACACTGATGACATTCTTCAAGTCGTGCAGCCATTCTTGCTATCTTTTTCCAGATCATTCCACCAGAATTAGATCTGTTTTTATGATTTGAGAATGACAGCAGGAGAATATCTTCCTTCCTGGAAAACGGCCTCAAAAAAGGAAGCTTTTCTCAGGAAAGAAGACCACGAAGGTCATGTTCTGAACTTTTGTGCACTTTTGATCACCTATTTGTGACTCATCGGGTGTGCTAGGCAGACACAGCAAACCAAAGTCCCCTTGCCTAGTGTGGTAACCGATCCTGTAACATTTTTCAAAGCGGCGAGAAAAAGGCAATCACGATACTCAAACAAGATCCTCCCTGCAGTGATCCTGAAATCCAAGGAATATGGCAAACACACCAAATACCGCCCTGTTTGACTCCACTGCAAATAACTTTCACGCATTGAGAGATGATTCAGCTTAAACCAAAACTCACATTTCCCTGAACAATGTTTCTCTTAAGCACCATGCATGTTAACCCCATTCCCAACACACAGATAGAAAAACAGAAATAGAGAGTAAGCAAACAAGAGACTAACCCAGTTATCAAGCTTTACCATAAAATGCTCCTATGAGACTGTCACCTGGAATTTACCACGTTTATTCAATCTCCAGGGTAGTATTTACCTTAGGCTGCCAGTCTAGTAGATGTCAACTTGTTTGATAAAGAAAGTGCTTACAACACTTTAAAGATTGCTCCAGTAAAAATCACTTTATTTAACACAGACGTAATAGAAGAAAACTTGCTTTCAGCTCATCAAGATTTTGACCCTGCAATCCTGTACTTTACAACAAACCACATCCCTCCGTTGTAAATCTGTATTAAAACTCTCACATAAGGCAGCTGCTAACTTCTTAGGATATTCAGGAAGGGACACATCCATATGTTGATCTTGAAATAACTGGGTCACTTTTACTCTAGCCTGGTGATCCATCACCTCATTCCGGTTATCATGTACCCCCAGGCTATTTAAGTTACGAAAGGCTGCTGGAAAACTCGGGGTCTCAGGCACTCTTAAAAATGAAAAGAAAAAAAAAAGGGACGACTATATTACTTATTCAACTCTATAATAATTTAAAAGCATTCATACGAAGCTTCGTTAACTCTGAGTCAGTCATTGTGTTCGAAATGATACTCTCTAGGGTTACCTTGCTGTCTCCTCTTTACTTGCAAACCTCTCAACGTGGAATGAGATACAATCAGTCAGATGAGCAACGCACACGGAACACAGATTTAATCATACCACAACATACTGAATCACTGTTTGCTCTAATTTCTCCTGTACACACTTCAGCTTCACAATTACAGCGGAAGCAGGGCCCTGGTCCACGTAAATATAAGGACTCTCCAGCCTCCGAGGTTTTTTTTAAAACTTCCCTTTCTTTCCTACAGAGCCTCCGGGTGGCACAAATGGTTTGCGATCCACTACTAATAGACAGGTTGGCGTTCAAACCCACCCAGTGGTGCTGCAGAAGAAAAGCCTGGCAATCTGCTTCCAAAAGGATTATAGCCAAGGAAGCCCTATGGAGCAGTTCTACTCTGTACCACACGCTGTTGCCATGAGGCAGAATCAACTCCATGGCAATGGATTTGGTTTGGGTTTTTCTTTCCTACTAAGACGGTTATTAAGGAGCCCTGGCAGTGCAGTGGTTAACCCCTTGTCTGCTAACCGAGAGGTCAGCAGTTCGAACCCACCAGCTGCTCCATGGGAGAAAGACGCAGCAATCTGCTTCCGTAAAGATTCCCACTGCCGTCGAGTCGACTCCGACACATAGCGACCCTACAGGACAGAGTAGAACTGCCCCATAGGGTTTCCAAGGCTGTAATCTCTGCGGGAGCAGACTGCCCCATCTTTCTCCTGCAGAGTGGCTGCTGGGTTTGAACCGTCGACCTTTTCGATAGTGCTTCCTATACGGTCACTATGAGTTGGAATCGACTGGATGGCAACAGGGAATAGTGGTGGTGGGGGAGACAGTTGTTTGGGATTTGAAATCCATGATCTTGCAGAAAGAAACAGCATTTTATTTGGTTAGATTCTCAGGTCATCTCACTTAACACATAACTACCCCAGACACAGTATCCACTGCAATCGCCAGCCTGGCGACACTGTTGCAACAGGCACGAGAGTGGAACACCGCGTGTGGGGACACGCCTGCACAGAACGGACTGCAAAACTGGCTCTTGCTGTCCTCAGCGTGAGGGAAGCTGAAAAACACCGAGGGGAAGTCCTGCCGTGGCAGGGGAAGGCCGCCACCTTTACTTGCTTTGAGGGTACCCCCAGCCAGCCCCCATCCACATCTGAGGACTGGAATTGAACACAGACGCATCAATAAATCCTCATTGAACTGCGTTCTGTTCATCATTTACTTATTCTTCGAACATTTACAAGTACCCACTGGTGGCGCAGTGGTTAAGGGCTTGGCTGCTAACTGAAAGGTTGGCGGTTCACACCCACCCAGCAGCTCCCCAGGAGAAAGACCTGGCCATCTGCTCCCGTAAAGATGACAGTCTAGGAAACCCTATGGGGCCGTTCTACTCTGTCACATGGGGCCGCTATGAGCTGAAATCAACTCAGCAGCACCCAACAACAACAACTAAGTATCACAATGGATTTAAACATATTAACAATTGTGAAAATGGCAGAGGACTGGGCAATCTTTCATTCTGTTGTACATAAGGTCGCCATGAGTCAGAGCAACCAAGTATGAAGCACCAATAGGGCAAAAATGAATGGGACGGAATCTCTGCTGACGGCGAGTTAGCGTCGGCGGGCAGTTAGAGAAACTGCGAGGCCTGATGCAAAGCAGCCCCTAGGAATGGTTTGAGAAGGTCCTATCTGAGGCCAGATGGGAGCACTTCTAACCACAGGGAGTCCGGGCAGATTTCACTAAGCCTGCCTTTCAGGAGATCCTCTAGGATGAAGAGCAACCCTTTGCTAGCGTCTGTATATAACCTAGATAAACCTGAGTAAGGATCACTGCAAATGTAGCACCACCGAAAGCTGAGGTCACATTTACATTCAAAAGAAACAGGGCCCACATGTTAACACTTTTGTCCTACTAGGGGAGAATTCTCGCTCACTATTCAAAAATGGAAACGTTCGGTGTGTACGGAGGGAGGGGCATGCTGTGTTTCTTTCTGAAAGCCCTAAAAAAATCCTAAGACAGTTGGAGCCGAGATCACACAGGTCTCAGAACTGGTGCCACAAGAAACACAGACAGCCTCCGTCCGGCCGGTCTCCTTCCTCTGAGATACCGCTATGAGTCGGAATCACCTCGACGGCAGTGGGAATCTTTACGGAAGCAGACTACCTCCTGGGACGTGCGTGGTTTTTCACACTTTACAAAGCGTCTCCACGTAAGCTGCCACTGCTGAGCTTCACAATCTTTCAGGAAGGAACTGTTTTCTGATGAAAAAACAGCAGTTTGGAAAGGTGGGTAAAGGTCCTGGGGCCTGGCCGCTCAGGAACTAGAATCCAAATCTGGTATAAATGATCCAGCCCCTTTCCCACTGCATCAAGCTGCCCCCTGGTGCAAACCAAAATCTTCAATGACTTCTGCTATAGGCTGACCTCAAAACAAATGCAGGTTCCTCACAAAAAATAGTGACAAGAAATAAGCCTTTCACTTTTTGAAGAGCGCAAACTCTTCCACGGCATCACAACATCATGACTAGAAGATGCTACATTATTACATACTCTAGAGGACAGAGAAAGAACACACCTCCAAATAGAGAGCACATCAGACCAGGTGCCAGTCTGTTCCCGTAGAACAGACCTGGTGACTCACACGCACAGAGTGTTCCTTCCAGCCATCAGCTCCGCACGGACCAGACAGAAGTACTCTGAGGAAGAGACAGGGCTTTTAAGTATGGTCCACTTAGGGCTTTTCCTTCTATTTGCTTTTTGACTTCAAAGTGCCTTTAACATCCAAATTGTAAATTAAAATTCTTCGCCTAATTTTCCCTGATCACATTGCCTTAGAGGTAATCTGGCTCCTTTTAGTAATTAATAAGATTGAAACAGTAGTTACAGCAAATGCCTTTCCTACAAACAGGAACTCTGCCTTTTGTTTTTTTTTTTGAAACATCTATGGAACATTTACAAAATTGACACTACACCGAGCTGCCAAAAAGAGAAATAAAAGCAGAGGCCCTCAGATTCTGAAAAAGCAGAAATTACATAGGCCACATCCTCTGACCGAATGCAACAAAATTAGCATAAGGGTTCCACAAAAAGGCCAGCCCCTTGAAAGTTAAAACCCCCATCTGCTGTCATTAAGAATATATCCATTCACACACACAGGGCAAAAACCGTGGGAGCGGAAAAGAATTTGGATGTTTAAATTCTACGTACAAGTCTGGCAAACACGAGCTAGTGAAAAGAACTATTTTATGCTTATAGGATGTCCCTTATTGTATGTTTAACGTGGGAAAAGAGAGAAAACATTTTTTTTTTTCCCTACCATTAGCTAATCTACTTTGACTGCAAAGTTGCGTAGAATTTAGTCAGGTGCACAGTCTCCAGAGAACATGAAGTGTTTCTGGTCTTCCACGGACCGTGACCACACAGACCGCATCATTTGGCGACTTCTTCAGGCTCCCCCGCCCTGGCTGCTGGCAGTTCTAGAACTTTCCTACTATCTCAAGAAGCCATCTGCTTAACCTTCACATTAGGATTAGAACAGCTAAGAAGCAGCGTGCTGTTCGGCGGTATCTACAGGTTAAGCGACCACTAATAACAGCATTTTCAGCTATCTTATCTCGTTATAAATTACGGGAAACCAGCCTCTGAGAGAGAAGTGAAGTTCTTCTCGAAACCGACACATTAACCCAGGACTTTATAAGAAAGAATACGTCCAATTTTATCTTAGCTGAAAAGCACTGAAACCGTATTTGACGATGCCTCATAAAGTGGCAATAATCATTAACAGCCAAACTGCTGATGGGCAGAACTAAACACTTAACTCTTTGGATGCGGAACCCTCTGTAAAGCCAATCTTCCATTTACCTGTGATGGCGACGTCTTGGTTCTGAGATTATCTTGCCACAACTGTTACTTCACGGGAAAGGCAGGGCCTTTAGCTTCAGCCTTGGCAGCAAGAAGGTAAAGGAGGAAATTATTACGATATGTTCTCTGGACTCGCCCCAACTCTCCACCAACTTGTAAGAGGATAGTCATTGTGACAGAGGCTACGGCATGGCAGGATCGTTCCCACGAAAACCCTTTGCCCCTGCTCCTGCGCCCAGTTTCTCCGCGCACTCTTTCGCCGGCAGCCCGAGGGGTGGGGGGTGGGACATGGGGAGGGCAGGGCTGGCGCTGGGGCGTGGGGGTGTGCAGCCCCAAGGTCTCATAACGCCCCGCGAAGCCCGCGACACTCTACAACCATGTCCTTTTCTTAGAAAGAATCTTGACATTTGTGGCACACTTTCCCCTCTTTCAATTTGAAAAGACGAGCAAAGCAGGGCTGAGCAGCTGTCCCCTGCGTCGGGACAGGCGTGGGGCAGAACTGCTGCCCCTTCCTCCAGCACCCCTGCACCCCTCTGGCTCCACTGCGCCCCGCGGGCCAAGGCGCCGAGAGGCCCGGGTTCGGAAGGTCGTGGCGCGGCCTTCGCAGAAACCCACGCGACCCGTCGGGGCCTGCGCGGGCTCGCCCGTCGGAACTGGGCACGACAACAGCGCCTGTCCCGGGCGGTGCAGGGCGCAGGGAGACCGTGTCTCCAAGGCGGCCCGCGGCGCGGGCGCAAACGCGCCGGGAGTTTCTTCCGTAGACCCGGCGCGAGCACTTGCCTCCCCGGGGCTAGTGGCCGGTCCGCGGGGTTGCCCGCTTCGGGGGCCTTGGGGGGGTCTCAGGAACACTCTCAGGTCGGTGACACCAGGACCTCCGCGTAGCCCCCGCCCCCGGCGGACGAGGACGCGGGGTGCCGGGCCCGGCCAGGCGCTCCGAGTGAGGCGGAGCAGGGCGCCCGAGGCCGGGG
>NW_004444005.1:8236596-8238537 GCF_000243295.1 Trichechus manatus latirostris | reverse complement strand
GCGATTGGCCGCGCGCGGGGGCGGGGCGCGCCGCGGTGTCCCACCTAGTGCCCGCGACCACGGGACCCGCGGGTAAACTGAGGCCGAGCGCGCGGGCACTGCTCAAGGTCGCCCGGCAGGGGCCCTTTCCAGCCTGCGTACCCGGGGACGAGGCACTGGGCGCGGGGAGGTGCCTGGCCGACCCTTGCCACGTGGGCGAGGCTCTCCTCCGTGCGCCGGCTCGGTTCAGACTGATGCCCTCCCCGGGGGCCTAGAGCCTCAGGGGTGCGTGGGCGGGGGTGGGGCGGGCGGGGAAGGACCTTGTCCCCGGGATCTTACCCCAGGATCATTGGCTGCGAAGTGAGGAGAAAAGGGACGCGATCGGGGGCTGTAGGGATTACGCGTCAACAGGTGGCTAAGGTGCCAGTGCGCGCGATGGGAGGGTGAAGTGCAACGGGGACAGGAGCCGGGAGGCGCTGCCAGCTCAGACCCCCACCCCCACCCGGTCCCGCCGCCTGAAAGCCATGCACCCTCTCCCCTCCCCAGTGCTCAGGGTGAGGGGCGGACTTTGTGCAGGGCTGCCAAGGCGCTGGGCCTTCGCCAGCGCAGGGGGAGGTCGCGGCCCGCCAGCCAATGGCGAGGGCAAGGGGAGAGCGCTGCAAAGCGGCTTTGTACCGTGACGCCGAGCTCCCCGCGCGAGCGGAATGCGCAAAGCCACGCGGGGCCAGCGCATGGGGCGTCCCTCCTCTGGGAACGAAATGTGTGCTATGCCAGCCCTTCTCCTGCCCGCCCGCTGCTCCTGCCGGTTCTATTTGTAGCAGCAGGCTCCCAGGGGGACCTACAGGGGGGAAGGAAACAGCTCCAAACAGATCTCCGCATTACGGCTGAAGAGCTGAGACTTTCCCTAACAGACCTCTTTTAAAGTCACTTGTTGATTAGCTGGGAGCCTGTGGTGAACTTTGCCCCACCCTCCAGACACCCATATTCCCTTCCCACTCACAGCCACAAGCCCAACTTTATTGCATGTGCTAGCTAGCAATGGCCTATATTTGTATTCTGGTTCTGCACTTACAGGGTGATTCACACACAATTTCCTGAGTATCCCCTAGGTCGGGCAAACAGCAGCATGATCATTCAACAATGATTCCTGGGTGCCAGCTAGGTGCCAGGCATCATGGTTATAGCAGCGAAGCCAGCAGACCACTCTGCACTGGTGGGGACATGGGGACATGGAACCTCAGAGACATCACAGGATGCACCCCAGATCGCCAGCTCTCAGATGTCAAGAGCCCAAACCTAGGTGTGCTGGCTTTCCCTGCCCAGATGCAGCAGGCTGGGCTGCCAGAAACACAGTCCAGCCAGGCAGTTGGAAAGTCCTGGCAAACGTGGTTCTGTGAGAGACAGAGGAGTCTGCACAGGGTTCACCAGAGTGGTGCGGACACTCTGCAGACACAGAAAAGTGACGTTCATAGGCGCCTGGGGCTCCCAAGCGTTCAGGGGGACAACATTTGTTTTTTTTTTAAATAATATTTGATTGTGTTTTTTTTTTAATTACTGTACTTTAGATGAAGGTTTACAGAACAAACTAGCTTCTCATTAAACAATTAGTAGGCATATTGTTTTGTGACATTGGTTACCAACCGCACGACATGTCAACACCCTCCCTTCTCGACCTTGGGTTCCCTATCACCAGCTTTCCTGTCCCCTCCTGCCTTCTAGTCCTTGCCCCTGAGTTGGTGTGCCCCTTTAGTCTCATTTTATAGTCCTGTCTAATCTTTGGCTGAAGGGTGATTCTCAGGAGTGACTTCATTACTGAGCCAAAAGGGTGTCCACGGGCTATACTCTCGAGGTTTCTCCAGTCTCTGTCAGGTCAGTAAGTCTGGTCTTTTTTTGTGAGTTAGAATTTTGTTCTACATTTTTCTCCAGCTCTGTCTGGGACCCTCTACTGTGATCCCTGTCAGA
>NW_004444005.1:8219068-8236496 GCF_000243295.1 Trichechus manatus latirostris | reverse complement strand
CAGAGGCTACTCACCAAAGTAGAATGTAGAACATTTTCTTTCTAAACTATGTTATGCCAGTTGAGCTAGATGTTCCCCGATACCACGGTCCCTGTCTTAGTCATCTAGTGCTGCTATAACAGAAATACGGCAAGTGGATGGCTTTAACAAAGAGAAGTTTATTCTCTCACAGTCCAATAGGCTACAAGTCCAAATTCATGGTGTCAGCTCCAGGGGAAGGCTTTCTCTGTCAGCTTTGGAGGAAGGTCCTTGTCATCAGTCTTCCCTTGGTCTGGGAACTTCTCTGCACAGGAACCTCAGGTCCAAAGGACACACTCTGCTCAGGGCCCTTCTTTCTTGGTGGTGCGAGGTTCCCATGTGTCTCTGCTCGCTTCTCTTTTATATCTCAAAAGACATTGGCTCAAGGCACTATCCAATCTTGTATACCTCATCAGTATAACTGCCAATAATCCATCTTATTAGATCATAGTGATTGATTTTACATCACATAAGGAAATCACATCAGATTACAAAATGGTACACAATTATACAATACTGGGAATCATGACCCAGCCAAGTTGACACGTATTTTTCGGGGACACAATTCAATCCTTGACAGTCCTCCTAGCCCTCAGCCCAGTAATTTGGTCCCTCGGGGAGTTTGGATGTGTCTATGGAGCTTCCATGACCTTGCCTTGGACAAGTTGTGCTGGCTTCCCCAGTATTGTGTACTGTCTTACTCTTCAAGTTTTTGGTGAAAGTTTACACAGCAAGTTAGGTTCCCATTTGACAATTTCTACACAAATTGTTCAGTGACATTAGTTACGTTTCTCACAATGTGTCAACATTCTCTTTAATTGCGTTCTGGTTGTTCCATTTCCAGTATTCTAGTTTCCCTGCTTGCTTATCTTCCCATTTTTGCTTTAGAGTAAATGTTGACCTTTAGGTCTCATACGGATGGTTTTTCAGTAGAGCACAGATATTGCGGGTAATATCTTTTATTTTGTGTGCTGCTCTGCTATTTCGCTAAAAGATGATCTCGGGATAGTTGCGGTTCAGGGTTTAAAGTGTCTCAGGGCGATAGTCTCAGGGAATTCTCTGGTCTCAACTGGTTCAGTTAGTCTGGACTTTTTTAAGAATTTGCGTTTTGTTCTACATTTGTCTCCCATTCTATCTGGGACCATCTATTGTGACCCCAGTCGGAATGATCAGTGGTGGTAGCTGGGCACCATCTAGTTCTTCTGGTCTCAGGGGAGATGAGGTCGTGGCTTGTGTAGACCATCAGCCTTGTACACTTGTTTCTTGTCTGAGATTTTGGTTATCTTCTTACTCTTTTGCTCCTGATGAATAGAGACCAATAGTTGTATCTTAGATAACTGCCCACAAGCTTTTAAGGTCCCAGACACTACTCACTCCATTAGGATGCAGAACTTGGACTTTGTGAATTATATGATGCCAAGTGACTGAGTTATCCCATGAGACTATGATCCTAACTCTTCAAACCTAGAAAAGCAATCTCAGAAGGTGTTTGGTTATGTCTGAGGAGTATCTGTAGTTGTGCATTCAATGAACATATGTGCCTGCCCACACATATCTGTATTTGCAGGTACGCGTAGGTACTTCTATCTGATAGAACACTTGTTTTTCATCCATGAATCAATCAAGTGCTCTCCACCAGCCTCCCACAGGGCTCTGGAGCCCCTGCCAGTAGAAGGAAGCGCAGAATGTTTCTCGGGGTGCAACTCTGGTCAGAGTTGGCTCCACATCTGTCACTTCTGGGAGACGGTGGGTTTCTTTTGAGAGACCACTCCTAGATGAGAGAGGTGAGGGCAACCTTCTGTTTGCCATGAAGACCTTGTCACACACCAGTGTCTTAGTTATCTAGTGCTGCTATAACAGAAACACCACAAGTGGATGGCTTTAACAAACAGAAGTTCCATTCTCTCACAGTTTAGGAGGCTAGAAGTCTGAATTTAGGGTGCCAGCTCCAGGGGAAGGCTTTCTTTCTCTGTCGGTTCTGGGGGAAGGTCCTTGCCATCAACCTTCCCCTGGTCTAGGAGCTTCTCAGCGCAAGGACCCTGGGTCCAAAGGATGTGCTCCACTCTCGGCACTTCTTCCTTGGTGGCTTGAAGTCCCTCTCCCCTCTACTCGATTCTCTCTTTTATATCTCAAAAGATTTTGATTGACACAGGATACAACCTAATCCTGTAGATTGTGTCCTGCCTCATTAAAATAACTGCCTCTGATCCTGCCTCATTAACATTTTAGGGGTAGGATTTACAACACATAGGAAAATCACATCTAGATCACAAAATAGTGGACTACCACAATACGGGGAATCATGGCCTAGCCAAGTTGACACACATTTTGGGGGGACACAGTTCAATCCGTAACACCCAGCATGAGAGAAACTGTCATGAAGGACACCCCACCCCCAGCTCCAGGAAGCCTCACCTTCCCTCCTCCCCTCCCTCCTTCAGCGCTGATGGTGTGTGGGGACTGGGACAGAGCAGAGGCTGCCCCTGAGCAGTGGCAGAGCAGAAATCTACAACTCTGGGACAAATCTGCCGCCATGAAACAGACTCTGAGCAGCTGCTGAGGTTCTTCTTTGGAAAGATAGGAACCCCTTGCCATCAGGTAGACTCCAACTCCTGGTGACCCCATGTGTGCAGAGTAGAACTGTGCTCCATAGGGCTTTCAATGGCTGATTTTTTGGAAGTAGACCACCATGCCTTTCTTCCAAGGTGCCTCTGTGTTGACTAGAACCTCCAACATTTTGCTTAGCAGCCTAGCGCGTTGTTTGTGCCTTTGTGAACATCAGGGCTGTCTGGAGCAGGAGGATGTTAGTTCCTTGAGTTCACAGGTTCCAAGTATTTACTGCTGACACTGTTTCAGGTCCCCTTTCACATATTTTCTATTCTCAAAGATGATCCTGAGGGTTCCTATCATTGGCTCATTTTACAATAAGGAAACTGAGGTACAAAAAGACCCAGGTATGAAGGTGGGTCAGTGGGGCTCCAGAACTCACTTCTGCCCCGGTAAGCCAGTCCAGGTCCTATGGCCCTGCCAACCCCACAGAGCAGCAGAGACTGCCCTGTGCCTCTGAGAGGAATCAGGAAGCTGGGGACATTCGGAGGCAGGAAAGGGAGCACTGGACAGGTGGGGTCGGCTGCTCAGTCCTAGGCATTGGGTTAGACCCCAGTCGCCATAAGTAAAAGGAGCCCCTCGTGGCACAGTCGTTAAGCACTGGGCTGCTAACTGATAGGTTGGTAGTTCGAACCCACCAGCTGCTTGGCCAGAGAACGATGTGACAGTCTGCTTCCATAGAGATTAAACCAAAAACCACCTGTTGCCTATGAGTCGATTCCAACTCATAGTAATCACTACAGAAGCAGACTGCCACATCTTTCTCCCACGGAACGTCTGGTGGATTTGAACCACCGACCTATCGTTTGGCAACCCAGTGCTTAACCACTGCACCGCCAGAGCTCCTAAAAGATTACAGCCTTGGAAACCCTACGGGGCAGTTCTACTCTACCCTATAGGCTTGCCATGAGTTGGAATCGACTCGACGGCAGTGGGTTCAGTTTTTCGTTTTGGCCATAAGTAAGCGGTGTCAGTTATCTGTGATCACAGGGTGCGCCACCCGACGCCTGGGCTGACCCCACTGGGCGAGGTTTCTCCCACGAGCCTGGGGGTCCGGCAAAGTCTGTCTGTTTACCCGGCACTTAGGTAAGCCCTGTTCCCGGAACCAGCCAAGGCCTCCGTGGGTCACTTGTTTACCTTTTGCTGATCCGCAAGCCTCCCGGTCAGTAGTGTTTGTGCTTCCAGGGTGTCGGTAGTCAGCGGCCTCTGATCTCCTGGAAGCAGGCCCTCAGGTCAGGTGGTAGGCGTCGGGGGTGGGGGCGGCGGCCCGAGAAAGGGGCAGCTCAGTGGCCCTCGGCTGCACTTGGCAGGGGGCCGACCTGGGGCGTGTGTACGGCTGCCACGCTGGTAATGACGGTAAGCTCTCAGAGGCCAAGGCCACCAAGCATTGTCCCATTTCGGCATGGAACTCCCAGCAGTCCCCCCAGATAGCAGCTTCCCTCAATTCTACAGGTGAGCAAACCCAAAACCAGGGACAGTGGCACTTGGCCAAGGTCTCCACGAAGGAGCCGGAAGGCCCAAGTCCACTCTGTCATGCACCCCCACCTCAGGGCAGCCTGGGGTGGCCGTCTGGTCCAGCAGCCCACGCTTTCCTGGCCTGAGGCCTCGGGCATGTCTGGCAGGCCCTGTCCGAGAGCCAGAAGCATGCCCCAAAACCATCTACCTGGCCCCGCCCAGCTCACCCACAGGAGTGTGGTGGTAAGGCTCAGATTTCCCGCGTGCCAGTTCTGGCCCCACCACTGCGGGAGGGGTGTTGTGGCCGTGCAAGGCCTGTTGCAGGAGAAAGTGACCTGTTCTCAGAGGGACAGTGGAGTGGTACAGAACGGAGGAGGTGGGCGGGGCCTGGCCAAGAGGGCCCTGTGGCCTGGTGGGGAGTTTGGCTTTTGTTCTGAGAGCCTGGGGGAGCCTGTTGGAGGGTTTTAGGCAGGGTTGTAACTCTACCAGAGTCCCTGGGTGGTGCAAACAGTTGGCACACTCGGCTGCTCACTGAAAGTTTGGAGATTCAAGTCTACCCAGAGGTGCTTTGGAAGAAAGGCCTGGCGACCTACTTCTGAAAAATCAGCCATTGAAAACCTTATGAAGCACAGTTCTAGTCTGACACACGTGGGGTCATCAGGAGTCAGAATCTACCAGATGCCAATTGGTGCTGACTCCATTAAATCAGCCACAAACAATAACAGCGATGCCTGTGAACCCTTCGTTATTATGGAAGCAGCAATATTGGGGTGCAGTGTTGGGTAGAGCTATGTATTCACTCTAGGTCTGCAGGGTCTGGAACCTTGTACAGGCTCAGTAACCACTGATGTCACAGACACTCAACCCCTTTGATAATTAGCCTGGCCCCAGCCAAGGTTTACAGAGTAGCTTGGCCACCCCCCCTCGAGCATGGGGTTAGGAAGTCACATGTCTTGTCTAGCTCTTGAGAAGGACAAGGCAGCCGGCCTGCAGAAACTCTCGTCCTCCCAGGCCCATCCCCAGCAGATACCTTTCCCGCAGGTTCATGCTATTCCACCCCGGGTTGGCTGAAGCTCCTTGGCACCAGGGTCTGGGTCATGGGCATCTTTTCTCCAGTTCAGAGCCTGGACTTGGAGCTCCAGGACCCGGGTGACCTGCTGGTGCCAAGGGAGACCCATTGCAAAGCCAGCTGTAGAGATGGAGACTCGACGAAGGACCCTCCACTCTGCATGGGAATGAGGCTGCAGTGACCTGACCCAGGTCCCTCCTGGTGGTGCCCACCACTCAGTGGCCATTTGAACTGCTTCAGGAGTGGACGTGGGTGGGGGGTTCATAGATGAGGCGTGGTGTCGTCCCCATCAATGTGTCATAAATGCAAGTACGTACGCATGTCACACCCTGAGCCTGGGACACCCTCCTTCCCTCCCCTTCTTAAATTAGTAGAGAGTAGTAGAAAGAGCTGCCACCACTTCAGATCCCCGCTTCCATTGCCCCCCTTCCCCTGCCTCCCACTGTCCCCAGCTGCCTGATTCTGTCTTGGATTTGGAGTCAAACAGACTCGGATTCAATCCTTGCTCTACCTTTTATTCCCACCATACCAGAAACCACTGCTGTTGAGTCGATTCCGACTCACATCCACCCTGTAAGACAGGGTAGAACTGCCCCATAGGGTTTCCAAGGCTGTAGTCTCCCAAAGAGTGAGGGGTGGGTTCAAACCGCTGACCTTAAGGTTAGCAGCCAAGTGCTTTAACCACTGCGCCAGTAGGCCTATTTACTCACACCATAACCTTGGGCAAATTACTTAACCTCTTGCCTGAACTTGCTCATCTGTAAAATGGGACAGTAATGCTTACTTGTGAGAGCAGTGGTGGTTCAATAGAATTTTTGCCTCCCGTGTGCAAGACCCGGGTTTGAGTCCCGGACAATGCACCTCATGCACAGCCACCACCCCTCTGTCGGTGGAGGCTTGTGTCTTGCTATGATGCTAAACGAGTTTCAGCAGAGCTTCCAGACTAAGACAAACTTGGAAGAAAGGCCTGGCGATCTACTGTTGAAAACCAGAGCAGCCAACGAAAACCTGTGGGTCACAACTGTCCGATCTGCAGCCAGTTAAGGGGATGGCACGGGACCGGGCAGCGTTTCATTCCGTTGTGTACGGGGTCACCATGAGTCGGGGCAATGCCTCTGCAGCTAACAGCAATGCCCACTTGTTAGGTCCAGGAGTAAGAATTAAGAAGGGAGCAGGTATGAAGGGCCCCTGGGACAGGGCCTGACAGTGGGCCATGCTCAGAACATGGTGTCCACCTGCCGGAGGGCTCTGCCTAGGACACCTCCTCCAGGAAGCCTGCTTGGCATCCATCCCCTGGCGAAACCCTTTCTCTCTGCTGCCACCAACTGCCGTGCTTTTGCTAGATCAGGGCTGTCTCTGTGGCACATTTTGCCACGTCGCTTTCTTGCCATTGAATAGCTGACGTGGATGGAGCCTCACCCCCACCAGACCCCAGGCTGCCTCCTGTGACCTCGGAGCCACCCTGTTTTCTGCCTCTTATGGAAGAGTCCTCCCAGCCAGTGGAGATGGCAGGAGTTTGAACCCAGACCAGTCTGCAGGCCCTTGGCCTCTGGCTGCGGGCTCCGTGGGGGCAGGGTGGGCCTCACCCAGCTCCTGGTTCCCTGGGTGCCCAGCACTGAGCCTGGGACATACAAGTCTCCGTAATGCGCCTGAACGGACAGAGAGGACGGCATGCCAGCATCATCAGGCCTTGGTTTTTGCTAAAATAAGGAACTGGCCCATGTTCCCGATCCTCTGGAACGGAAAGGCCGTGCTTGATGACGTTTTCCTGAGCTGCAGCAAAATGATTTTAAAAAAAAGGACATTGTGGAGACTTTTCCATAAAGCTTCATCTCTTCGATTTAAAGAAAGTCTTGTTTTCTACCTGAGATCCTTTTACCTTCTTTTGTGTTGTTGAAAATGCCTTTTTGGATGAAAATGTCTCAGGTGAAGAAATTGCCGGTAATAGTCGACAGAGATTGATTTGCTTTTACTTGGCGAGACAAAAAAGTTGGCAGCACCCACGTCTGTCCCCAAAGCTGCTCAAAATTGGATTGGTTTGTAAAAACCCAAAGTCCAGACGCCCCGACCCAGGGGGAGACTATTCACCAATAAACACACCAAAGACAAAAAAACCAAACGCGTTGCCTCCGAGCGGATTCCTACTCAGAAGCACATAGCGTGATGCAAAGCCTTCATGAGTGTTCCAAGCTTGCTTTCCCATCTTTCTGTGCCCAGCTATTGCCTCCAGCGTTACTGGTGATGTTTATTTTCAAATCAACAGCCTGGCTCGTGTTGGGGCTTGCAGCATGGACTATGGAATCACACATCGCACATGAGCGCCCGATTTTGGTCTTTGACAGAGTGAGGGAGCAGGGCGTGGGCGACGGCCTTGGGAGCGTGCAGGAGCAACGCCCACACAGCACTCTGGCACCTGTTTGGGCACCCTCCCCGGCCAGGCCCCAGCCTGGGGAAGAGCTTTCCATCTGCCTGGGAACCCCGAGGGGTGCAGAGGAGGAGCTGGTTGGAGTCAAGATGGAGCTTAACCCCACACAGTGCATGAAGGCAATCCAGTTCTTCCCTCAGTTGATGGTGGCCCGGGGCAGGCCAAGCGCAGGGGCCCAGCACCCTTGCAGGAGAGATTCTTAAACGGCTGGTAGGGAGACAGAGTAGGGGACTATCGACTGTGTCTTCACTCCTCTGGGCGAAAAGCATTAGATTTCAGTGAAGCCATCCTGGCAAGTATCAGCGCTGAGTTTAACTTCAAGAACAAAACACACAGCACGGTGAACGTGACCCATGTCCCTGTATTGTCCACATAAAGAATGGCTGAAAAGGCAAACGCTTTGTTATCTATATTTCACCGCAGTAAAAAGTTTACAAATCTGCAGTAAAATTAACTTCATGTATCAGAAAAAAATCACATAGTAAAAGATTATCGTGAAATTTGAAAAAGAAAAACCAAAAACAACCCAAACCAGTTGCAGTCAAGTTGATTCCGACCCACGTTGACACCACACGCGCAGAGTAGAACTGCTCCTTAGGGTTTCGTAGTTATGACCTTTCCGAAGTAGATCGCCAGGCCTTTCTTCCGAGGTGCTTCTGGGTGGGTTCAAATACCAACCTTCCAGTTAGTAGCTCAGCACTTAACTGTTTGTGCCACCCAGGTACTCAAGAACGATCTATCCAGCGCTAGTAGGTGCCAAGGCCTGGGCCGGCACTTTCCAAGCAGGACCCCGTTTCACTGTTGCTCTAAGAGAGCAAGGTGGGTTCTCGGCTTTCGGGGGGGCGGTTGCCAGAAGGTTTTCCCAGTACCCTGTGTTCCCTGACCTTGGGGTGCACTGCGGGCTGGACTGGTCACCCTCCTGCCTTGTCTTGATACCTGATCTCTACCCAGCGCAGTTCTCCTGGAAGCCTCCCCTGGGGCCCCCAGGCCTCCCACCCCAGCTGGGCTAGCTGCCGGCCATCACAACCTCCAGTGACCCCGGCACACGGCGGTCTCTGCGCTCACCTCCCTGTTCTAACGGGGTCTCTTCGCTTGCCGCCTCCCTCATCCGACGGGGAGTGTCTCCAGCACAGGGACTCTACCTTCCCCAAGTTTGTGGTTGCAGCACCTAGTAGGCTCACAGATTGTGGAACTACCCGCATCTAACCAGAAACTACCTCAGTTGTCCCTCCTGCTGCAACAGGCTGCCAGCCGCATTCTCCCCACCCTTGGGAGCCTGTCTTAGTCATCTAGTGCTGCTCTAACAGAAATACCACAAGCGGACGGCTTTAACAAAGACAAGTCTATTCTCTCACAGTCCAGTAGGCTACAAGTCCAAATTCAAGGCATCAGCTCCAGAGGAAGGCTTTCTCTCTCTGTCGGCTCTGGAGGGAGGTCCTTGACATCAGTCTTCCCTTGGTCTGGGAGCATCTCAGCACAGGAACCTCAGGTCCGAAGGATGCGCACTGCTTTCTTGGTGGTATGAGGTTCCCATGTGTTTCTGCTCGCTTCTCTCTTTTATATCTCAAAAGAGATTGGCTTAAGACACTATACAATCTTGTAGACCTCATCAGTATAACTGCCGCTAATCCATCTTATTAGATCACAGTGATAGAATTTACAACACATAAGGAAATCATATCAGATTATAAAATGGTATACAAGTATACAGTACTGGGAATCATGACCCACCCAAGCTGACAGACATTTTTTGGAGACACAAGTCAGTCCATGACAGAGCCTAAGGCAGCCCCAGGCCCAGACAGGCCAGGGGTCTGTCTGCAGAGGAGGTTGGAGCTGGCACATGGACACCCTGGAAATGCAGAACTTGGTCCTGCAGACAGTGGGAACCAAGGAAGGTGCTCGAGCAGGGCAGAGACAGGCTCTGACTTAGGGGTCTTTTCTGCACACGTATCTCCACTGCACGGAGCAGCGAGAAGGAGCAGGGGTGGCGTTGGAGGAATCGTTTTGTAAGGAGCACCGTAGCATTGCTGCACAGATGGCCATTGCTCTGATCCAGAGAGAGTGGTTTGAGTGGAAATTAATACTGACTGCTTCTTTTGAGTATTTCTGGGACAAGGACATGCAGTTCCAGCCAAAAACGATAAATGCTAAAATTCGGTAATGAGTGTGTTGTTAGCTGCTGCCCAGTTCACCCCCGACTCATGGTGACCCCATGCACAGCAGAGCAAAATGCTGCCGGGTCCTGCACCCTCACCGTGACTGGTAATGATGTGTCCCCATGACTGTCATGATCCACAGGGTTTTCCTCGGCTGATTTTCCAAAGTAGATCGCCAGGCCTTTCTTCCTAGTCTGTCTTAGTCTGGAAGCTCCGCTGACACCTGTTGAGCATCACAGCAACACAGAAGCCTCCACTGGTGGTGGCTCTGCACGAGGTGCCTTGGCCGGGAATTGAAGCCAGGTCTCCTGCATGGAAGGTGAGGATCCTACCACCGAGACACCGCTGCCCCACCATATGGATTTAGGGCTCACCCTAATCAGGTATGACCTCATCTCAACAAATTACATCTGCAAAGACCCTGTTTCCAAACAAAGTCCCATTCTGAGGTCCTGGGTGGACATGAATCTGGGGGACACCACTGAACCCCGTACAGTGGGTCACTGCCCTCTTTGTGGACAGAGGGGTCCTGAGCCTGCTGCTCACATGGGTCACTGATGAAGTTCCCACTGCCCGTCCCCAGCAGCCCTGCAGGCGGTGGTCCGCTCCCGGCTCCCAGCTGTTGGGAGTGAGGCTGGCGGGGGCTGAACCACTGCCCTGAGCTGCATACCTGGGCAGCGCAGGCCTGGGCACGGTGCCCAGCCAGTCCTCCTCACGTGTCCTCACTTTTTCCACTGTGCCTGCTGCTTTCTGCGGCTCTGTGACCTTGGGCTGGCCACCGCCGTCCGACGTCTGTCCCAGCCTGTAAAGTGAGAGCTGGGCTTACTGATCTCCAGCGTCCCCTTCCAGCTCAGCATCGACGTTGGTGCTTGGGATATGACTGTGACGTGCTCGGAAGCTGGCTGCCAAAGCCCACGAGGGAAGATGTTTCCTTGCCTCTGGGGAAAAGCAGACACGTGATTTTCCTGGGATGAGCCCTGATGACGACTTATGACCAGCGTCTCGTGCTTTGGGCTCTGGAAATGCTCTCAGAACTGGCCCCTTGCCTGGAATTACCCTCAGAGCTCGTGGCCCTGTGGAGTCAGCTCCCGGTCTCAGCTGGAACCTCCCAGGCAGGTCAGCTGAGAGTCACCCACCTGTATCCTTTGTAACCACATGCTCGCTTGGTGTCACATCCCAAACTCGTCCAGGGAGGTGCCAGGCTGGGCACCCTGTACATCTTCCCACGACTCACTCTTCCAGTCACTTTTTGGTCCCACTTTCTGCGTTGGTCTAAAAACACGCGCTGGCGTCTTAGAACCATCGGAGGTAACAGACCTGCCAGCCGGCAGAGAGACACCAGATGGAGCATGCTTTGGCAGATGAACAAAATGGCAGTGACCAAAGGCCGGCTCCCCAGGTGTGTGTTGGCTCCATGCACCTTTGGTCTTGGGGACACGAGGCCAGTGCCCAGCGGGACTAGGGAGAGAAAAGGAAGAGGGGAAGAGACCGGGGAGGGGAGGAGGGTCTGCAGAGAAAGGGAACCATCGCTGTGATGGGGTCCTGTGGGACTCTGGGCCTTGTTGGCGTGGGCCTGGGGGCAGGCCCTTTGCCCTTCACAGCCCAGAAACCCGGTCTTGACAAGTCCCCAGGCTGCCTCCCCAACACCCGCTAGAGCTGCTGTGCTGTGACTCCCAAAGTCCCACGGCCAGCCCTCCCTCCCCATCCTTCATCTACAGCAGCTTCCCAAGGCCCTCCAGGGCTCCGGGGGTCGTGGGGAGGCAGCAGCCCCAGGGAGTTGTCCGGCTCAACCCACCCACTGTGCAGGCAGGGAGAGTGAGGCCCAGAGAAGGACGAGCCAGGGGTGACCCAGCTGCGACTGGCTGACAGGCTGCTGCCTCCTGGCTCATTGCTACTGCCACAACACCTTCTGGAAAATGCTGGGCCATCCGTCTGTCCATCCGTCCGTCCATCCATCTGTCCATCCATCCGTCCATCCATCCATCCATCCATCCATCCAACAATCCATCCGTCCATCCACCCATCCATACATCCATCTATTCACCCATGCATCTATCTGTCCATCCATCCATCCATCCGTCTGTCCGTCCGTCCGTCTGTCCATCCATCCATCCAACAATCCATCCGTCCATCCACCCATCCATACATCCATCTGTCCATCCACCCATGCATCTATCTGTCCATCCATCCATCCATGCATCCATCCGTATGTCCCTTGGTCCATCCATCTGTCCATCATTCCTTCCTAAGTCCAGTGTTTGCTAAGCCCAAGCTCAGAGAGCGAGGGAAGGCAGGGCAGGGAGCTGGCCCGAGCTGGCTCGGGGGCTTTCTTCTGGATTCCGCGGGTTTCCTGTAGAGGGACTCGAGCTTTCCCTCAGTCTCGCATCCTCCCACATCGCCAGGAACTAAAGGGGCTGAGTGTGCTCTCGCTGGGTGCTGAGTCATCTGCTGGCCAATGGCAGAGAGCAGATGGAATCAGACTTTCTTCCGCCTGGCTTCCTCAAAGCCTCCATTTTCTTCTGTAACGTATAATGGAAGGGCTATTTATTTCAGAACAATGAACAGAATATTGCTGGCCGTGGCGGGCTCTCCCGCTCTGGGCTTCCATTCCCTCGTCTGTGGTGGGAGGGCGCAGGGAACTGGGTGCTGAGGCTGGAGGGGCCGGCCCCTCAGAGTCTGGGGTCCCCTCAGCCACCCACCGGCACAGCTTGCTAGGTGCAGAGGCTGTGGCCAGATGCCCTCATCGGGTATCACCCCGGCGTAGGGGAAGAGCTGTGAGGGCTCCTCCCTGCTGGCTCGGGAGCCACCCTTGGAATTACCTCCCCTGAGGCCGGCACCTTCCCTGCTGTGGGGGCCCTCACCCCACTCAGGCAAGTCTGCCTGGCCTGCTCGCCTCACTCCCTACAGGCGCCACCCCAGGGCTCCCGACCTGAGTGTGCGTCTGACGGGCCACAGAGGAATCCAACAGCCCTGCGCCAGGGCTTGGCCCCAAAGCACTGAGAATCCCACTGTTTAAGGCATTCTGTCATTCAACCGCCCAGCAGCTTGGGTGACAGACCCCCTCTGCGCGCCCTGGAGGAGCGGGCGGTGGGCCAGGGAACCGCGCACACAAACGGCTCAAGGGGTGAGTGGGGGGCAAGGAGGGTGTCCCCAAGGTCTGAGTGCACGGGTACCCAGAAAACTGCCTGGGCCTCAGGGGAGGGCATTGAGAGCAACTCGCTGACCGCCCAAAGCCTCAGTCTTCTCATCTGTAAAGTGGGAAGATAAGGGATGCCCACAGGCAGTGAGGCTCACGGAGAATAGGGGTGAAGTGCTTAGAACACTGAGCGGCCTGTGTTGGGGGAAGACAGCAGCACCTCTAGGGCCCTCAGCTGGCTGCTTGGTCTCTGGGCAGGGGCAGCTGGGGAGGCCCCTCCCGGGCTCCTACCTGTCCCCTCCCATCCGGCCTCTGCTGCAGGGCAAGCAAGTCCCGCTAGTGTGAGTTACCTTCAACCATTCAGAGTGAAAGCTGACCTTCCCTGACCACCTTCTCACTCAGCAGAGGAAGTTGAGGATCAGAGAGGGTGAAGGGTCCACCCAGGGTCACACAGCCATGTCTCTGGTGGAGCAGGGGGCAAGGGTGAGGTCCCTGGCTCTCAGCTCAGGGCTCCGCTTGCCACCTTGGGCGTGTGCGTGCGCACCCGTGTAACCATGTGTGCGTTTGTGGCTGTGTGTGCGTGCACGTGAGCATGTGTGCACGTGTGTGTGCTTGCATGCCACCACGTGAACATGTGACTGTGTGCAATGCACGTGTCTGTGTACACGCATGTGTGCGCGCGCATGTGTATGGGAGCTTGTGTGTGTGCACACGGATGTCTGTGTGCGCGCGTACACGTCTGTGTGTTCATACATGGCTGTGCACATGTGCGCCTATGTGCGTGGGGAAACACGGGTCCATGGCTTGCCTGCATATGCACACACGTCTGTGTGTGTGTGTTTGTGTCTGCGTATGGTCAGGTCTGTGTGTGTCTGTGTGCATGGTCACGTGTGTGTGTTGTGTGTGTCCAGGTCTGTGTGTGTGTCTGTGTGTGCGTGGTCACGTCTGTGTGTTGTGTTGTGTGTGTCCAGGTCTGTGTGTGTCTGTGTGCGTGGTCATGTATGTGTGTTGTGTGTGTCCAGGTCTGTGTGTGTCGTGTGTGTGTGGTCATGTACGTGTGTTGTGTGTGCGTGAGTGTCTGTATGCAGGATTTCGGTTAATCCTTTGAGCTGTCAGGAGATGGGGCCATGGGGGTTCAGGGGTATGGTGGAGGTAGATAGGACAGGGCTGCCCTACACCCACCCACTCTGCTCAGAACCAGAAAGGCCTTGGGACCTTGAGCTCAGCAAAGCCAAGGTCAGCGGATCCAGGAAGGTTCCCAGGATGAGGCGCCAGCACCTCTCACCGTCTTCTTGCTGATTTCCAAACTTCTCCCATTGCAGGGCCGCTTGCCTGAACTTCTTGGTCTTAAGCCCGTTCCTCAAGCCAGCTATGGCTTCCTGTGGACGCTCCATCTTCCCAACCCCGGGGACATCCCCCGCCCAGCCTGCACCAGCTGGCTCTCAGAGGCCCTTAATGCTGGTCAGCCTGGATCCCAGCTTCTATCCTTTCGGCTCAGGGGCTTCTTGCTAAGGCTTGGTGGTGACAATCTGCTCCACTGGGAACAAAGATGGGATTGTAGCGACTGGTGGGAAAGGGGCAGCCCTGTGTATTTCTCCTTTCCCGATCAGAGCCTAGCACCAGGCCCATAGGGCTGCCTGGGAACTCGCACACAGCTTCTGGGAGTGCTGGGCAGGCGGTGCGGGTGGCCCAGGGGCTAGGGCGGGTCAGCACCCCCAGGGACATCCCCTCTGCCCAGTCGCCTCTACTCGGCCCCTGCCTCCTCCTCACCACCTCTTCCTCACCTCCTGACTCCAGGCTCTGAGCCTCCTCCTCCGGGCTCCCCACAGGCCTTCTGGCCTTTTCTCGGTCCTGAACTCTGAGCTGCGCTGCTCCAGCCTCTGCCCCGGGGGCTCTCCTCTGCCCTGTCTGCCCACCTCCCTGGGTGTGCCCCCTGCCTCCCACCCCGGCTCCAAGGACCCCACAGGCTCCTTCCTAAACTGCCAGGGGGGGTGCCTCATAAAAAACCAGCTGCCGTTGAGTCAACTCTGACTCCGGGGGACTCCATTTGTGTGTCAGAGGAGAACTGTCCTCCACAGGGTTTCCAATGGCTGATTGTTCAGAAGTAGATCACCAGGCCTTTCTTCCGAGGTGCCTCCGGGTGGACTTGACCCTCCAACCTTTCGGTTAGCAGCAGCCAAACGCGCTAACTGGTTATATCACCCAGCAACTCTGCAGTGCCTCACCCATAAACCCATTGCCGTTGAGTTGATTCCGACTCATAGCAACCCTACGGGACAGAGCAGAACTGCCCCATAGGGTTTCCAAGGAGCAGCTGGTGGATTCGAACTGCTGACCTTTTGGTTAGCAGCCAAGCTCTTAACCACTGTGCCACCAGGGCTCCGCAGTGCCTCACAGGAGCCCCCAAATCACCCTGGAGTCTGACGCCCCAAAGTGCTCCCCACTTCAGCCACGGCCGGTCCGCCCCAGCCAGGATTCTGGAAGCTAGCCCTGCCCCCGCCGCCTTGCCCCCATCCAGGCATTGCTCCTTTTGAGAGTGGCTTTGTCATCTCCCTCACCACCACCCCTGCCTCCTCCACCCCGTGGCCAAGCCACTACCCCCCCCCCGCCTCCTTGTCTAAAAGCACCCCCGACCCACCACCACTCACAGCTGATGCGGAGGTACTTTTGAGCCTTCACGCTGCTGCCGCAGGATAAAAGCTCCCCTCGAGGACAAGCCTCCAGGCCCTGCAGAATGTCAGAGGCCCGAGGGCAGGGAGCGTCCACGCTGGGCGCTGGGTCTCTCACCCACCCACCCTTAGCTCAGCCGCTGGCCTGTGCGCCCTCCCCGCCCTTCCTGGGGCGTGCCTTGGGGTTGGTGTTCCCTCATTGCTTTGGGTCCCTGAGGACCACGGAGTAAGTACAAGGTTGTCTGCAGACACCACAGGCCAGGGGCTCAGAAGGTTCTAGAATGCTGTGCATTCACCGCCCAGCTCAGAGGTACTGCCATCTCCTGTAAGGCAGTGGGGGTGAGACCACGTGCTGGGCCCCCTCCAGACCGGCCCGCCCAGCTGCCCTCCCTGAGCAGGTGGAGGGTGCAGGAATGCCCCGGCCCTGACCCCAATGAGCCCAGGCCAGCAGTCAGCACCTCGGGCATTGCAGGGTGAGGAGCTGGGGACCAGGGATGGTCACTTCCTGGGAGATGCAGCTTCTTTCCAGGTGGAAGGGTGGACTGGGGGAGGCATTGTGGGAGGAGCACCACGCACGGCGGTCTGGGGGCCTGGACGGGGCACAGAGATGGCCGGAAGAGGTCTGGCCAGCCCAGCTGCCAGGGGAGGGGCATCGACCGCACCCGCTGGGCCTGCAGATGGGCAGCACCGGAGGAGGTGGGCGTGGAGGGGGGCAGGGCTGCATTTTATCAAGTGAAGGTGAAGGGTGGATGGGCGACCCTGGGGCCTGTCTGTGCTGGGCCGTTAGGGGTGAGCAGCAGGGAGGGCCGTGGACGTTGTAGGCGGAGACTGCAGCCGGGCAAAGGCCCCAGGCGAGGGGGACAGGCCCAGAGCTGAGTGTGAGAGCCCTCTTCTTGTGCTTTAGGGGAACTCGCTCATTTGGTCCCCACACTGCCCTGTGGGACGGAACCCGGAGCCAAGCCAAGCCAAACCTGGCGTCAAGTCGGTGTCAGCTCACTGTGACCCCATGTGACAGAGTGGAACTGCTCCATAGGGTTTCCTTGGCTGCGATCTTTATGGACGCAGATCCCCAGGCCTTTCTGGGTGGGCTGGAACTTCCAACCTTTAGTTTAGTAGTTGAGTGCAAACTGGATGGTGCCAGAGAGGTCCCCATTCTGCAGGTGGGGAAACTGAGGCAAAGAGAAACCTCAGAGCTAGGAGCTAAAGGGTGTAAACCGGGCACTCAGGTACGGAATCTGGGACCCCAAGCACCGTGCAGTCCTGTTTCTTGGGGAGGGGAAGGAAAGAGGGAGGGGGAGGCAGGAGGAGGCAGGGGACCATCTCAGGGCCAAAGGGACCAGCCTTACCCTGGGGGGGGGGGGCATGGGGTGGCCCTGGAGGAGGCCTCTGGGTGAGTCTGAGAGGAGTTAGAGGTGAGGGCGGGGGGAGACCAGCATGGTCTGGGGCCAAGGAGGGAGGAGGAGCGGGTCTGGGTCAGAAGAGGCTTTGGGCTCACCACCCCCATGGTCTCTACAGCCCCTGACCCAAAGCACCACTGGCCAACGTGATGTATGACCCAAAGGCCAGGCTGGGAAGGGTCTGCCAAGTGGAGCTTCTGTGGGGCAGGAGGGCTGTGGGGGTGGTCTGTAATCACCCCTCCCCCAGGGGCCTGCCTGGAGCCGCCCCACCAGCCTACTGCCCCCGCCATCAGTCCGTCTCTGTGGGCAGGGCTGGAGGAGCCCCAGAGTACAGAGTACAGAACCCTGCCCTGCCTCCCCCACACCACCCTGAGAGCTGAGGGTGTCCTCCAGTGTCTCGTGGTGACTCCGGGCTCCAAGCACCCTCCCGGACCCCCATGGGCTCGCTTCCCCGAGAACGGCTGCCTCAGGCACCCCGACCTGCCTGCTGCAG
>NW_004444005.1:8156663-8218897 GCF_000243295.1 Trichechus manatus latirostris | reverse complement strand
TTCCTGCTGCAGGGGACAGGGAGGAGAGAGACCTGGCTTCCTGCTGCAGGGGACAGGGAGGAGAGAGACCTGGCTTTCTGCTGCAGGGGACAGGGAGGAGAGAGACCTGGCTTCCTGCTGCAGGGGACAGGGAGGTGGGAGACCTAGTTTCCAGTCCTGGTCTAGCCTTGACCATGGCATGACCTTGGCCTGGTTTTTGGACTCTCGGGGCCACGTCACACGGGTGCCCTTTGGCCCAGTGGCTCCAGGGGAGGGAATGCCAGGACAATCCCCCCCTCCCGTTGTTCCCTGACTCTGAGTGTCCCAGGTCACCCCCTGAGGCTCTGCCTTGCCCTCTGCCTCCCTGAGCCTGGGCCGCCATGGTCAGCTCTTGGGTAACCGCCTCCCCCACCAGGCCAGGCCAGGCCAGGATGGGGAGTGCACCCCAGAGTGGCCGTGTCACCTTGGGGCAGTGCGGGGCTGGGCCCTCCCGCCTCCCACCCTGGAGCTCAAGCACCCGGGGTCCCCCGAGTCTCTTCCGCCCACCAGCTCTCCAGGGCTCTGCGAGGGCTCCAGGTCCCCAGCTTGTCTCGCCTGCTCTCGGCTGGGTCTTCCAGCCGGTGGCACCTCCTTTCTGGGCATCTGCCCCTTCCCGTGTGGCACAGGGTGAAAACACTTGCCCCGCAGGCTGAGATGCAGAATGGTTACTGTCCAAGTACTGCCCAGCCCAGGGCGGCAGAGAGAAAATGTTAAAACAGAAAACACAAGAGGAAAGATGAATTTCTGGGTCTGGCCCAGACCCTTGGAGGGGGTGCTGGCTCCAGCCAACACCCACCCATTTGTGGTCACAGACTGCTGAGTGCCACGGGGTGCAGCCCAGGCCCCTCCCTCCATCGCCACATCCATCAGCACCTGCCTCCCTCCCTGGCAGCCCCCGGAAGCGCCCCCTCCTGTCAGCCCTGTGGGCGCCTGCCTGGTGAGCCCCCTCCACTCCACAGCATACTCTCCCTGCCCCAGCTCTGGTTGTGAATTGATTTTGGTATTTTGTTCCTGCATTATTTTCATGAATTCTTCCATTTTTTTGCCTGTATTTTCCATGAATTTGTCTATTTTTTCCTCATTTTTGTCTGCTTTTTGCTTCAGCTCTTGGATAATTGTGAATATTAGAGATTTGAATTCCCTATCAGTTAGTTCTAGTGCCTTTTCTTCTACTGGAAAGTCATCTGGTGTTTTATTTTGGATGCCTACTGGGACCATCCTGTCCTGTTTTTGTAAATGTTTTGATATTGTCTGCTGTCTTCGGGGCATTCAGTAGTTATTTTTCTCATTTATTGACTGTAGATTTGTTTGTTTTATTTGGCTGTGTCTGGGCAGGCGGGCTGTGTGTTCTTTGTTGTTTGCTCGTCTGTGGGCACAATACTTTTCACCTCCTTCTCCAGTTGGCAGGGTGAGTCACTCAGACATGGTACAGCAGGGCAGGCCTAGGTGAAGAGGAGTTGCTGCGATGGGTTGTTTGTGGCACTTACTCCTGCCCCCAGGGCGGGTCGGTAATCAGTGCTGGGCAGGTTCCAGTAGGCCGTGCCTGTGCTGTTTGGTGGTGTGATGTTAAGTGCATGGTGCAGGTAGGCAGGATGCAGCGGGGGGATTGTGATGTGCGGAGCTAAGATGGATATGGGAGACAGGAGAGAGGAACAGGAGCCAAAAACATACAAACAAAAAAGAGTGCTGGGGAGCTTGCCGTTGGAATGGAGAGATGAGAGACTATGAAGTGGAGAAAAACAAAAAGGGGGAGAAGAAGAAAACCAAAAGAAAAGAAAGGAATGAACAAATAAAAGTTAGAAAGAAAAAAGAAAAGAAAAGCTCCCAGGGATCCCACCGGTGCAGCTATGAGGTCTGGGGAAGTTGTTCCCAGGTGTTAAAGCACAGCCTGGCTAGAAGGCGTAGAGGTGTCACTCAGAGCCAGGTGTTCAGGGGCCAGGAAGAGAAGGAAGGTATAGAGAGACGAGAAACTGAGTAGTGAAGAAGACAAAAAGGGAAAAAGAGGGAAAAGAAAACAAAACAAATTTAAAAAAAAAAAAGAACAACAAAACTCCCCCCAAAAAAAAACCATAAAGAAAGAAATGTGCTCAGGGATCCCTGTGCGCATCTGTGCAAGCTGAGGGAGGAGGTCCCAAGCTGTGCAGCACTGCCCGGCCAGAACAGGCTACCAACTCGAGAAAAGGAAAAGAAACCAAACAAACAACTCAAAGCAAACAAACGAACAAAAGCCCCGGGATCCCACCAGCGCGGCAGCACAGACCGGGAAGCAGTTCCACACTTGAGCAGAGCTCCGCAGCCCCTCAGGAAGAAGCAAAGATGGCACACGGAGCCAGGTATTTGAGCGAAAGGTGGGAGAGATGGTGAGAGGTAAGGAAGAAATCAAAAGAAGCGGAAAAAAGCAACACCAGCAGCCAATAAATGGCACTCAGAGAGCCGGCCAGTGCCCAACTCTGATGCCCTCCCATCCAGAATCCACACTGCAGCCAGAAAGAAATTGCTGCTCTTCTGCTAAAACCTTGGATGGCTCCCTATGGCCCTCAGGGACCCCTGGTGACCTGCCCATCTCCCTCTCACCTCTGGCTGCTTCCCCACCTGTGGGCCACTGGATACACCCCTCACCACACCTGCACCCCTTGCTTTGTCCCCTGCTCCTTGTCCTTGAGGTCATATCACCTCTTCCAGGAAGCCTTCCTTGACCCCTGGGGCACACCTCCCAGGGCTCCACACATCACCCTCCTCAATGGAATCTTGCTGTCTGTCTTCCCGATGAGACTGTGTGCTCCGATTGCTGTCGGACAGCCAAGCATACCCCCTGCCAGTGAGCCACAGAAGAGCTCTCTGAGCAGTGTGTGCAGGGCAGGGCGCTACCCGAGTGCTCTTGCTGCCCAGTGTGCAGACTGGGGGACTTGCCCCCCACCCTGCCTCAGTTTCCCCATCTGTGAAATAAGCTGCTGTTCTTCTCAGTGCAGGGGCAGTGGGATGTGGTGGGCGAGAGCATGGGTGGGACCAGAGGACGCTTCCAGCCCCAGTTCTGTCCCTCCCACGGCCCAGCCTCTGCTTCCTGTCTGTGAAACCGGGTTTGCCATCAAGCAGGATGAGCACGGCAGGCGCCCAGGGAGCCCCCAGTGTGCCCCGTCAGGAGGCTGGCCCGAGGAGGGGCCCAGGGGAGGCAGGGAGGGGCGCTGGGTCAGGAGGCAGCGGGCGTGCCTGGCTCAGTCCTGACTGTCCGCCCTTGGGAAGGTCGCAGGCCACCCCTGAGGCCCCGTGGCGGGGCCAGGACCACTGTGTTCCCAGGTGCCCGGGCATGGCGGGAGACCCAGCTGTCCCCGGGAGCTGCCCACGGCATGTGGCCAAGCGTGTTTCTGCATTTAGCACAAGAATCTCACGGCTGTCATCTCCTCCAGCAACCAAGGAGCCTGCGGTGCCCTCCGAAGCTGCAGGACCCCTTGGGCAGCCGCCACCAGCAGACTTTGAGCCAGGAGTCCTGGGGCGGGCACAGCTCGGGTGGACAGGACGAGCATGGGGTGAGAGCCTGCATAGAGCTGGGACAGCACTTTGCTCCCGTGCCTCGGTTTCCCCGTCCCTTCCCCTCTCTGCAGAGGGGGGGACGGATTTGTCCACCAGATGCGGACTGGGCCCAGTGCTGTGCCAAGCCCTGGACTTGGCTTTGTCCAGAGGGGTCCCTCTGGTCCAGCTGATTCCAGGGCAGGCTGATCCCTACTGAGGAGGGACAGACCGCCAGGGGCACCAGGAGAAGGGAGCGATTTTCTCGGCCTGGAGGCAGGGAATCCAGGGAGACTTCCCAGAGGAGGGAGCTTTGGGGCATGTCGCCCATCAGCCAGGTGCATCGAAGGTTTATTGAACCCCTAGGCTAACAGCTGAGGCCCAGAAAGGGTGGGAGACTTGATCAAGGACACACAGCCTGGCTGGTGGGCCCGCTGACTTCACAGCATTGGGGAAATTCAGACGAGACTGGGAAGCCTGCCCAGCATCCTAGCGATCACCAGGGCTGTGGAGCCCCTCGGCTCTGGGATGGCCTTGGACCCCACGGGGATCCACTTGGGGCTGGCCCTGGCGATCGCTGCCATAGCCTCAGCCCAGAGGAGGGTGTTGGGAGGCAAGTAGTGAACAGAACAGGAGGGACGAAGACCCGGGTGCCTCCTGTGCCCCTTGGCCCTGAACCTCCCTACGGGGACAGAGGCTGGGTCTCAGCAACCGGCCTGCTCCTCCACCTCCGGCAGCCCTCGCCTTGCCCCTTGCCCACGCCACGCCCCTTGTCCATGCCCCGCCCCCTTGCCCATAAGGTCCCGGGGCAGCTTCCGCTCACCTTGTTGCCACCACCAGGACAGCCACATCGGGCTAGAAGGGGAGCATTCCCGGCTCACAGCCTTCCAAGGCTGAGGCCAGCACCCTCCTGGCTCAAGGGGCAGGGCGGCCACTAGCCATCACGGGGGGCCATGGCAGACCCTCTGCCCAGACTCCAATGCCTGCTTTGGGCCCAGCCCCTGCCTGCCCTGGGGCCCCAGCGGGGTCTGACCCAGCCCTGTTCTTGGGGAACAGCCTGGAGACAGCTGTGACACAGCTGTAAGGGCTTGGGAGAGGGCTGGGGCTGAGGGCCAGGAGAGGGGGCAGGGGCGCAGCAGGCGGCAGCTAACCCAGCCTTGGAGGCAGGGCAGAAAAGCACAAAGCAGCTCAGTTTCCAACTGAGAGTGAAGAAGGGAGGAGGCATCTGGGTAGGGGCCCTGGAAGGGCCTGGGTGCTGGAGGGCCAGGGTCCGGCTGGGCTGAGAGGAGATAGGAGCCTGGCGTGCAGACGGGTGTCTTAGCCATCTAGCGCTGCTATAACTGAATAGCACAAGTGAATGGCTTCAACAAAGAGAAATCCATCCTCTCATGTCTAGTAGGTTACAACTCCAAATTCAGGGTGTCAGCTCCAGGGGAAGGCTTTCTCTGTTGGCTATAGAGGAAGGTCCTTGTCTCCAATCTTCCCTTGGTCTGGGAGCATCTCAGCACAGGAACCTCAGGTCCAAAGGACACGCTCTGCTCCTGGCACTGCTTTCTTGGTGGTATGACGTCCCCAACTCTCTGCTGGCTTCCCTTTCCTTTTATCTCTTGAGAGATAGAAGGTGGTGCAGGCCACACACCAGGGAAACTTCCTGTACATTGGCTCAGGGATGTGACCTGGGTGAAGGTGTTACAATCCCACCCTAATACCTTTAACAAAAAATTACAATCACAAAATGGAGGACAACCACGTAATACTAGGAATCATGGCCCAGCCAAATTGATAAACACATTTTGGGGGGGACATAATTCAATGCATGACAGCGGGGACCATACAGGGGAGCATATTGGGCCAGGGAAGGCTGAGGCCATGGGGGACATGAAGGAGTGACCAGGTCCAGCTTTTCCCTCGGAAAGGCCCCTGCCCGACCCAGCGAGGGGAGAGGTTGCAACGCAGAAGGCTGGGCGGGGTGCCGGGGGCTCTTCAGCAGTGGAAGGACAGGCCCTGGCTGAAGGGCAGGGGAGGAGGAGGGAGCAGCACAGGAGCCTGCTTGGGGGAAGGGACCCCAGGAGACGCTGCTGGCTGACAGTCCTGAGGACATGTGGGTGGGACCGGGTGCGCTGTCCCCTGGGGCCCGTCAGCCAGCCCAGCCCACTGCAGCTGGCCCGACCAGGCCTCAAGCCCGAAGGCTTTACTTCGTCTTGTCCTCAGAGCTGACCTCGAGCTTGGGCAGAGGCTTGCCAAGTGGACTTGTCCCAGCTGGAGGTGTCACTTTGGGCCACCCCAGCACCTTTCTGGGTGTCAGTGTCCCCATCTGTCCAGTGGGGGCTCTCCAGCCTGGAGCGTGAGGGGAAGGGCAAGGCGGGGCTGGGGCTGCCAACAGTCAGTGCTTGAGGTGGTCAGAGAAGGCTCCTGGAGGAGAGGCTGGGCCCTGCCTCCGGGGAGGGAGGGAATCTGAGGGGGGTCAGGGTCCAGGGTAGGGGTGGGAGGAGCAACGGCTCAGAGGCTGTGCTGGGGGCAAGCCAGAGGACAGACCTGGGACAGCAGCGAGGCCAGGGGCAGGGGCCTGGGGTAGGGAGCGGACACTGGTGCCTGGTGCAGCAGGACCCCCCTTCTTCCCCAGGGGCCTCAATACGTGCACTCTTTTCAACCCCCACCAGAGAGTGGGTGCCTGAGAACCACACAGAGCTCCTGCCCGCCTCTTCTTCCTCTTCATGAACTCCTGTTCATCCTTCAGAGCCCAGATCAAGTGTCACTCATTGTCTGTCTGATAGATGCTCACTGAGGGCCAGCCCCGTGTCCGGTGTGCGCGGGGCGCTGGGGCAGAGGACGAGCGCTCTGGCCCCTGTGTTCAGAGCTGTCGTGGTGGTGGTTGTCACCTGTGTACTTGCGGGTCTCACTGTCTGGACGAGGTTCTTCCAAGTGTTCACTGGGTGTGTCGCTCCTCATGGCAGCACTGAGGTGCAGAGTTAGAAGTGTGGGGGCGGGACCACAGGGAGCAGGTGTCCCGGGCTGGGAGGGGAGCCCGGCGCCAGGCTTGGCCTCCCTGGGTGTGTCCCTGCAGGGCGCCCAGCAACCTTTCTCCTGGAGCGGTGGCCCAGGGCGTACCTTTGGGTGCTAAACCCGTGGGTCACAGATGCATTTGACTCAGACCCCTCCTATGCCAGTCCTGCCACCCCTCCAACACCTGCCTCCCAGCATGGGTGATGTCACCCCCTGAGCTGTAACGGCACAGCCAGGGACAGGAGAATGAACACCAGGCGGGAAGTGAGTGTCTCAGCCCGGAGGTGATCGGGTGCCCCCTTAGCCTTGGCCCTGGCCTGGCTCCAGTCTCAAGGTTGAAATGTTTTCCTGTCTCCTCCTGGGCGGCCCCTCCTGCTGCTGCCCTGCCCCCTCTGGTGGGGACACAGTCTGGGTGTGGGGGTGAGGCACCTGTGCCCCAGGAGGCCAAGGTGTGGAGCAGAAGGCTGCTTGTGCAATGCTACCCTTTTGACCTGTAGGCGGGAGCTTGGTGAAGGTGCCCGTCAGTAGAAGGGACACAGGCAGGGGCCCCACATCAGAGCTGGCGCTTGGCATGGAACAACAGGCCTGTTGGCGGGCCCCAGATCTCTGCTGCCACGCACAGGGCCTTTGGCTGGCTTAACTGAATCTGTGCCTCGGCTTCTTACCTGTAAGACGGGGAGATGCTAATGGTGGCTCCCCAGGCCGCAGGGGCTCCTCCAGGACTCAGTTGTGCCTGGGCAGCACTTAGGGACAGGCAGGAGCTCATATCCTGCCCCCTGACCTCCCAGAGGTCACTGCCAGTTCACACTGGCCTGGCCTGGCGCAGGGGTGCCCTTCCTAACACTGGCCGGAGGTGGGCACAGGCCTGGCTCTTGGTCCCCTTGCAGAGCTGAGCTCCAGCTGCAGCATTCAGACTGGTCTGTCCTCGGCTCAGGGGACAGATGGAAGTCCCCGCTGACTAGGCCATGGGGCTCTCACTCCTCCACAGTCCTAGGCCACTGCAAGGAGCCCACCCACCACAGTGCCCCATTCCCACCTAGTGCTCAGAGGTGGATCTTCAAGGGGCTACAGCTGGTTCCACCCACTCAGAACACTCCAAACCCACGGCCTCATCCATCTGCCCCACCCCCAGCCCAGCCTGGCCAATGAGAACACCGCATCCCGGCCCCGGCCATGGGCTCGGGGTGGTGGGGGGGGCGGTGAGCACTGGCCCAAGCCCGACCAGTCAGAGGTGGTCGGCTGCTCTGCAGGAATCTTGGAGTAAGATTTCCACTGGGCGGGGCAGTGGGATGGAGGCATGGCCATCTCTGCCACCTCTTGGGGATGCCTGCCCTAGAGTGGGGCGCACACCAGGGAAGCAGTGATGGAAAACAAGGGGGTGGTGGACGGGAGACAGAGTCCTGATGACATCTTTTGATTGCCTGGATCCAGCCATACCTGATGCTGATCCAGTTGGTGCATTCTTCTGTTACATAGCCAGTAAATCCCCTCTGGGCCTGAGCAAGTTAGTCTTGCGTTTCTGTCGCTTGCAACTAATACTTCCTGATTAATTCTGAGACTCACTTCAGCAATGACTGGCTCCTTTGGACATGAGTGTTCCCCAGTGCGCACAGAGGGCCCCTTGCCCTCTCGGCCCCACGGGGACCATGACATACACATACAATCACAAGGTGATTCCTTTTCCTATGCTGTAGCTGGCGCACTCCTACTCATCCCACAAAACCCATCTCAGGACTTACCTGCCTCAGGGAGGTCTCCATGAATGCCTGCCACGCCCGCTATGCGGCCCCTCCCTCCTGTGCATCGCCCCCAAGGTCCCTAGGCGTCCCTCCCTGACAATCCTGTGCAGTCACTGCCCATTTCGGGTCTGTCTCCCGGCCGGCAGACGCCAAACAGGATGTTTCTGAGGGCTGTGCCACTAGGCTTGATCCCTCGAGGTGATGGCCAGTCTGAGCTGGCCAGTCTGCAGGCGGTTGTTGAGGCTGCCCTGGGCTGTGAGCTGTTCCCCACCCCCTGTCCGAGCTGTCCTCAGCACCCAAGGTGCTGGACTTGGGATGTAAGGGTACAAGCGTGGGGGCAGAGCAGGAGAGCCCGAGGCCAGGAAGGTTCCTGGAGGCGAGGCCGCACTCCTGCCTCTGGGCGGTGGGTGGAGGGAAGGCTGGGCGTGCATGCAGCGTTCGTGCAAGTGTGCTGGCCTGAGCCTCCCAAGTGGGCGTCTTCCTCCCTGGGAGACCCTGGGCAAGTTTCTCCTCCGTTACAACGGGGAGGAAAAGAGCATCCACGGGGCAGCGGGGATTGGACCGCGCCGGCACAGAGCTAGGGGTTAGTGGAAGCAGCAGCAGGGGCTGTCATGGAGGCCTGGCTAGAGAGGCCAGAGACAAGCAGCAGGAGGAAAGGGACCCAGGCGGAGGGCCCAGTGTGAGCAAAGGCCTGGCTGAAACTTCCAGTCTGACCTCTGTCCTGTGGTGCCAGGCCAGCAAGTGCCCTTCTACCACCAATGGGGCAATCCCACTCAGGGGGCCACCTACCCCTCACTGGGGCAGAAGGTGGCCAGGCTGGGTGAGCCAGTGGCTCTGCTGCCCTGGGCGTCCGGCTCCTGCCCACCGACCCAGGCTGTTCCCATTCTCCAGTGCTGGCCTCCCCACCTCACCCCAGCGCTTGGCTTCCTTGTGAGCCCAGAGCTTTGGGGGCCCGCCCTGCAGCCCAGTGATACCCCAGGGCAGTGACGCCAGGGTCACCCGGTGGTGACCACGCTGGTCAGAAGAGTCCATGTTTACTGGCCACCACTTTCCCCGGCCCGTGGCCAGGCTTGAGGGTGCAGGGTGAGCGGGGGGGGGAGGGCGGCCCTTGCATCCCTGGAAGTGGCGCTAACCTCTCTGGGTCTGTGTTCCTGTCTGAAGCAACCAAAAAACCAAAAACCCATTGCTGTAGAGTGGATTCTGACTCATAGCGACCCTATAGGACAGAGTGGAGCTGCCCCATAGGGTTTCCAAGGAGCAGCTGGTGGATTCAAACTGCCGACCTTTTGGTTAGCAGCCAAGCTCTTAACCACTGCACTACCAGAGCTCCTGTCTGGAGCAGGGGATGGGAAATCTGGCCCTGGCCCCTGTTGGGAGGACCAGATGGGGCACATGGGGCCCCAGCTGGGCCGCCCCCAACGGGTAAGTGGTGGGCGAGACGGGTTTCCTTCCTTGCCCCTCTCCTGTCCGCTCACCTGCTGGGCTTCACCTCGGGCCACCCAACCCCCTCCAGCCTGGTACAGGGCAATGCCCTCCACTTTGCAGGCGTCCCTGCTAGGGACACCCCACCTGCAGGAGCTGGATGTGGTGGTGGTGGTGGGGGGGCGACTAGGGGGCGGCCAAAGAGGGCTGCCACTGGGGGATGGGCAGGGCTTCCTTGCTGGGCCTGAGCTGGCCTCACCCACCAAGGGAAGTGAGGGTGGAGGATTATCTCCTGTGTTTTACAGATGGGGAAACTGAGGCTCAGAGAGGTAGAGGCTAAGGAACTTGCCAAATGCGGCAGTGGGAGTGAGTGTGAGACAGATGTGCGGTGGGGACCCCAGCCCTGCAGAACTCCCTGTCCAGCGCTCTGGAGCATCCCTTACATGGGAGGGGGTGAAGGGACGGTGGTCTTCCCGGCAGACGTGGAGGTTGGGTGTCATGTCCTCTCTCCACAACCCGCCCCCACAGCTACTGGCAGGTACAGAATGCAACCAGAGGGGGAGGAGGGCACCCACACGGTTCAGAGGTCCCCCTCTTTCCCCCTTGCCCCTCATGGTGGCCAAGCCGATGCTGAGTAGCCCCTGTGTCCCCTCTTCATGGATGGCGAGGAGTCAGGTTTTCCCATCTCAAAGCCAAGGGCAGCTTTCCGGGCCGCCCCTTCCCCGTCCCCAGGGGAACTTTTCTTTTCATTGGGAACCAGGCGCCACCTGATGGTCACACCAGGCCTTGCGTGGAGACGGGACCTGGATAAGGTCCCCGTCTGCGGGTTGCCGGAAAGTTTCCCCAGACCCTCGCTTCCACGCCACCCCATTCCACAGGCACATGGGGAAACTGATGGAATCCAGGGGTCCAGGGCCTACAGGGGTCCAGGGCCTACAGGGGTCCAGGGCCTACACTAGGGACAGACCAGGGCTCTGACGTCTGACCAGTGGCCGTTTTCCCACTGCGGTCAGGGTCCCCGGCTGGGTGGTGGGGGCTGAGTCACAGGTGGGCTCCTGTGCGCCAGTGGGGTGTCTGGTCTGAACGCCCACCCTAGCCACTTGAAGCTCGGCAATGGCAGAGCTGGCACTGCTTCTCTGGGCACTGCGGTCCCCAGAGCCCGCCGCTGGCCAGGACCTCTGCAGGAGACCCCCGCCTCGCTCTGGGCCATGACTGCCTGGGAGGGGTCTCCCCAACAGGACGAGGGCTTTGCCAGAGAACAGAACCCCAAGAACTGCGTGTCCATTCCTGCCCTTGGGTGCCCTGTCCCAGGCCCGCCCCGGGCCCCCCTAGGACATTAAAGCGCACTGCCCATCTCTAAGCCCTGTCCTGGGTGTCTGCTGGGCCTGGGTGGTCAGGGACACTGCTGCTGGTCCTGAGTCTGACCGTGGCCTGATTCCCACCGGGGCAGGGCATGAAGGGCACCCTCTGACCCTGAGCCTGGGATGGTCCTGAGTCTGACCGTGGCCTGATTCCCACCGGGGCAGGGCATGAAGGGCACCCTCTGACCCTGAGCCTGGGATGGTCCTGAGTCTGACCGTGGCCTGATTCCCACCGGGGCAGGGCATGAAGGGCACCCTCTGACCCTGAGCCTGGGACAGGTGGGCAGGGAAGTACAGGGTCTCTACCCGAATGCCAGGTGTGTTGGGAGGGTGGAGGGGCTGTGGTGGTGGGGCCGTGGCTAGACGGACGACAGGCCTCGCCCCCTCCGGGGCAGGCCCGGGTGGCCCTCTCCGGGGCAGGCCCGGCTGGCCGCCTTCTGGGGCACCTCACACAGCGCATGTCCCAACCCTCACTTGCCTGGACCTCTTCCCAGCCCAGCACCTCTGTCTCCGTGACCGTCCATCCTGTTAACCCACAGTGGTCTGAACCTCTTCCGCTGCCCCCACCTCTGCCTCCAGCCAACCCCCAGGTCTCAGCAATGTCATCTCCCCACTGTTTCTAACTCCAACCCCTGCACTGCAATCCCCCTGTGGTCCAGGCGCCCACACACCCTCTCCACCCCCACAGGGCTCCCCACTGTGGTCCAGGCACCCACATGACCTCTCCACCCTCACACTGCAATCCTCCCTGTGGTCCAGGTGCCCACACATCCTCTCCACCCCCATGGGGCCTCCCCCTCACAGCAACTGGGGGACTTCTGGTGAACGCAGTTTCCCAGCTGCTCTGTAGTGGCTCCTGTTCTGTGGGACAGCCCCTGGTGTGACTTAAAAAGCTGTGGCTGGTGTGGTCAGGCCTGTCTGGGAAACTGGGTTAAACTGCGTGAAATGGGCCTGTTTCTTCCCTGCAGTCCTTGTCAGAGCCTTCAATGGGCTCGCCGCAACCTGACTCCAAGAGAGGACACCTGGGCAGAAGCTCTGGACGTGCTTGTCCAAGACGGCCTCATGACCCTGGCAAGGGACAGCCGTCTGTCCCCTCAGCCAGGGTCTTCAGGTCGCCAGGAGAGGCTTCCTGCTGCCAACCTCCCCACCTCCTCTCCCACCAGTTTCCTTGGGGTGCTGGGCTCCACCCCCTCAGACCACGTGCTCATCCTAATCTGTTTGTTCACTGAATGGGCATTTATTGAGCATCTGCTGTGTGCTAAGCCTGGGCTAGGGGCTGGGGGTCCTGCAGGGAATGAGACAATGCAGACCCCTGCAGCTGAGAGTCTAGCAGGAAGCAGACCCCACACAAGTGGGCTTGGAGCGTGTCAGGGCCCATGAGGACGGATGGAAAGACACCCCGGCTGCCAGATCAGCCTGGCCCTAGAAGCCGGGCCTCAGGGTCCTCCTGGGGGACATCAAAGACCTCAGACCGCTAACATCTGAAAGGCTCCTCTGCCTGGGCAGCCCCTCCTGGTGTATGGATGGCCCAAGCTCTCATTACCCCAGGCTCAGCCGCTCTCAGATCCTCCAGGAAAGCCAGTGGGCAGTGCCTGGGGCCAGATGTGGGTGACGTGGGTACCTCCCTCTGGGTCCCCGGAGGGTAGCCCCAAGGGATAGACAGTGGGGTTCTGAGGGACACCAGCCCAGCCACCTCTGACCTTGGATCCCCTTGGAGGGACGGCTGAGCCAGCCGGGCACTCAGACCCTCACCCCAGAGCCGAGCCCGGGCCTGCATGCCCCAGCAGCTCAGTGGTGGCGAGTGGGGCCCCGATGCTGCCTGAGGTGAGCCCCAGCTCTGCAGATGCCTCACCTGGCCTCGGGGGTGATTGGGGGTGAGGGTGGGGCTGCCCTTCCTGTGACCACAGCTCGGCCCGGTGCAGGGTGGTGTAGGCCCCTCCCTCCACAGCCTGAAGGTTCCATGCCCTGGTCACGAGCACGTGAGGGGCTGACAGCTCACGGCCGCCATGGCCTGCTGCCGCCACACGGTGTCGCTGTTGGGAAACGCAGTCCAATGGTGGAGGCGAGAGGGCCTTCCTGGGGCTGGGTGGGAGGAGGGTGGGGGTGAGGGCGGAACCTCGGGCGGAGTCACCCTCCCCGGGTTGGGGAAGGGCGGTGGCACCCCGCCAGCAGGGCCAGCATAACTTCCTCAGCCCGGGCACTGCCCGTATGGGCCTCTTCCGCCGTAAAAATACGCAAGTGAATTTTGTGACTGCGCTGGTGTGAAGAAAAATATAATCCCCGTTGGATTCATAATTTCATATTCAAGATAATTGTGTTTGTTTTTCTTCTGATTTTAAAAGAAATTAAACCCCTCTGTGGGCCCTGATGGTAGTGCGGGCCCTGGGCACTGTGCCCACCGTGCCAATGGCTGCAATGACCCTGCCTGTGTTCCCCTGAGGGAGGGGCCTCCTTGAACGTCCTGGCCCTCAGCGCCCGCTCGGTGCCCACTCAGCCAGAGGGCCCAGGCTGGGCTCCGTGATGAGGGTCTGCCTGCCGGGTGGGCTCAGCCATCCCTCCAAGGGCGTCCAAGGTCAGAGGTGGCTGGGTGCGTCTCCCTCCCCGGGGACCCTCCTCCGGGTCAGAGCTGTCTCCTCGACCCTGGGAGTCAAAGCCTTCACCCTGCTCCCCTTTAGAGCTGTGGGGTCCGTGCGCCTCTCAGTCGGGCCACCCTGGACACCCCAGGGCCAGTCTCTGGTGAGTTAGCTCCCCCGCGGAGCAGACACGAAGACCCCTCTCCTGCAGGACACACACTGGGGGCCCGGGAGGGGCCTGCGCAGCCAGGCACAGGCGGACCAAGGGAAGCAGTGCTCCCACGAAGGTGCCGGCCCCTCCCCTACACACACACACACACACACACACATGCACACACAGACACACACAACCACAGACACACACACAGACACAGAGGCACACACACACAAACACACACACACACACACACACACGGTCTGGGTCGTTCTCAGGTCCAATCATCCACATCCCTGACCATGTCCCCCACCCGCCTGGGGAGCCCATAGCCCGAGAGGGGGCTGCCGAGGTCCTGGGGAGCCGCCTGCCTGCAGGGAATGGGCTCTCCGTGGGCCTCATCTCTTCCCTCCCAGGCCAGAGGCTGCAGCTAGGCCAAGAGCCACTTCCTGGATCAGGCAGCAGGGGGCGCCAGGCACCCAGGGCCAGGGCTTAGGACCAGGTTGGTCTGGTCACCCCCTCCCTGCCCCGGCTAAGCACTGTGATCCCTGGTCTCCTTAAAGCCGTTGTTGTCGTTGTGTGCCCTCGAGTTGATTTTGACTCATTGCCACCCCATGTGACAGAGTGGAACTGCCCCGTAGGGTTTTGTAATCTTTACAGGATAGAGCCCGAGGGGTGCAGTGGTTAAGCTGCTAACTGAAAGGTTGGCCGTTCGAATCCACTCAGTAGCTCTGCGGGAGAAAGCCCTGGTGATCTGCTCCTGTAAAGATTACAGCCTAGAAAACCCTATGGGGCAGTTCGGCTCTGCCACATGGGGTCGCTGTGAGTCAGAAACCGACCGGGTGGCACATAAAAACTATCTTTATAGGAGCAGATCCTCAGGTCTTTCTCCCATGGAGCCACTGGGTAGGTTTGAACTGCCAGCCTCTCCGTTAGCAGCTGAGTGCTTAGCTGCTGTGCCACCAGGGCTCCTTTAAACCCCTGTAGTAACTTATGAAGTGGGTGCTCTTGTGAACCCCACTGTGAGGTGGGGAAATTGAGGCCGGGTGAGTAGAGTGCCCACTCAGGCCTGTCGTCCCCAAAGCCCAGGCCTCTTTCCAATACCCAACAAGGCCTCCCCATGTGAGGGGATGAAAACAGATTAATTGCTTGGATCAAACTGATGTCTTGATACAGTTTGTTTTGGGATGAAATTGCTTTGACATGTTGCCGCTGACTGGATCACGGGTACTCTCTGGCCCTTCCAAGCCCCTCATGCCTACCTTTTTGGGGGGGGGGCTCTGACACTCCTCTCTAAGGATGGCCAGTCAGCTGACAGGTGTTGGTTGGCTGGGAGGAAGGGAGGGGCATAGCAAGCCTGGTGTCACCACCTCCAGGAAGCTGCCCGACTGCCACGCTGGTTCCAGGGCTCCCCCAGTCCTGGGCTGCCCCCGCCATGTGCTGACCACAACGGGTGGCTGCTGTGTGTACCCCTGGCTGTTCCCCACCAGGCTGAGGGCTGCACAGGGCAGGGGTGGGCACAGGGCAAAGCTTGAATCAACTCCTGGGGTGTCAAGGCCCACTCCGAGAGACAGACATAGGCTACCTGGGCAGAGACCTGAGCTGTAAACACTCAAGAAGTGGTGGTGGTGGGGGCTTTCCTGCTGTGTAGGGGTGAGGGGAGCTGTGTGTGGGGAGCCCTGATGAGCAGGAAGGAGCAAGGGAGGGCATCCAGGTGGAGGCGGGGTCTCAGTCACCTGTCCTGGCCCAGAGGATGAACAGGAGGGGACGTGGGGTGCTCCAAGGGTACTCCTCCATATCTCTGGCTGCAAACTCCTACACAGCCTTCAGGGCCCAGCTCAGATGGCCCCTTCTGAGGAAGCCCTCCCTGCCCCAGAGACCCCCCTCAGCCCTGACCCCTGCACAGCAGCATTCCTGGAGGGTGCAGGCATGGGAGCCTGGGGTCTGCAGTAGAGGATGGGGCACTGAGGGTGCATGGAGCAGGACCTGCAAAACCCAAGGCAAGAGGACAGGAGGGCTCAGGACAGGCACCAGGGCCTGGGTGGCCTTCAGTGGGGAGGAGCCCAGGCGCCTGGAGAAGGAACGCCCGGAGGAGGGACACATGGACACGTGAGTGTGGGTCGAAGGACAGAGCCAGAGAAGCGGGTCCGCCAGCCTCAGGCTGCTGTACACATGGCCAGGAGCTCAGCTGGTCCCTCCCCACGGGCCCCCCAGACACCTGGCCGGGCCTCATCCACGTCCTTGTCGGGCTGGAGCATCGGGGACTGTGGTGGGCCCAGCCCTGTGTGCCTCCAGCTGTCGGGCGAGAGCTGGCTGAGGATCTCCAGCAGGGCCATGGGGCCTGGCTGGCTCCTCCCAGGCACCGGCTCGCATCCATCAGGGCTGGTATGCAGGGCATGCTGGGCACCAGGGGCAGGGGTGCACCCGGCTGTGCCGGCACCTTGCCCCAGGGGTCCTCTCACATCCGGGCCTCACACCCCCGGCCTGGGAACACCCCGCCTTGGTGGGAAAGCGCAACCTGGCGGCTCTCTGGGCCTCAGTTTCCCCATCGTGAAGTGCCGTCCACACCATGTGACCTGGGCTGGCACTCTGTCTTGAAGTCTCCTAGGAGAGATGTGGGTGACCACGTGGGGGTGGCAGTCGGCCCCAAGGATGGACCCCGAATTAAGGGATGCCAGGAGGTTGTCCGGAGGGGACTGGGCACAGGATGGGGACTGCCGGGCCTGGTCAGCACAGGGCGGCCAGGTAAGGACCAGCTCTGGACAGTGTTCTGAGCCACTGACTGGGGTTAGTGTCACCACGAGGGGGCTGCTCTGTGGGGGCAGAGCAGTGCCTCTAGGGCCTGGTCTCACAACCCCTGTGCCCCTGTGCCCCACACAGCCGGGCCCCAGGGAGCTGAAGGAGGCTGGAGGCTGGACTGGGGCCTGGGATCCAGGTCTGAGCCCACTGGGAGGGCCTGAAAGCTGCTGGGCAGGCCTGGGATGGGTGGGCAGGGGGTTCCTCGGGTCAACCTGTGAACCCGTGAACCCTAGTGGCTTGGCACACGGCTCCCACGAGGTCACTCCCATGGGATCATGAAGAAACCATGCATTCTCATACAGCAGACGTGCCCCGCCGCCCCCTCATGCCCACCACTGCCCAGCCCTGGGCTTCTAGAAGGAAAAGGAGCCAATTCCAAAATCCTGTGGGAACAGCTTTTATTGAGTCAGGGACAGCAGCAGGTGCAGCCCGCCCGCCTGAGGCTCAGGGCCTCCACCACCCCTGGAGTCCAGAGGGGGAGGCGGGCCTCCGGGGATTGTGTCACTGGGCGCCTCTGGGAAGGCAGTAGGTTGTATAGTTAACTTCTGAGGGGGCAACATCACTGCCCGGAAACCACACAACCTACTACCTCACCCCGCTGCGCCCGGCCGCCAGGGGGAGGCCCGTGTCACCCCTCTGCGCCCGGCCGCCAGGGGGAGGCCCGTGTCACCCCGCCACTACCGTACCCAGCCTGGGCCTCTGTCCGGTACCCTTTGGTGGAGGGAGGAGGGAGAGGTAGACACTGCTTCTCGGGAGAGGCAACCTGTAGGCTTGGGACGCCCCGGGCCTCAGTTTCCCCTTTGTGAAGTGGAGCCCATGCCATCTACTGGGCAGGGTTGGTGGGGGCAGGGGATGAGCTTGTACCCTGAGGTGCCCCATCCCGCCTCCTGCTTGGGGAAGGTGAGGGCTGAGGAGCGGGACAACCTGGAACAACCGTCCTCCCCGGGGCCTGGGTCTGAAGTGGGGGACAGCAGGTGGGGGGCATAGGCTGCACCACTGCCTTGTGGCCCACTCACTTTCCATGTGGCATGGGGAGGGGGGAAGGGCCAGCTCTGAGCCCTGCTCTGCTCTGAGCGCCTCACACAGCATCTCCTTTCATCCTCCTTGCTCCCATTTCACAGCTGAAGAAACTGGGGCCCAGAGAGAGCAAGGAACTGGCCCCAGGCCACAGAGCAAGCGGAATCTAGACCTGTCAGACATTTTACTGCATGACACCCACTGCCCCCCACTCTCGCCAAGCCCCCACCCCAGCCACTCAGCTTGCCACCCACATCCGTCTCCCGACCAGGGTCCCCGATGCTCTGTCCACCGCAGATATTACAGCCACTTCAGGAAAGACAGTAGATTGTATAGTTAACCCAATGCAGGGCAGAGCCCCAAACTATACAACCTACTACCTCACCCCAAAGGGCGGTTTGTCTCAGTTGGCGCGGACTTCAGCTCCAGAGGCACCTCCGGTGGGGGGCTGCTGGGGGCGGGGTCTGGCAGTTGGGGTGGGGTGGGCAGCAGAGGGTCCACGGAGCCACTGAGTGAGCCCCCACCCCAGAACTCCTCAGAGGCCTGGCAGGCAGAGGAACCCTGCCGGAGAAAATCACTAACCAGAGAGAGAGAGAGAGAGAGAGAGAGAGAGAGAGAGAAAGTCCCCTCCTGGGGACTGTTCCAGGCGACGAATGACTCCCAGTGGGATAGGAGTGGCCGTCACGTCCTCAAGGGTCTTCTCCACACGGGTGAGGCCGTGAGGAAGACTCTCATTTGTCAAAAGCTAGTGTGTGTCAAAGATGCTGCAATGCCCACTGGCCACGGTCCCCCCTCTGCCTACCCAGCCTCCGCCAGCTGGGATGCCACAAGAAGTGTCCGTGCCCCCAGACCCAGGTGACGCACTGGCCGGGGGGCCTCCCTATGGGCCCCAGTCCTGGTCTGTGTGCCCATAGGGCCGTGCTCACCACAGGAGAGGCTCAGGGCATCATTCTTTCCTTGGGGGTGGCCGGGACCAGAACTGAGGGCACCGAAGGGGCGCTGGGGACAGGCCTGCACCTCCTGAGGGGTAGCAGGGGCTCTACCCTGAGCTCAGGACCAGAACTGAGCTGACCTCGGTGAAGGAGGCGTCTGGCCTCAGTGTCACCTGCTTCCCGGTGACAGTCCCCGCTGAGCCAGTGATCACCCTGGGGCTTGGATGACAACATCCTGCTTCCTGCTGAGAAAGAGCTCTGAGTTCTCCAGTGCCCAAGTGGACGGGAAATCTCCCCAGACCTCCTTCCTCAGCAGGCTGCCTCCTCCATGCAGGCACCAGGCTGGGTGGTGCCATCCAGTCCTCCAACCCTGGCGAGGCCAGGATCACTGGTCCCAGTTCACAGAGATGGAAGTGAGGCTCAGACAGGCCAAGAGGAAGTGGGGGTGAGGTTGGGAGCCCTGCTCTCTCAGGGTCCCTGGGCCTGGCCTTGTCCCTCCTGTAGCGGGGAGGTTCCTGTCCCTGAAACCAAGGCAGTTACTACTCCCTGGATGGGCTCTGGGTGCTGGGCCCTGCACTAGCCACACCCCTGCAGGGTGGTGCACCCTACCCCATCCTAAGGGGCCCCGGGTGCGCCCGGGCTGAGGTGGCATAGGGCAGGACAGTGCAGCGGCCAAACCAGGCAGGCCTCCCTGTGGACAGCCTGGGCAGACCTCCGGCCCTGCAGGGCCACGGCTTCCTGGGTCAGATAGGGGGTGGCACAGCCAGCCTCCCCAGGGAGTTGCCCTCAGCAATCAGAACTGGAACCCGCGTGGGTACCCCTGCCTGCAGTCTGCACCCACCTGTTCCCCCCAGGCCCAACACCAGCCCCCAGCTAGCAGTGCAGACCACGGGAGGGTCCAGCCCAAGTGGGGGGCTGCAGGTCACGCCACAGGCCAGGATGCATGGGGGGAGGAGAGAGCTGGGGACAGACATGAAGAGACACCCAGGTCCACCCTGGCCATTACCACAAGCCCCTCCCCAGGCTGGGAGATGCAGGATGTGGCTAGATATCCCTCACTGGGCCTTCTTGTCACTGTGGGCTAGAGTCACCGTCGGCAGCATCTCCCTGGTGCTGGCTGGATGGAAGGTGGCCTGGGGGCGTTAGATGGCTCTCTGGGATTAACTGTTGGCTGAAGCAAGCCCAGACCCGTGGGAGCCCCCCTTGGCAGGGCCGAGTCAGAATGAGGGGCTGCGGGGACCACAGCACCGGTCTCCCCTCACCTGGAGGCCCCCTAGGGAGGGATCCTACCCCTGTTTCAGGGCCCTGTGGCCTCAGGGGGCCTTGGCAGGGTGGGCCCGGCAGGCAGCGGGGCGGGCAGGGCATGTGAATGTGAACCCCGGGAGAGTGAGCCCTCACAGTGTGAGGGAATGGGCTGTCTCTTCCTCCCAAACACCCTGCAGAGGTCCACGGCCTCCCACAGGCCACGGCCAGGCTGACACGGAGGCCAGAGTCCCTTCTGTCTGCAGAGACCCACAGGGTCTAAGGTTATGATGATGCCAGTGCGTGTGAGCAGAGGGGGAGGGTTAACCCAGGGGTTCCTGGAAGCGTGGCAGGAGGAGGAGACGTAGGTGGCTTCAGGGGAGGGTCACAGCTCAGTGAGGCTGGATTGGGGACTACTGGGTTCATACCTAAAGACCTCTGTGCTGGAGGGCAGGGCCTGCAGATTGACAGGAGGGACACCTCTGACCACACCCCTCACACTATAATCATCCATGGCTCCCGACTTCCCTGAGTGAGGGTGAGAGGCGGGTGCACAGTGGTCTTACCGCTGTCACCCTGTGATGGTCACCTGGGCATCAGTGCGTGAGGCTGGGGAGGGAGACTGGCTGGCTGTCTTCTGCCAGCGACCAAGAGCGTGGCTGTCTTGGCTCGGGCCGGGCCGCGGAAGTCTCAGGGCTGGTGAGCAGTCTGAAGACAGGAACCCTCCACCTGTTTAGGTTTTAGAAAGAAAAGTGGCAGTGTCAGCCTTGGAAGGCACCTGGGATGCCCAAGCCCACCCTCCCAGGGCCTCTCAACACAATCAGAGGTAGACCTTAGCCTGTCACCCGACATGGCGGCCTGGACTGAATGGCCACCGGGGCCAGCCCTGTGCTGGGTGGTATGAGGCCAGAGACAACCAAGACCCAGACCTTGTCCTGGACAGTCAGGGCGGCCGACTTTCCCGGGACACAGTGCTGCCCTCCTGGGAGGCTGGCCTGCCTGAGCACTTGGTCACGGCGTCTCCCGGGACCTGAGCCTTACAGAGGAGGACAGCAAGGCTTGGAGGGAGGCTAGGGCTTTCCCAGGCCCCGTGACAATGAGACAAGGGGTCCTCCCAAGAGCAGAGGACCAGGGGCTCACGGGATCCAGCATCCCGCTACAGGGGTCAGCATGGACTTGCTCACGGACCTCAAAGCCCACCACACTATGGCGCGTTCCGGCACAATGCCCTCCAGACTGGCACACGGTGGGAAGGAAGGTGGGTGAGACAAACACGAGCGGAGGGGCGGGACCGCGGCCAGCTGGGAGGCGCTGGGGCCGAGTTGCAGCTGGTGACTGGGCACAGCCGCTGGAGAGGCGGGGCAGGCACTGGACCTGGAGCCAGACGCACTCAGGTTCCAGCCCCGAAGGGTGCAGACCCTTGACCTTGAGCAGGGGTTGCTCTCCGTGCCCCTTCCAGTAATGGGACATTACCCTCTGGGCGGCTGGGGGTCCTCGGGGGACAGTGTGGTGGGGAAAGTACCCCTGGAAGCAGCTCCACTGCCCTTGCAGCCAGCCAAGCCAGCCCCCATGGGCCCTGACACCCTCTGTGGCCCCCGTCATCCCACGGCTGCCCCACACCACATGGACGCCCAGCCCCCTCCAGCCCCCAGAGCAGCCAGTGCTCCAGGCAGCATCCCCTCTCCTCAGACATCCACCAGGTCTCCCACCACCTGGTCTGTGCCCGTCCTTCCGCCACGAGCAGCCCCCACTCTCTCTGCCCCTTTCCCACGAGGGCCCGGGCTCCCCTCTTCCTCTGTCCTGCATATTGGAAGCCTAGCGGGGCACACAGCCCGGTGGATCCCAGCTCTGCCCAGGCTGTGGGACCCAGCTTGCCCTCTGGGACCCAGGCCTGGCCCTGGAATGCCCCAACCCAGTGGGTGGGTGGGTGGGCTGATACAGAAGGTGGCTGCTCCAGGAGGCGGGATGGAGGAGGGTGCCCTGGACCAGGGGTAGGATCCCTTCCCAGGGGGCCTCCAGGTGAGGGGAGACAGGTGCTGTGGTCCCCGCAGCCCCTCATTCTGACTCGGCCCTGCCAAGGGGGGCTCACACGGGTCTGGGCTTGCTTCAGCCAACAGGCCCGTTGTTTTGCGAATGAGCTGACGTTACTGTATCTGTGACCACTCATGAGGACATTTCTGAGCCCATGGGGGGATTTGACTTGCTGAATCCACCTGCCCTGCAGCCCTGCGTGTGACTGTGGCCTGGGGGCTGGGGAGAGACAGCTGAGACAGCCCTTCTTGGGGGACGGCAGGGACCCTGAGGCAGACCACGGGGACCCTTCCCAGCCTCTCGGACAGGCCTGGAGGTGGGGGGTGGGGGGGCAGCACAGCCTGAAAGGGCCCCGAGCTGGGCCACCAGGGAGCGAGCAGTCAGCAGACGCCCTGCCATCTGCCAGCTGCCATCACGAGCCCGCTGGCCGCAGCAGCGTCTGCCCGTGGGCAGGGAGTGGCGGTGGCGGGGGAGGGTGGCTGGGGGCCAGGTGTGCAGAGGCCTCCGTGGGCAGGTGGCCCTTTCAGGGCCTGGCGGATGTCTGGGCCAGCAGGGCAGACAGACGGTGTCACCCCGCAGTCACCTCGCGCTTGGCTTGGGGCCACTGGGAGCGGACGCCCCTGGGCTGCACCCCCACCACTCTGATTGGGTTTCTCCCCATAAAGCAGCCAGTGTTTCTGCTCGGTAGGCCGTGCCAACAATGGAGCCTGGGAAAAGACGGGGGTGGCATCCGGGGGGCTGGGGGGGGCAGGTCTCCCATAAAGTTGACAAGACATGTGCCTGGGCAGCCTTGCTCCTGATGAGGGCCAACGGCGCCCCGGGCAAGCTTCGTGCCCACTGTGGGTGAGGCAGGAGGGAACTAGGGCGGGGAGAGGGAGGCACTCATTTGGGGTGCAAACTTAAAGGGGGTACCAAAACCCAGCAACGAGACAAGTATCATCTTAAAGCAACATTAAAAAAAGAATGCAGAAAGAGCCAGGGTGAGCAAACGTCACAGTTAGTAAAGCAGGCGTGGGTACTGGCTTCTCTTGCCCCAGGCGCCAATAGGGCTCGGCTAGGCCCTGGTCAAGGCCGGGGTGGGGTCCAGCGGCCTCTTGGCTCCCAAGGTCGCATTGCGGGGACGCAGCAGCAAAGCCAGAGCTGGACTTTGGAGCCCTGGGGTTCCAAGCTCTTCTCACAGTCCCATATACCTCGGGGCATGGGGCTGCGAGTGTGGGAGGGGCACCCCCAGGCCAGCCCCCAGGCCCCCTGGCCAGCCCCCTTGTCAGCACCCTCCCCGGCTAGCTGCCCCCACCGGGTGGCCATGGGCTCCCTCTTGCAGTGCCCAGCGGCCTCTAGGTTCACAGGTGAAGGGGCCAGGCTTTGCAGGCGCCCACTCCCCAGAGTGGCAGTCAGGCTCAGCGAGCTTACAGCTGCATTCCGGGCACTGAGGACGGGGCCAGGCACACAGCAGGTGCCAAGTGTCTTTGCTAAAGAGCACACGACGAGTGTGGGAGTTTGGAACCCACAAGAGCAATGGTGGTGCCCAGAAGCCGTGGGGCCAGCGCTGCTCTGAGGGCCCCTGGCAAATGGGACCAGGACCTTGCTCTCCCCCGCCGGCTCCAGGCCTTGGGCACGGGGGGCGACGGTGTCCCACTGTCAGCGCTGTCGGGGGAAGCACCAGAGGCCGTTTGTGAGCAGAGGGGGTGTCTGCTGGGGTTGTTGTTGTTGTTAGGTGCTGTCAAGTCCGTTCCGACTCATAGCAACCCCACGTACAACAGAACAAAACACTGCCCGGTCCCGCGCCATCCTCACCATCGTTGCTGTGCTTAAGCCCACTGTCGCAGCCACTGTGTCAATCCATCTCATGGAGGATCTTTCTGTTTTTCGCTAACCATGTACTTCACCAAGCATGATGTCCTTCTCCAGGGACTGGTCCCTCCTAATAACGTGTCCAAAATACTTGAGACAAAGTTTCGCCGTCCTTGCTTCTAAGGAGCATTCTGGCTGTACTTCTCCCAAGACAGGCTTGTTCATTCCTTATTTATTTGAAAAGAACGAACAGATCTGCTGGGGCAGCTGCTCCTTAATGCTCCACCAGCTGTAGACGAGTCCACTCTGACTCCTGGCGACTCTACGTGTGTCAGTGTAGAACTGTGCTCCGTAGGGTTCTCAATGGCCGATTTTCCAGAAATAGATTGCCAGGCCTTTCTCCCAAGGTGCCTCTGTGTGGACTGGAACCTCCAACCTTTCTGTTAGCAGCCGAGCACGTTCACCATCCACAGTGCCCAGGGACTCCTCTTTCAGGCTGCAGGGTTATGTAAAAGGATTTGCTTGGAGCTCAGAGGGAAAAGCAAGACAGCAAAGCCTCTCTCTCTGCCCCTAAGGGCATCTCTGTCTGGCATTTCAGCATTAGGCAACAGTTTCAACCTCGGAAAATTCTGGAAAATTCTCAACTCAAGCCGCAGTCTGGGTCACAAGGTGGGGAGGGGGGAAGGGAGGGGGACCAGATCAACCACATCATTAAAGATGACCTGGGTGAAACCCAGCCCTGCAGCAGCCCACCTGGCAGCAGCCCCTCCATAGATGCCCTTCTGCTGTGGGCTTTTCCTGCCGGAAGCCGGATGCTCCGGTCCCCCGTGGGCTCTGGGCCTGGCCTGGTGTGTGGGGTGGCACTGGCCAGAGGGACGGGTACGTTCCACCATCCTGACCTCGGTGGGGTTCCCCCGAGGGAGGGGAGGGGCTGTGCAAACTTTGCTTCATGGCCACGGAATGTTCTCTCCGGGAACCACAAGGACAGGGCATCTGGGAAGGTCCTGGGGCATGTCCAGACCATGAGGGCTTGGCAGGGACCCCACAGGTGGCCGGCAAAGGGCACCCCAGCACCTGAGGCCCTACTGCGCACCCTCCTGCCCCTGAGCCCTCCCTCCATGGTCTCCTTTTACAGCGGGAAACTGACCCACGGCCCCGCAGAGAAAGGGGCAAGGCCGGGCTTGACGGGGTCTGCCGGGCACCGTCCATGTCACGCAGAGAAACGGCACCAATCCCCTAAAGTGCAAATGTTTTTATCCAACGCCACTGGCTACTTCTTTGGGTGGAAATTTCTGTGCACGTCCTCCACAGAGGTGCGTGGCCTTTGGTGGACCCTGTCGTCACCGTCATCCAGATGGCGCTGGCTCACTGCGACCCCACGTACCGCAGAAGGAAACGTTGCCCAGTCCTGCACCGTCTTCATGATGGTTGGAGCGCTCAAGTGCGTTGGAGATAGTCTGTCAGTCCATCTCATGGAGGGCTTCCCGCATTTTCGCTGACCTTCTGCCTTACCGAACATGATGTCCTTTTCTAGCAAGTGTTCCTTCTGGATGACGTGTCCAAAGTAAGCAAGCCAAAGTCTCGCCATCCTGGCTTCTAAGGAGCACTCTGGTTGTATTTCTTCTAAGATGTCCATGGTGTATTCAACATTCTTCATGCTACAGTAGGAATGTATGAGTGGACGTTATCAGGGTGTATGGTGGCACAGACGCGTGGTGGGCTGGCGGCTCCCATGGGCATGCCCGCTCCCCTCTGTACCTTGCCGAGGCTGGCAGAGCACACTGGCCTCACAGCTTGGCCCCAGAGCTGGCTCAGGAGACCACAGAGGCTCCTTTATGCTGCCCTTAGCCTCCTCCCTGGCGGCCAGGGCTTCCTGTGACCGTCTGCCGTCTGCTTCTAGTATTCCCACTTCCCCTAGGTAATGTGTGGCTTCAGATGTGCCTGGGCTGGACTGGCAGGGAGCGAGCTTGTCCACACTGTGCATCAAACAAGAGCTGGAGGCTCAGAGGGAGCACCAGCGGGCTGTGCGGGGAGAGGGAGTCGCCGGGCACCCCAGCCCCAGACAGTGCTCTGTGGGTGCTGAGGTCGCTGGACTCACGGGCTCTGCAGGAGAGGCACAGGGTGCAGGGCAGCAGGGCTGAGAGGGAGCGGGCTCACTCCAGCTTTCTGTCTGGCAGGACCTCAGTTGGCCCAGGCACCCAGGGGAGCCCAGCTGGAGGGTAGAGTCCTACCCTCTCCACCTGGAGCTATCTCCTCCAGGAAACCCGTCTCCCTACCGGAAGCCCGGCTGACCGCTCGAGACCCTGTGCCCCTCTGGCAGGGTAGGGGCGTGAGGGAGCCGCGGACAGGCACCGGGGCAGCACTAGTGACCCTGCACCTCCTAAGCTTTAAGAGAGCCAGAGGGTGCTGCTCCCTCCTCAGTGGGGCCTAAACAAGCCCGCCCTGCTCGCGGCCCGTCCGGAGAGTCCACCCCACTCGGCCAGTATTCCTTCTAGAACTGTCTGTGCTGGCCCCATGGCCGCCTGGGGCTCTATGAGCATGGCTTTAATTACAGCTCTTCTGGGGTCTGGTACGCAGCATCTCTGTCTGTTCGGCGGGGAAGTCTGGGGTAGGAGAGCCGGGCAGGGTCGGGTGAGGGGCCAGGGCTCCCAGGCGGCCTTGCCAAGCTGCTCACGGGTGCCAAGACCAGGGTGGCCCAGGCCAAGGTCGGGCTGGGGTGGGGGCCGCCTCTGGGCTCCGTCCAGGCACTGGCCTCCCTCCCTCCTCCCCACGCCCGAGGCTGCCTGCCCAGCCTGGGTCACAAAATGGCGGAGGGGCTGAGGCGGCCATTTTGTGGAGGACTCGGCAACAAAGCCAGCCTGGAGCCAGGGGCAGAACCAGCAGCATGGCGGGCGGGGTGGGGAGGACGGATATCCGCCTGCACACATGGCCGCCTGGCCTGCACTGAGGGCGTGGACAGAGAGGGAGGCAGGCGGAGTCCTTTCTGGAATCTTTCTGCTGCCCAAGCTCCCCAGTCGCCCTGTGCTGACAGAGATGTCACCCCTCTGAGGGGCCAGGGGCTAGCGATCTCCTTTCAAAAAATCAGCTGCTAGGAACCCTAAGGCGCCCGGTTCTCCTCGCACTCAGCCGAGGTGGCCGTGGGTCAGAGTTCACTCAACAGCAGCTGGTGGTTTGCCTCAGACCCGCGGGGCTCAGGCTTCCCGGGAGGGTGGGTCCTCATTTGTCCAAGGTTGGGGCTCCCTTCAGATGGGGGGTCAAGGGGTGGCCTGTACCCAAGGATCACCACCCTCACACCCACCACAGCCCAAGGCCGGCTGAGGCAGTGGATGAGCATGGGGCACCTGGTAGGCCCAGCCAGGCCAGGGGGCAGTGCAGGCACCAGGGCGGCCACAAGGGGACGGCAGAGGGGCCCCTCTGGCTGCCCTCCACCCTTTCCCAGCACCGTCCCAACAGCTGGCATTGTGTCCCCCACCCCCAGGCCTGTCCAGCCACACGCAGCCCCTTCCCTTCTAGAATAAGGCCTGAGCCTCAAGGCCCCTGACCTGCTTGTCTGTTGAGACCATCGACTCCCCACTCAAAGCCCTGTCCACACCCCCCTTCGAGAGGCCCCTCCCCACGTCCTCCAGACCAAAGCGGGGTTCTGCTGCCCCGCAAATGCCCACTGGGCTCTACGTGCCTCCGAGCAGAGCCCAGCACCAAGGGGGCGCTCAGCAAACACCTACGGGACAGATGGGCAAACAAACGGCTCATTCTAGGGCGGCGGGTGGATGTCTGCCTGTCCCTGCCTGGCCCCGGTCTTCAAGGTCTTCCATCCAACCTTATTCAGAACCCCCAATGTGAAGCAGACAAGCAGGCCTGCTCGGGGGATGCAGTCCCAGCTACCTGGCCATCTTCCTGGCCTGGGGCCCCAGACTCTACGTGAAAGCCTGTGGTCAAGAGCAGTTCCCACTTTACAGACAGGCAGACTGAGGCCTGGGGCCGGGGATCATCTGCCACCAGCCACTCAGTCCAGGGCCAGCTCTTTACCGGTCACCGTGTGCTGGGTACCTGGGTCAGGGAGGGATGCTGCTCACACACCTGGGAGCAGAGCCGGAGCTCGGGCGCGGATGGGCACCGCCGGGCGGGGATCACGGGCAGGGCCTGTGTCAGAAACAAGGGTGAGAGAGGGATAAGCAGAGAAGCCTCATGTCATTTTTGCGGGGGGGGGGGGTTGCCAGGGCGATGGCGCAGTGTGCAGGGCAGGGGCCACTGTTCCTGTCACTTGTACAGCCACAGTTGTCCTGACAACTCCCCGGGTGTGAAGGAAACAGCAGCCTCACCCAGGGTCTCTCCCAGGTGTGGCTTCTCAGGGCACCCAGCACTCTGGGCAAGGCACAGGGTGGGGGAGATGGAGCTGTAGCCCACGGCCCTGGGTTTGTATCACCGCTCACCTGATAGAGTTGCACCCATGGGTACCACTCCCGGGCATACAGTCTGCTGCTGACTGGGCACGGGAAGACACCCCACCGCAGAGGGGCAGCTCTGCCCCAGGCCCATCACACCTGTCAGCTCACGCAAACCTCACTGCAATCTGATCTGCTGACGCAGGAACGGAGCCCAGAGAGGCTCGGCTACCTGCTCGGGGTCACACAGCCAGTGCTGGTGTGCTTTTTCCCGTGGGCTTTAGGGACGAGGGAACGGAGACCCAGCGATGTCTGCCCACCTGAGGTCACCCAGCTCCTAGGAGCAGCCAAGTCTTCTGACCTGAACATTCACACTCTCTATACTGTGTGAACCCAGGGGACCCCACATCTGGGGGGCTCAGCTTCCCTTCCCCAGGGCTTCTGGCTCCCCAGTCCTCCAAGACCAGCCAGGCACCTCGGACCCTGGCCTATTGGAGTGGGGATGCCGGGCCCCTGGACAGAGCCAGCCAGAACTGGCACAGCTCAGCATCCAGCTCACTAACATCAGTGGGAACAGGGCCTCCAGTGGGGGGAGTGTCTGAGGCAAACACCCAGCAGGGCCCAGGCCAGGAGGACACTCAGAACCACCAGGGCTAGGCCTCTGGGCTGCTCCCACAGGCAGACCCCTCTAAACAGTCCACCCCTGGGTGCCAGAGCCCAGCCCCTTCCTGCCTCCTGCCAGCCCCCAGGGAAGCTGTCTCTCGGGGTCCTCCATGGCCTGCCACCAGGGCAAGACCCCGCATGTGCTCATGGAAGCCAAGTGCTCCTCCTTCCGGGCAGGTGGTTGAGGCTGCAGGCCCATCACACATCCCGACAGCAAGCACAGGGGGTGGGGAGGGGAGAGCACTGGACACAGAGTCTGCAGAACCAGTCTGGTGTGGGGGCCCAGGGCAGCCCCACGAGCCCACCCCCAGAGAGTCGTCACGAGGGGCTATGACTCGGAACGAAGGGTGTTGGCTCAGGCCTGGCCCCCTGGAAGTGCTGACCAGGGCGTTAAGGATTGAACTGTGTCCCCCAGACAGACATATTGAAGTCCCGGCTCCCATCTACGGATATAGGACCACTTGGAAACTGGGGCTTCCTTTCGTTATGTTAATGAGGCCATTCCCCTACAGCCACAGCCTGAACTCGGAAGTCAGTCCTCTCCTGGACGGTGAGAAAGTGGGTGTCTGTTCTCTAAAGCCACCCGCTGGTGGTGCTGGTGTTACAGCAGCCCCAGAGACTAAGACGCAGGCGAACGGAATCATAAAGGCCCTTTGCCGAGGCGTCCTCTGTGGGGCAAGCCACCCAGCCCCACGCCTTCCTCACTGCAAGGGGCCCACCTCACACCCGGCAGTTTCTTCAGCCCAAGTGCTGCTCAGAGCCAGCAGGCACACCCCAAACAAAGACCACGCTTCGGCGTGTCCTCGGTACTTCCTCTGGGGCCACAGAATCAAGAGCCAGATAGTTGTCGGGCCCCGTGTTTCCCGCCTGCGTAAATGAAGGGGACGCGGGCATTTTGTGCTAGAACGAACCCCTGCAGGGCCCTGGTGCGGGCCGTGCCCTGTCCCCTGCAGGTGAGAGAAGCAGGCGGGGCATGCGGGTGTCATGTCGCGGCATCCCCGTGGCATCAAACGGCGGTCAGTCTTTGGAGCCGGAAGACTTGGCTTCTCGATGGGACTGCGCCTGGGGAGTCAGGCTCTCTGACCCCGGCCTCGGTTTCCCAGGTGTTCACACCTGCACCAGCTCCTCCACCCACGGGCGCCCAGAGCCCCGAGAAGGAAAACTCCCTCTGGGAAGCTGGGCTGGGTGTCGGTGCTGAGCTGGCCCGTTCCCACAGGCTCCGCGTCTGCCACCAGCATGGGGTGGCACCAGGGGTTGGATGACCACTCTTAACGCTCGAGTGCGGCCAAGGGGGGTGCTGCCCCTCTAGGGTATAAGGACCTGAACGGCGGCTAAGGGTTGGGTGGGGTGAGGCCCAGGGGTCATCGTGCCAGGGCCCTTCCCTTCCCAGGGCCAGTTCTGGACCACCAGGCCTTCGAGTGGGAAGGTGTCAAGTCGATTACAACAGACCAGCCATGCCGAGAAAGTCACTGCCTCCTCTCAGGCCTCGAGGGTGCCCCCAGCTCAAGCGGGCACCCTGGCAGCCCTCTGGGGCCAGCAGCGGACAGGGGACAGACGGCAGGGCAGCTCTGTGAACCTGTTTTTGAACAAACGCAGTGGAGAGGCCAGCGGTCCGAAACCACCATTGCCAGGCAGGCCTGGGGCTGCTGAGGGCATGTGTGGGACATGCCGGGGGGCGGTAACCATCACCCTCCACGGCTGGCCCTGGGTGCTCCCATCACCCGTAAAAACCTTGGAGCCGTGCGCAATGCGCACCCTCTGATGGGCCAAGGCCATCACTGCAGTGATGAGTCAGTCACCCAATGAGCACTGAGTAAGCACCACTGTGTACCCACAGCTCTGGATGTCCCCCCACGCCTGTCTTTCTCTGTCCTGGTCCTCAGCTGCAGTGCACACCCCCATTCATGCCCTGCTTCCTCTGGGATCCCCCCCCCCCGCCGGCGCCTGCTGCTCCTGCATCTGACAGGGCTTGGGGGTCCAAGGCCTGGGCCATACCCCGAGCTCACGACCAGGTGCCCAAGCTCATGGGAGAGACACGCCTTGGCCTTGGCCTCCTTTGGACTCCTGCCCAAGGGGCGTTGGGGGATCATGTGAGAGCCCACCGAGCATGGGGTGTAGCAAATGGAGTGGCCCCACGTCCCCCCAGATGAGCAGCATGTTAGAGGAGTCCCTGCTCAGCCAACTCTGTCCCGGGGTCCACACCCTGTCACACTGTGTGTGCTCAGAGAACAGGCGCAGCGGGCCAGGTCCCCCTGACCTGCTGCCAGACCCCTGCCTGCTTCTGAAGCAGCCCCCGCTGGTTGGCCGAGGCCCTGCTCCCCTCACTGGAGGCCCAGCAGCTCCAGCCACTTGGGGGCCTGCTCTGCCCCCCATGGCAGCTGGGCTTGGCAGCCCCACCGGGTGCCAGGGCCGGGGAGATGAGGGGGACCAGGAGCAAGGCAGGGCTCTCCCGTCTCCGTGTGGAAAGAGGCTTCCTGAGGGAGGTGGCACCAGCCTGAGCAAAGCCCGCGTGGCTGTCTGGTGGACAGCGCGGCAAGACTGTAAAACACAGACCCTTTATGCAAACAATGGTGGCTATGTTTAACCCTTCTGACCAACGGCCCCTTCAGAGCAGCCCCGGGGAAGCTCCCACCTCACTCCTCCCCGGGACCCAGGAAGGAGGGCTGGCTCTAGGCAGCCCTGGTTCCAGTGCCTGCGTGGATCCCGTGTCCTGTCAGGGCGAAATGGGGTCCCACGGGCCCCTGCGGCTCACGGTGGGCACCCAGGATGAGAAGCGCGAGGCCAGGGCCAGCAGGCCCCCAGGCATCCAGGGCCAGCTGTGGTCCCCATGGCGCATCTCAAGGTCTCTCTGCTCTGGGCTCTGGGTCTCCTTTCTCTCCCCTACACCCCCACTCCATCTGACACTGTTCTCCTCCTTCGCCCCACCCTGGATGTCCCCCTTCCTCGTCTCGCCCTGCCCGGTCCCCCGGCCACCCCGGGGCCTCGCCCCCACCCCATGAGCCCCACCCAGCTGGCAGGAGGCTTGGGGGCTGCCGATGGGTGGCCGGCTCCACGCGCACAAAGCTTGGGTGGCGGCTGCAGGGTCTGGCGGGCGAGCAGACCCATGTGCACACAGGCCCAGACGGCAGAGGGTCCCTGGCCAGACGCCGGCTGCTTCTCCTGGCACGTCACAGCCAGGGGTCCCTGGGAAAGGGGTCTGCCCTAGCCATGACCACTGGGGACAGTCCACCCCTCCACCTTGCACTGACTCCCCAGGAGGCCAGAATCATCCAACGGGTCCGACAGTCTGGTGATGGTGAGGGCCCGCCCCCATCCCAGACAGGTGACAACAGCTGGGACAGACAGGGGCAGGGGGCACCTCCTTGCCTGAGGAGACCCAGAGCCTGGCCTGGCTCCACAGGGCGTCCACGCCACCCAGTGCCTGCTGGTGCCCAACCCCAGGCTACCCTTCCTGCATCCCACAGCACCACCCGTCATGGACCCCTTGAGAGCACCACTCCCTGTAAACACGGGCTTCACTGGACTTAACGTGCCAAGAGGCAGCTCGGGAGGTTGTCCAGGCCCTGCGCCTTTGGCTGCAGAAAGGGGTTGCACTAGGAGGTCAGCGCCGGGGTCAAGGCAGGTCCAGCTGAGCACCGCCAGTCTGCCAAAAGCACTGCCTGGCCTCCAGGGGCCCGGTGGGAGCGCGTGTGATGTACCTGCGCGTTAACACGTGTGCGTCTGCACGTGCGTGCTACACGTACACATTTACATGTGTATGTTACCGCCGAGGGGGATAGCGAGGAGGGAGAGGGCGGGCAGCCAAGATTTTCAGCAACACTCAAAACGCCACTGACCTGAGCGTGGGCAATGTCGTCGAAACTCCAGGCACCGCCAGGAGGTGGCCCAGAAGCAGGGGCGAGACCTAGAAGGAAGAAGAGACGCGAGTGAGTCTGAGATGGAACCCCTCGGTGTGTAAGTCCTCCATCTGTACCTCTCGGCTCTGGCCCTCCCTGCCCCAAACCCGGTGAGGCCTGGGTACAGCTCAGGAGCCACCCAGCACCTCTCAGGCCCCTCTAGGGCCGGGAGACCGCCTTGGCTTTCTGGGGTCCTGCCCCTCCCAGAGGCACTGGTCAGCAGCAGTAGGGTATGGCTGCCAGAATGTGGACTACAGAGCCAGAGGGGCACAAGTTCAAAGTCACGCTCCACGAGGCCTGGTGCTCCAGCCTGGGCCCACTCACTGCCCCTCTGGAAACACTGTGAACACCCATCTACTCCCCAACATCCATCTACTCCCTCCCTCAGGGCTGGGGAGAATCAAATGCCACAATGCATGAGACGTCTAGGGTGTCAAGAGGAACCCAGCAGGGGCAGTAGTGAGAGCCCACCCCCTTCTCTTATGGGCTCGTTGGGGGCTTCATTGGGGGTCAGGGGGCATTTACAACATTGGCACTGATCAGCTCTCCCTGAGTCATTGCCAAGGACGGAACGCCCTAAAAGTACTCCCTGCAGGGGGTGGTCTTTCCCTCTTTGCTTTGCCTGCTAGGAAGCTCAGCACTGAATTTACTGGTCACCAGCCGCAACGGGGAGGTCCTAAAACCTGGTGGCTTCTTACTGGCCTCCCTTTGATGTTCCCTTTGCCCCAATTTCATCAGCTGTTGGTGTTTACCATTTGTAGTGTTCATATTGCTCTAAGCTGCTGCCAGGTTTGTCGGTTTGTTTGTTTTTTTAATGTGGCAGGGCATATACAAATGAGCAACAAAATGGCACCTTAGCTCCATCTGCCTGTACAATCAATGAGGCAAACCTGGTCCTGGCCCCCATTCTTGGCCAGCTGTGGCTCCCTTGTCCTCTCCTGCTTGTGCTGAGGTAAGGAAAGGGTTCGGGTGCCCTCTTCGCAAATGAGAAAGCAGATTCCCGGGAGGGGCCTGTGGCTTCCCCAACACACACACGACAGTGGAGGAGCCTGGACCGGGGATCTGACCCCAACGCGCGGCACAGCCTCCTGCTGCGACGAGGCCACACTATGAGCCCTCGGGCTGGCGGCCGCTCCCTGGGCCCAGCCTGGGCATGGAGGTGCCGTGAGGACAAGCTGCAGGGGAGCCGCCCTGAGGTCTGGCAGGCTCCACGAGGCACCAGGCGCAGGTGAGTAGGCACCGTGTCCCAGGATGTGCGGGCAGACCTAGACCACCACGGGAACTGCTCGCTCCTGAGCCTCTGAGCAGTTACCTCCTCCCCACTCTCTGTCCTGGCCGGGCCCCTCCACGTCCCTCCCCAAGGCTGTGGCCACAGCAGACCTGGATCCTGGGCACAGAGTGCAGCCCCTGGCCCCGGTGGGGAGGTCAAGCTGGCCAGAGACGCTGCTGTTAAGCCCCCAGCCTCCTGGAGCCTGGGCTGCCCCCGTCCCCATGCAGCAGGCCTGGCTCCGTCTCAGCCTGAATATTGCGCCTGGCACCCGCGCACGGAGTGTTCACTAGATCCGAGCAGAATGCACAGACAGGCTGGACGTCGCTGGGGGGCATGCCTGGGTCTTCACTGGCGGCATCTTGTGTTTCAGCTCGTGCTGGACACCGACCAGAGCCCTGCAGCCAGCCGCGTCGGGGCACCACCGCTGTGCTCCGTTATGGCCAGGGAGGAAGGCATGGTGAGTGTGCAGCTGCCCACCGGCCTCAGTTCCTGCCTCCCCTTCGCTCCTCACAACCACCCCACACTGCAGATGAGGGCATTGTGCACCCCGAGGCCAGAGACCCCACACAGAGGCCATGAACTCCAAGGAGAGCCTTGTCTGACTTTGCCTCAGCTCCCCTCTGCCCCGGGTGACTGGACTCACACTCAAAACCCAACTCCAGCCCGCTGGCCCCCACGGCTGCCCTACGGGGGGCCTCCTCTCATGTCTGAGAAGGAAGGGATGGACTTGGCTCTGGGCTGCTCCCAGCAGAGCATGGCCATCCCTGTGCAGTGCCCCTCTGCCCAGGGAGGTTGGGGGGCCTTCACCGCATCACTCAGGCCAGCCTCTGCACCCACCCACTGTCCCTTCAGGCTGGAATGTCCTCCCCACCCTCAGATGCCTAATTCCTACCCATCCTCAGGTCACCTCTTTCAGGAAGACCTCCTGGGTCAGAATCACCCTAGTTCCAGAAATTGCCCCCAGGGGTCACCTGAAATCAGCTTGAGGATGCCTGTACCTCCCACCTGTGCACAGGTCTGTGTCCCCAGGCCTGGGAGCTCTGTGGCGGGACCACTTCTTACACACTCCCTGGGGCCTCTACGGTGCCTGGGACCCGGGAAGTACCTGCCAAGTGCACACGTACCCCATGAGGATGAGGACTGTCCCCCCAGTAGGGACCACTCACCTGTTGCTTGGACTGATGCCCCAGATCTGGACTTCTAAAGCAGGAATGTGACTTTGGGCCTCTTCCTGAGGGGTCACTCATGAGGTCCCCAGCCCATGGAGGGGCCCCCTCCCCTCGGGCACTGCCTCGCCAGCCCCCAGCCCACGGAGGGGCCCCCTCCCCTCGGGCACTGCCTCGCCAGCCCCCAGCCCACGGAGGGGCCCCCTCCCCTCGGGCACTGCCTCGCCAGCCCCCAGCCCACGGAGGGGCCCCCTCCCCTCGGGCACTGCCTCGCCAGCCCCCAGCCCACGGAGGGGCCCCCTCCCCTCGGGCACTGCCTTGCGCTCAGCCACACAGGTTCTACCACAACAGGGCCAGCTCACTATCTGCAGCCACGCAACAGCAGACCACAGACTGACGTCCAACTTTTCTCAGTTTGGAAGCCGGCTGGGCCTCGGCCGGACCCCCAGGGGAGAGGCAGCAGCCTCCCCTCCTGACCCTCTCTCTGCCAGGGCAAGCCCTGAGCAGGGGTCGGGAGGAAGGCAGGGTCCCCTGTGTGCCAAGTCCCGGGCAGGAGGGCCCTAGACATCCTGGCGCGGCCACAGAACACGGGTCCTGGGGCCTCTGCTGCTTCTCTTACATTTTCCTCTCCGTGTCCTTCCAGAACCTTCTGGAACCATCGGCAGCACAGCATAGGCATCATGGCTCCTGCCAGGTCCTCTCAGGAGTGCAGCCCTTGACCCCTGAGCGCCGGGTCACTTGCCATTTAGACCAGCTGAGAGCTGTGGCAGCCGCCAGGGCACCGTCCAGAGTCACCTTGTACTGCAATAAGCTTGTCTGCCCACCCCTCCTCAGAAACGCCTCCAGCTGCTATAAAGTCGGGGACACGTGACTCATAAAACCGCGGGGGCAGGAGGGGGTGGCCGGGGGGCTCCCTGACATGCTGGGTGGCGCCTGCACCAAGTTCTCCCCAATACCTTCACCTGCAGCAGACAGGCAGCCGCTCTCGGGCGTTTCCAGAAAAGGACAACAGGCTCAGGCACCCCGAAACAGCCAGAGAAGCTGGTAAGGGGTGCACCCACTCTTCCCCCTGGGCCATGCGCACAGCCAGCCTTGGGCTCACCAAGGGACCCAGGACCCAGCGGCTGAGGTCCGCCTTTCCTCTGGGAAATAGCCCGATTTAATACAATTCCAGGCGAGGTTAGCATGAGGAATCAGGCTTCTGGGCTACAGGGGTTGGGGGGGATGACACAGTGCAGAGCTAAGTGTCATCAGGGAAAGGGGGCGTGAGCTTCTCCATTCCATGGGGCCCTGCCACGGGTCCAGCTGCCCACCTGGCTCAGACCATCCAGGCCTGCTCAGGACACTAGAGAGGGGGCAGTGGGATGCCAGTCCCAGGAGGGCATGGTCTGGGGGTCCGAGCTGAGCCATGGGGGCCACAGGAGCCATGTCAGCCACAGCTGGACTTGTTGTTGGTAGGTGCCGTCAAGTTTGCCCCAACTCATAGTGACCCCATGTGACAGCAGAACTGCCCTGCAGGCCTCCAGCTCTTTCTCCCGCAGAGCCACTGGAGGGGTTCGAACCACCATCCTTTAGGTCAGAGCCACCAGGGCCCCTTAGAGCTGGATCAGAACTCACTATACCCACTAGGATGGTGCTGGGGGGGCTGTTCTGGGGCCAGGACCCCCCGCTGTGGAATGCTGTCGCAGGGCAGGGCCCTTCCAAGACCAGCTTCAGAGCAGCATTGACAGAATGCTTCGGGACACTTGGTTGCTCCGGAGCCTCTTGCCACCGCCCCCCCCGCCAAGATGATAACAATTACACAGCAAGGCTGAGTGACCCCTGGGGTCTCACTCTGGGGTGCCCTGGCAATGGCGGCTGCCCTGTCTGCCACTCTTGGCTCCCTCACGCCCCACCCCCACCCCCCGTGCATCCTAGATGCCAGTTCCCCAGCATGGTGATAAAAGGGGGGCCTGGGGCTCCCTGCCCTTCCTGTCTCAGGGTCATGAGTGAGCCCCAAACTGGGGTCCCTCAAGGCAGGAGCCCTGCCACCCCACCCCACAACTTCCAGAAGCCACAGGCAGGCTGTTGGGGAGAACAGGTGGGGGTCGCCTGGCTGAGTGACCCTGGCCCAGGGCTGCCTCGCCCTGGCCCGGTCTCCTGTCTTGGGGTTTGGGGACAGTCTGTCTGCCTCACAGGGCAGGTCAGGCCCCAAGCCCGGGGCTGGCTCATGGAGGTGCCCGCAAGGCAGCTGGCTCCTCATTCTCCTTCTCCCAGCCCCAGCATCACCGAGGGGCAGGGGCCTGGTCACTGGAATGACTGGGCTGGCCAGACTGTCTTCACAGTTCTTTCTCCAAATGCAGTCCAGTCCTCTGGAAGGCTCTGGGCCTATCAAGGCTGCAGCCTGACTGCAGACCCAGCACAGGGCTTTGGCAGGAGGCCTTGGGGGCCAACCCCTGCCCCACACCGGCCCCCTTTTTGCCCCAGCCCAGAAGCCTCCCTGGACTCTGGAACCCTGTGTCCACCTGCAGGGTGGCCCAGCAGGGCCTCTGGGTTCCCTTCTCAGCTCTGCCCCTTACTGACTTCGTGACCCTGGACAAGCCCTTTCACCTCCGGGCCTCAGTCTCATCTGTAAAACAGGGGCAGAGATGGCCACCTCCTCGGGCTTACATGCAAAGTTAGAGGTGACATCCTCGGGCACAGTGAGGGTCAGTGGACAGCAGTGCCATCACAACACGCGGCCACTTTGAGAGCCCATGGAAAGTAACTCTGGGCTTTAGTGCCAAGTCTGGAGCATTCCTTCCCAGCCTCTCATCATAGAACAGGTCAGGGCTGGCCTGGGTCAGGCAGGGTCTGGGGAAAGTGACCCCACACAGAGTCTGCAAGGGGCCTGCTGCTAGAGGTGCTAGCGAGGGGGGTGAGTGGGATTGAGGGGTGGCTGTGGGTTGCCATGGGGCGAGCAGCCTCTGAGCCTCCAGCAGCAGCTCCCTGTGTTGGTCTAGTGGCAGGATCCAGCCATATGGGTGCAAAGACCCTCCAAGGATTCTGCCCGGCCTGCCCACATTTGTCTTCAGCATTAAACTCGGTCCCTCTCGCGAAGGACAAGTTTGGAAACAGATGATAGTGACGGATGTACAATATGACGAGCACAATGAGTGTCACTAAATTGTACGTGTGAGGAGTGTTGAAATGACAAGTGTTCTGTTCATGTATATTCACCATGATAAACAACAACACAGGCGCCCTGGTGGTGCAACGATTAAGCGCTCCGCAGCTAATCAAAAGGTTGGTGGTTCGAACCCACCCAGTGGCCTGTGGGAGAAAGACCTGGCAATCTGCTTCCATAAAGATTAGAGCCTAGGAAACCCTATGGGGGCAGTTCTACCCTGTCACTGTGAGCTGGAATCGACCTGCTGGCACCCAACAGCCATAACAGCAAACTGGGCCCCTCTCAAAGGTTCTGTGTAGCGGGAATGACCGCCTTCCAAGAGCTGGTGGCTAACGAGCCTCGCACAGAACCAAATCCTCAATTTATGTCCAAATGTGCACGGAAGGGGCCCCGCTCGGCCTTTGGGCGATGCCTTATTGGATGCCCGAGGCTCCGGAGACACCCAAAACGGGTCATGATGGGTCAGAAATATTCCAGGGAGATGGGGACGGCCACAGGCCTCTAGCTTCCCTGAGTTTGCCAGATGCACAAATCCACTTCTCTTGGGGGACCCTGGGGAGCTGCTGGCTCCAAGGGTGGCTAGCGTGCCAGGGGAGCTCAAGCCCCCAGGACTTGGCATCTGGTGACAAAGGCATCAGCCCCAGGCCACTTAGCATCTTCTAGGCTATGTGGCCTTCAGGAACCTGACCTCTCTGAGCCCCTAATGTCAGAAGAGAAAACGAACAAAGTTAAAATTCCCACCAGCTGGCCCTGTGCACAGCAGGTTCTCACCCAAGGCAGCCGCTACCATCACGCTAACCAGCAGCTGGTTCTGGAAAACAAGGCCACGGCCAGACACGCGTGTCCTTTTCCCACATCCAACCTGACTACGGCGGGGGGCGTCGTCACAATGTCACTATCTGTCATGGCAAAATCATGGCCCCCCAGTTCTAATGCAACGACAAAGCCACATCCTGCTTTCTTTACAAATGCCATTTCCAGACATCAGACTTGGGATGTTGTAAATGGCCATCAGCGACTTAATGAGGCTACGCTCTGTCCTGACCAGGAACCCTGCCATGGGCACCTGCTGTGCTCAGGGCTCCCTGTCCACCCCACCCAGATTACTGCTGCTTCTTTCAAAGGCCAAGATGCACTCTGACTCTCAGTGCCACCACTGCCCCCACCCGTAAGCTCTTGCACATCTGGAAACGTCTCTTTTTTGGCGGAGAATATGTAATGATAAAGGAACACTGGTGGTGCAATAGTTAAGCGCTCAGCTGCTAACCGAAAGACCAGTGGTTCGAAGCCACCCAGTGGCTCTGAGAGAGAAAGACCACGTAATGATAGATTTGGGCTGTCAGTTTCACTCTAGCCAGACAGTTCTGTCATTTTGACAAATTTTTTTCGCAACAAAAGGAGTGTTGCTGTGTGCCATTGAGTTGATTCCGACCCATAGTGACCTTGTAGGGCAGAGCAGAACTGCCCCATAAAATTTTCTAGGCTACAATCTTTACAGGGGCAGACTGCCAGGTCTTTTCTCCTGGGGAGCCACCGGTGGGTTTGAACTGCCGACCTCTCGGTTAGCAGCCAAGTGTTTAACCACCGTACCTCCAGGGCTCCTTGACAAAAGGAGCAGATGCCATAAACAAGACTTGGAAAATTGAGAAAAGGAGGAAGAAACAAACCCTTCCACTCCTCTCCTGCCAAACCCAATTCGCAGAGTCCCTGCTAGGCAAGGCTCCCGTCCTGCATCAATACAAGCTGCTCCACCTTCTCCTGGAAGGTTTCCATCCCGTTACTGTTGCATCATTTTGATGGGCTACATAATATCCCATCAGGTTACTTTATCGCAACAACTTCTCAAACGCCCAGCCCCAGGAGAGGGTTGGCTGCTTCCATTTGTCACATGAAAGCGGGGCTGAGATGAAACCTTTATCTTTATGCAGACTGTAAATCTTTCCCCAGCTCCCGGAGAGACCCCAGAGCAGGGTCTCGGGTCAAAGCTCGTGAGCGCTTTCATTCCAAACCTGGCCCCGCTGAACCTTCCAGAGACCCAAATGTCACACATAGGGTCAGGGAGCTCGGGGGACAATGGGGAAACTGAGGCTCACAGCAGGGGAGGGACTGGCCCCAAATCACACAGCAGACCAATGGCAGAACCGGTCAGGGATGGTCTCCCCAAGTCCCCCTTTTATTAAAAGGCCTCGGATGTGGAGCACTTTGCCCCAGGGGCAGCTGGAAAAAGAGACCAGCCCCCTCAGGAGGCTGCTGGGCGTCACCCTGCCTTCCCCGGGCACTTTCTACCGAAAAGCCAGGAACCAGATGAGTTGCTGTCGAATCGACCCTGACTCACGGACCCCATGTGTGTCAGAGCAGACTGTGCTCCACGAATCGACCCTGACTCACGGACCCCATGTGTGTCAGAGCAGACTGTGCTCCACGAATCGACCCCGACTCACAGACCCCATGTGTGTCAGAGCAGACTGTGCTCCACGAATCGACCCTGACTCATGGACCCCATGTGTGTCAGAGCAGACTGTGCTCCATAGGGTTTTCAGTGGCTGTGATCTTTCAGAAGTAGATCACCAGGCCTTTTTTCGAAGACGCCTCTGGGTGGACTCGAACCTCCAACCTTTTGGTTAGCAGGGAGTGTGTTCACCGTTTACACCACCCAGAGACTTGCCACCTTCTACAATCACTTCTGACAGTTGCCATTCCCAACAGAGAACCAGAGAGGAACCACTGGGGTTCCTCTTTGCTGGAGGCGGGAATAGCCACTCCGTCCACCGGGCTGGTGCCCCAAGGACCAGCCTCCAGCTCAGTCATTAGTGCCCAGCTCTGAGCTCAGACTTCGGGGCCTCCTCTGCTTCCGTTTCAGCCCCCAGATCCCTTCCATGAACATCTTCTGAGGACCTGTTCTGTGCTAGTCTGTAGCCAGGTATCAGGGCCCAGAGGCGATTCCAACCCATCCTGCTCAAGGCAGACACATACAGGAACTGACCATCCCAGCTCCGGGCAGCGGCTGGTGGACAGCCGAGAGGGCTTCCAGGGGGAGGTGCTACCTGGGCCCCAGTCTAGAGAGGTGGGGGATGGGGCCGTGGAGGGGCCAGGGCTGGCAGCCAGAGGCCTTGTGAGCCCCAAGAGGGAATGGCTTCAGAAGGGGGGATGGCTTTAGCAGGGAGCAGGACAGGACCCTGAAGGGCGGGCGGGGGTAAGGAGGGGCTCTGCCTTTGATCACACATTTCTGAATTGGGGCAACTCAGACCCCGATCCAGGTGCCCCAGTCAGGGCAGAGGCAGAGGGGAGAGACGCTGGGCACATGCTAGGAGTCAACAGAATGACAAGACTTGGGGATGGTCTGGGTATGATGGGGGACAGGGGGGACCCTGCAGGTTAGCAGCTGGGGGCCCCCCAGGATTTACAGGGAAGGAGCAAAGGGGGCAGATGTGGTCCTGGCAGAGGAAACGCCGGGGGGGCTGCCCCAGGGCCTGAGAGGCCGAAGTCCTGTTCCAAGGCCCCAAATAATGCCTCCACCCAGGTAGCCCACCCAGGCCTGTGACAGCCTCCTCTCACCTGTGCCAGGTGTGCGCAAGGTGTACACACCTCTAGGTACAGGGTCCCGAGCCAGAGCAGTGCCCCATCTTCCTCTAATCCAACTGCATGGAGCCCAACAAGGACAGCTGCCACCGTCACTCTGCCCAGGTCACCCGTTCCGAGGCCCCCAAACATGGCTGTGGGCAGGAGGGGGGTTCCAGGCTCCACCATGAGGGGCTTGCCCCCGGACCTCAGCTTCTGTGGCTGTAGATAGGGCCGGAGGTATGTTGGGGTTCAGTGAGGCCGCTCCGTCACAGATGTAGGGACCTGGCACACCGAGGGATTGTCCCCTCTTCATCTCTTGCCCAGGGCCCGTGGGGGCGGGTACCCAGGAAACAAAGTGGGTACGGACACTGGGCAGTGCCCGCCGGCTCCAGCCTCCCAGCAGCTGGTTTCCAGGATGGCTGGGGGCTGCGAGGGGAGGGGTGCAGACGGCGAGAGGAGCCTGCCCGCCTGGCAATAACACCGCGCCATCCTTTATAATTATCTGGGCACTTAAGCTCCTCTTTCTTTTCTTCCCTCTTTCCCCAGGGAAATTTCCTTCATTTCCTACATTATCCCCGGCTCCATGTACATGGAAATCCAGCCCCCGCTGGGCTGCCGACCTGCTCCCTGTGCTGGGCTCCCGTGGCCAGCTTTTATTTGGGAGGGCGGGTGGGGTGGGGAGAGGCGGGGGCCACAGTGACGTGGAAACTAAGACAGAAGTTTCATTCCTGCTGAGGACCAAAAATGTTGAAAATGTCACCATGTCTGCACTCTGAGCCGTGGTGATGATGCCCCAGGGCCCGTCACTGCTTTTCCCGCCAGCGGGACAAATGGTCAGCAGGTGACCAGGAACAGGAGGTAGGGGCTGCAGGTAGGATGGGCATGTACACAGTGCCCGGGCTGGGATGGAGGAAGAGGACATGCACTGCTTGGCCGCTGAGCCTTCCAGCAGCTGTCACAGGTGACCCCGAGGAAGGGCAGCTGATTGGTCCGTTTTGTTGGAGAGGGGCTAGATGAGAATCAGCCCCACTGGGGGTTCAGGTGCTAGGGCTGTGTACCCTGCTTCGTGACGATGAGGACGCTGGGGCGGGCACGGCTCTGATGCCATCATACCATCATTGACCCCTCCTCACACCTCCTCCTCACACGACCCCTCGAGGTCAGGGTCATTATCCCCATTTCACAGGCTGGGATACTGAGTCCTGGGAGGCAAAGCTGCCTGCCCAGACCGCGGCTCCAGGAACCATGCCCACCGGCGAGGCCTGGTCTGAAGGATGGACAGTGCCCTCCGCACAGTGCCACAGTGGCTGGGGCTGCTCTCAGGACAAGCAGGAGGCAGCTAAGCTCCCACGGGAGGACGCACACTGCCATTCGGCGGGTCGGCAAGTTCCCACCGGCCAGCGCCGTCACCCTCTTCGAGAGGTGATGGAGGAAGGCGACCCTGCCCAGGATGGCGGGTGGTCAGCAGCGCACCTTATCGCCGATGGTGAGTGATGGACCGCCGGTACCACGAGCACACCCTGGGCGCGCCTTCCAGGTCTCTCGCAGACTCCGGGGTCTCCCTGGGGCAGGAGCTGGCCGTTCCTTGAAAATCAGGGTCCCATTTTCTGCCCATACTTCAGACCTCTGCAAACCTCCAGGGTACTTTTCCAGAGCCCCTGACATCGGCACGGCATGTCCCTGCCTCTGAGCATGGCCCTAACAGCCAGGCCACAGTGCCAAGTAAGAGGCCAAGTGGAGCCGGGGGCACAGCCGCCCACGGCCGCCCACAGCCGCCCACAGCCAGCCTCCCGTGTGCCTGTGTCCACAGGCTCTGCTGGCTCCCGGCCTCTCAAGCAAGTCTGGTCAAATTCCACGGCTCCTTCCCTTTGGAAAAACTTTCCTGAAAACAAACACAAATCCCAGTATGAGAATCCACCAGAGCTGGTGCTGCTGTGGCTTCATTTTCTTTCATTTCTTTCTCTTCCTTCCCTTCCCTTTCCTTCTCTTCTCCCCTCTTGGCTCTGCAAACAAGTCCAGAGACAGCTAGTTCAACCCTCTCAGTTTACAGATGGGTAAACTGAGGCCCTGAGCCAGAACGGTGCTTATTCGAGGTCCCCCAGCCAGGGAGGGGCCCAGGACCTCTGACTCTGGCCCAGTGCCTCGTCCAGGACATGAGAACGCCATAGCTGCTGGCCCTGGACAGAAAAGGATGGGGTCCTAGATTGTGGCCTGCTGTGATCAAGGGTCATCATGGGCCCAGGGAAGGACGCTGGGTCTCAGCCAGGGTGGGCCCGGACCACTGGGTCCCCAGTGCTGTGGCTCAGACTGGCTGGTGGTCTGTCCATGCGGGAAGAAGCCCCTGGGGAAGCCTTGAACTTGGGGAGCAGGCTCAGTTTGGGGAAAGCAGGCTGCCCTAATAGAAACCAGTCAGCAGGCCAAGCTCAGCAGGAGGCCGCCCTGCCTCCCCCGCATGGTTGCCATGGGGATGGAGCCGGGGGCGGGGCTCTGGCTAGGCTGCTGCAGCAGATGTGGCCTGTGCAGGCGGGCGGGTGAGGTGGAGGGTGGGGGCGCCTGGCAGCAGGACCCTGGGACGTGGCAGGCCGAGCTGGACGCAAAGGCAGGGGGCCTGCGAGCTGGGCCTGGCGGTCGGCATTGGCAACGTGCCTGGGGCTGCTGGTCTGCCACCTCCAGGAGGCTTCCAGGGCTGCCTGGGTGCCCGGCCTGTGCCTCCTTGGCCATGGTCTAGCCTCATCCAGGGCACCCCGACTTTGCTGATAGCATGAAGCCCACCTCTGCCTCTACCCTGCTGTCAGCTGGGCCGCGATGTCGGGGACAGACCCGTCAGTCACGGCTGTCCCCCTCGGCCTGCAGGCTGGTGCTCGGCAAGGCATATTTGTGCAGTGAGCGGGCGTGTGACCAATGCCCCCCAGGCTGGACCCCAGCTCAGAGGACACTCCAGAGGTCACTTCTCTGAGGCAAAATGAAAAGGAAACTTGCAGGTAGGGACAAGAAGGCCCCAGTTCATCCACGCAGACGGTGGGCAGGGGCTCTTGCGCCCTGGGACCTGAATTCGCGGACCCCCGAAATACCCTGCAAGCACGTGTCCCTGGGACAGCCCGTGTCCACCAGAGATGGAGTGGCCTCTATAACCGCCCTGAGTGCAGAATCTGTGAAAAGTCACGGGTTCCAGGCTTCCACCTCAGGCTCCCGGGACAATGTGTGTGCGGGGGGGGGCACTCTGAGTTGGCCCAGAGCAGAAAGGGCTGTTTTGAGAATGCTACAGGCTGCAAGGAGTTCCTGGGTGGTGTGAACGGTTAACACACTCCGCTGCTAACCGCTAGGCTGGAGGTTCAAGTCCACCCAGAGGCACCTCAGAAGAAAGGCCTGGCGATCTACTTCCACGAGGTCACAGCCATTGAAAACCCCACCGAGCACAGTTCTGCTCCGACACACACGGGGTCGCCAGGAGTCAGAGTCGACGTAACGGTAACTGGTTTAGCTTTTAGTAAAGGCTGTCGAAATGTCTCGCCTAGTCTGGGTTTTACAGTGTGGCGCTGGAGTTTTTAGCGTCTGCATTTGAACGGCAAGCTCTCTCCCGAGTTCTGTCACAGGCCCTCATATCTGTCCCACCTCTGGGCCACGGGGACACTGAGAACTAGGAGAGCCCCATGGCTCCCTCCTTCCCACCGCCTGCTGCCACACTGTGTGCGCGCCCACAAAGGCTCTGGGTACCAGGGCACTGGCAACCCGCCCAGAGGGGTGTCCTGGGAGCTCCAGAAACCAGTGCAGCTCATGGCCTCCAGGAGGGGCAGAGCGAGACACTGCTTTCCTTGGGGCAGGGGGCCTCCAGGCCACAGGAAAGGCCCTCGCAGCTCTGGCCATCTGCGGATCTGAGAGGGTGAACGTGAGTGGGGTCCTGTTCCTGCACAGCCACGGGAAGCACTTGGGCCCTGCTGTCAGAAAGATCCGGGTGCGAGTGCAGACTCTGTCACTATGAGCTGTGTGACTCTGGGGAAGTTACCGAGCCTCTCCGAGCCTTGGTTTTCTCAAATGAAAAACTGTTGTAAGCCCCCCTCCCCTAACAGACAGTCCACCTGGGTGGACCACGCCTGGGCAGGGGCCGCGGCCGCCATGTTCCAGCACCAGAGCAGAGCTGGGGCATGGCTGGCCCTGAGCGGCTGCTGAAATGAAATGGAATCAAACAGCCTAGACCTAAAAATGGACGCTAAATACAAAATGGACATAACACTCCTGGCCCTGGGCCTGGTGCCTAGTAGGCGCTCAGCAAAGGTCAGCTCCCCGTCATCCCAAGCAGCTGGGTCCTGTGTGCAGCGTCCGACCTGCTCCAGCGCCTGGCCTGAGGCGCTGGCGCTTCACTGGGGGAGCCACACAAGGTCCCACTTCTCTCCATCAGCCAAGGCCAGGGATTTCTGTACCCTAGGTCCCCACATTGTCCTGCCCCAGCCGGTCTGGCTCACCCTTCCCCCCGGCCCCCCGGCCCCCCGTGGCACCCAGCCATGGCCACCCGTGGCCCATGGTGGCCTCCGTCGACATCTGTCCCATAAGTAGCATCTCTGGTGGCAGAGCTGAGCTGGGCTGCCCAGTGGGTTGACTGAATGAGACTCCACCTCAGGGGCAGAGTTCACCCCTGGTGCTGGGGCACCCAGGATCGGGGCCTGAGACCCTTACGGGCCCTCATCATCAGGCGACTGAGTATTCGTGCATTAATAACAAACGCCCGAGTTGGGGACACTGTCTGGGTGCCGCCATGGGCTCAGAGGGCCTGCACTGCAACAGGCCGCTCCTCTGGGCCTTGGGTACCAGGCTTGGTGGCGCGAGTCCTCTTCCATCAACCCAAGGAAGCAGCACAACCAGGAGGCTTTGGGAACCGCAGCCTCCTCACCCCGGAGCCCTGCACCCACGCTGGCCAGAAGCGTGGAGGTTTTGGGAACCGCAGCCTCCTCACCCCGGAGCCCTGCACCCACGCTGGCCAGAAGCGTGGAGGTTTTGGGAACCGCAGCCTCCTCACCCCGGAGCCCTGCACCCACGCTGGCCAGAAGCGTGGAGGTTTTGGGAACCGCGGCCTCCTCACCCTGGAGCCCTGCACCCATGCTGGCCAGAAGCGCGGGCACACCCACTCCAGGAATCCACGCAGCCTGGCTCCCAGGAAGCCCAGCCCCAGCCTCTCACACACTTGGAGCAGCCGGCCGCCTCCCAGGGCACCCCCGCCCCTTCCGGTGGCTCCCTTTGGGGGCTTTCAAGGGTAGGCCCGGCTCACCCCAAGCTCAGGGCCCAGCACCACAAAACCAGGCCCAGGGACCCTCTTCCAGAGCCCACCAACAGCTGCTGTCCCCGGGGGCACCCGGTTGAACGCTGGGTCACGCCATTTCATTCAACCCACGAGAGACCAGCGGGTAACATTTATCACCTGCCTTTTATAGGACGGCAATGGGTTTGGTTTTAGTTTCACAGGTGGGGAAACTGAGGCTGAGGCAGGCAGGGAGCTCACGGGTTGCCAGGCCTCCTGTCTCCCAGCCCAGCATCTCCCTACCAGGTCACAGCAAGAAAAAACAAGCACCCCCCACCCACGCTGCCGCCCCCATTTTAAAGACGAGAAAAACTGAGGCCTCGTAGTGATAATGATACTATTTATCAGGGCTTTTTGTCTGAAGGTGCGCCGGGCATTGGCGCCGTCCCAGACTCCCGCCCGCCACCCTGCAGGCAGAGGTGCGGCTGCCAGGCTCCCCTCCATGCCTGGCACGCAGGTACACACGTGCACACAGGCGCAGACTCAGAGGCCTGCCCGGGAAGGCCCAGCCCAGCATGGCTGCCTCCTGGAGGAGGACCGCCAGCAGCTGACCAGCCTGACACAGAGCCTTCCGGCCGCTCCCCTCCCTCGGCCCGCCTTCCGGGAGCCTGTTCTGGTCCTGCCTGCGCCGCCATTTCCTCTCCTGGGCCTGGAGCCTCAATGCCATTCTCCCAGCCTGCAAATGGCGGCGCCCAGACTACCTGCCTCTCTGAGGAGACCACGGCGCGCCTCGCCAGGCTCAGCGGGGAGGCCTCCCTCAGACGGGCCCAGACCCTGAGGCCTGTCCACACGCCCGCCGCCTGCCCTGGCTGCAGAGAACCCACAGCAGGCCTGCCCATAGGTCTTGGGCTGTGTCATCCCCGGGGTGTTCCAAGTCCACAGAGATGCCTTGTCGAGGCCAGCCCCAAGCAGACACAGGCGTCTCGGGACCCCAGTCTGCCTCTTTGGAAACCGCCAATACAGTGTCTGGGTCTGGCCTGGGCAGGCCTGGACGTTGGCCAGTGGGGAGGCACACGGCAGCCGTGTACCTGTGTGCACACACCTCATGAGGCCTGACATGCGCACGCCCTCTGCACACGCCCCAGGCCAGGGCACCCCACCCATACCCACCCCTCTGCACGCACTCGCCACTACTCAAAGCGCAGTGTGCACCTACGCAAATGTGCGTTAACGCGACAGCAGACCCAACGTGGCCTTTGAAGGACGGCAGGCCTGCGATCGAATCCCAGCCCAGCCCTTATCAGCTGGGTGAGCTATGCAGAACTCACTGCCCCTCTCTGAGGCTCGGTATTCTCACTGGAGGAACAGCGGTGACGCTAATACCTGCCCTGCAGGCATGTTCAAAAAATCAGAACAAAAGCAAGGAAATAGTCACGCTGATGGGATACTCTTCATGAACTGCGCGTTCTTCTAAGTGCTTGATGTATGCAACTGTGACGCAGTGACACTTCTTGTCCCCATTTTACAGGTGAGAAAACTGAGGCACAGAGAGGCAAAATATCTTGCCCTTGATGGGCACAGCCAGGAAATAAAGACGACTCAACTGGACGCCAGCCCATCCTCTGATGCTCTTTGCCCCTCTGCTTTTCCAAGGGTGGATGGTACCTGGGGCCGGGAACACACAGTGGGCACGTGACAGACAGCACCTGAGAATATTATTCCTAATTATTATTATTGCCTTGCCGTCAGTACTATCACGGGCGTTGGGGCTCTGAGCTGTAAAGGCTGGGCTGTCTCCCTTTCCCTCATCTTCGAGTGCTCTCAGACCAGCGCTGTCCTCACAGGGCGAATAAATACACTTCTGACCCCGGGACTCAAATTGGAAAGGATTAAGTGGTTAAAAACTCAGAGAGCAGAGAGCAGACAGCGCACCGCCCAACCTGCTCTGGTGAATGTTAATCAGCTTTTCGCTGTTCTTACTGTTCCCTAAGATCTCAATCAACAGGTACATTCCTTAAAACAACAAGCAGAGGCAAAGCACTTCAATTAACTAACGAAAGTGCAGGCTCGACAGAGCAGAGCTAATGCCCTTCCCCGAATCAGCTCGCCAGGCACCTGGACAGGCTTCTCCGGGCCACCAGCACAGGACCACCGAGTCCAGGATTTAGAAGTAGAGAAGCAAACATTTAAAAACAAGAAGAGTAGGAGAAAAACCTCAAAACCGATTATATCATCACAGGAACAAATTCACAAAATAAACAGTTATTATCACTTGCAACTTATTGTGGCTATAAAGCTATCCAGCTCTCACGTGTGTTGATATGGTCCAATAAATTCTTCACTTTGTTATCTCGGCAAGATAATTTTTTTTTTTTTTAAGTTTACAGCTACTCTATGTAGTTTACGTGCTTTTTTTTTTTTTCCCCTAAGTTTAGATTTAAACGTTCCTTTATACCATCCAAAATACTTATCACCTAATTTCCCACAAAGGTCTCAAAATAATTTTATGTAAATCAGTCAGAGCTGCTAGAGATGTAACATTTTTCCTACCAAGATTATGAAAATATGAAAATCAAAATTTTGAATCTAAATCTACTCACACTGCACAGAGAAAACTGGGCAAATAATGAAACCATGGGGGTTCTTTTACATCGAGCATTGGGAGTCTTTGAAGACAAAGACCAAAAATTAAATTAAAATTTAATGATGGTGAAGGTTCTTCCTCTACCCGGTTTTTCGGGGAATAAGAAGTTCATTTAATAAGACTGTTTTTATACGCAAAGGCAACTTGTTTATTTTGACCTCCGTTCTTCGAAATTGTTGATTCCACAATTGAAATTGGCTGTGTGTTCCAACAAGTCCCCGGCAATCGTGATGACAGACCAAGCCATCTGTGCCGTGAGAATGTATAATTTCAGTCTATAGTGGAATTTATATAGAAAAAGTCACATGAGGAGAGGTCTGCGTGGTACTTTCTTTAAAAAAAAAAAAAAACTGCCGAGACATACTGGGAGCCTTGGAGAATGTTGATATTTTGCCTGATCTTTTTTCTTTTAAAGAATCTATGGAATTTTACTGATTTGGGGGGTAAAGTGTTCTCCAAGTTAAAAAGCTAAGACAGCTGTTCACACACAACCTTCCCAGCTCTACAAGGTACACACGGGAAAATGTGGCATCCATACCTACGATCTTAAAAGCATCGGATGACTATAACCTCAGTGGAAAGCCCTAATTTAGACTTAAAATGCTCATTTATGCAACTGAATTGATTTTTCGGCGACTTGCCCCCACCTTGCCTAGAAAGACGATGAATGACTGTGAAGGAAATTTCCCCATCGATTATTCCAAGGCTTAGGATGAAAGATCCATTCGCCTACATTAATTATACACAATAAAATAAAATAAAAATGACAGGGAGTGGGAAGCTATTAAAAGCCTAAATTCTTTAAAAACGACGATCCTCCATCCCTCCATCCTCTCTGCCCATCTCTCCATCCTCTCGACGCTCAGCTTTTAAGATGGCTCACACTCTGGCGTTTCTATTACTGTTCTCACCGGCGTTTTATTTGGTGCTTGCTAAATATTTGGGTGGAATAAACGCTCCAGGTTGCAACAGCAGAACATGCCTGTCGTCATCACGAAAATGTTTTAATTATCCCTGCGCTCCACGCCTGTCTCTGCAGCCCCAAATCCTCCGGTTTCGACCGATGCCTCATCTAAGAACAAAAGCAGCCGCTATCGCTCCCGTGAACGGAGCTCAGTTTTGATATTTGGTGATGGCTCCCGGGCCGGCTGCTCAGGCCAAGCCCTGCACCAGCCGGGCCCAAACGCCTCTGACAAGGAGGAAAACAAAGGTTTATTTACATGGGAACTCCCCTCTGAGCGTGAACGCAAACTTTCTAGGTCTGATGTTCCATTTTCCATAAATCAGGACCCTGGCTGCCCTTATGCCTGAGGAGACCGAGCCGGCTTTGTCAGCTGACCCTGAGGACGAAGGTGAGCTGGAGGGCCTTTAGCAGTACCCGTCTTTTAAATGAAAGTACCCAGTGATTTTGAAGGGTCAGGGACAAATGGGGGCACTCAGGCAGCCACTGAACCCAGCACACAGCGGTGGCGGCGTGGCTGGGGACACAAAGGCCTCCGGGGACTCCCAATGCCGATGGCCACATTTCGGGCCCCGGATGGGCTGAGGCATCCTCGGCCTACAGCTCTGCGGGTGGGAAGCCAGGACAGGGGTCTGGGCCCTCGAGCCCACTCAGGGCCTGCCTGGGGGTCTGTCCAGTGGACGGCGCCCATGAGGCCCACACATGGTCTGCAGGCAGCCTAGTTAGGGGCTGGGCACAGCACCTTCGGGTGGAAATACCAAACATTTCTAAACACACAAAGCCCAAAAACAACCTCGAGGATTTTCCCCACACAGAGCAGAGAACAGAAAAGAGCTTTCCTTTTTTCACAAAATAAAACACAAGGAAAGGGAGAACAGACCGGATCCTGGACTACGGATGGGGCAGCGCTGGCCAGGACAGCAAAATAAAAGGGCCTCTGTACCTCGATGCAAAGTCCTCCCTCCGGCATGCCGGCCCAGCCTGCCTTCGGCTTCGCTGGGAGGAGATTCGGACCGCTCCGGGGTTTTTCCTTTGCCACACCGGCGCCGCCTGAAAATAAAATCATCATCCCACCATAATAAAACCCCACAATACACCAACAGCACCGAGCAAGAAGGAGTAGGCCTTAATACAGCCTGAAACATTTGTTCACATGATAATTGAGCACACAGCTCCTGTGAAATAATAAACATTCATTTTTATTGTGATTTGTAAAGCCTGACGCTTTGGATCTTAAATATACACGCGCTTGGCTTCTGCAGTTTCTGGCAGGGCTGACTTCACCGAAGATTTTTTTTTGGGGGGGGTGGGGGGGCGTCTGAAATAGAATTTTGAGTTTGGGATAACCAGTTAGAGGCGAGGGACTGTAACCAGCGTTCGAGCACAAGATGGCAGAGCCCTCAGCTCGTCTCCAGCAAAAGAGAAGGAAAGAAGGCGACTTACCCAGGCTGCAGGCAGACAGAGGAGCCTTCTCCACAGCAAGGAAGCAGAAGGGTCTCCCTTTGCCCAGCCGGTCAGTGGCAGGCCGACGAGGGCAGGTCCAGGGGCTGGGAGTGCCAGCCCCCATCCGACAGGCCCTCAGCCACCCGGGGCTCTGGCCACCCCTTGTCCACGGGTCTCTGAGTACCAGCCAGCCCGGCCTGGACCCTGGCCACCCCAGCACCAGAGGCGGGCCTGCCAGGAGCCAAGTGGCGCTGGGGGAGGCCCGGCCGCCAGCCCAGGAGGACGAGGAAAATGCTACTTTTGTCTCTGGGTCTCATCTGGTACTGGCTGCCCGGGAGGAGGGGGCCAGGGGCGGCCGCTGCGCTCGGCCCCGCCCACTGGGAATTTTTGAAAGATGCTCATGGGTGCCGGGAGGATGGCAGACGTGGCAGAGGCGGGTGGGCCGGGCCCCCAAACCCACCACCCAAAGAAGAGGGGATTGGCCCAGTGGGAGAGGGAGGAGGAAGCAGGAGCGCCGGACCACTCAGTGGCCGGCCGAGGAGGACGCCGGGAGCAGGCCGGGCCTGGCCCAGGCGCCAGCCCTCCCCATGGACAGGCGGCGCAGCCCTGGGCGCCATGTTGTGGGCCTGCCCGGCCCAGCTCTGTGGGCTGCTCAGGGAGGCCGGGAGGCCAGGCGGCCTGGGCTGGTTCCAGGATAGAGGCCACATTGTTCATGTGGCAGTGGCCAGCACCCGGGTCTGTTTTCCTCGGGGGTGAGGCCGAAGTCCCCAGCACAACAGCCCTCCGGGCCCAGGGCCAGCGGAGTGAGCCCCATTCGAATGCCCTTGGAGGTTGTCCTGTCTTGGCCTAAAGGCCGGGCCGCGGGTTCAAATGTGGCCTTGGGTCCAATCGACTGCCTAACTTGGGCAAGCCACACAACCTCTCCCAGCCTCAGTTTCCCCACCCGTATAAAGGGCGGGGCCATAGCATCTATCACCCAGGGCTGCTGTGATGCCAGATGAGAAACACCCAGTCGGACCTCGAAAACAGCTGCCGTGCCGAGGAGGGCCAGGCAGGGTGGCAGTCGGTAGCCCTGGACCCATGCCAGCTCGGCACCTTGGGGCACAGAGGGGGGCACCTCGTGAGTGCTTTGACTCCCCCTATTTTTCTTCTCCTAGTTCTCGGGGTAAATAGCTCTTTCTTCCCTTCCCTACCCTCCTCTAAGGACCCAGAGCTGGGCCAGAGGCATGGAACCCCGAGGCTGCCCTAGCCCAGAACCACACCACAGGCCACAAGCCGCCCTCCCCATTGGCCCAGCTGGCCAAGACAACCAGGAGCTGGGCCGAGAAGGGCAAAGTGGACCTCGGGCTGGACCCAGGTGCAGCCCCAGCCTGAGCAGGGAGGGGCCCCATCACTCCCCGACTCTGGGGTTCTGGGGTCGGTGGGCTCAGGCCAGCAGGGGAGGCACCCAGCTTTAGGGGTTTTGCGACCACACCAGGGAAGAGAAGGAGGATGGAGATGGGTGATCTTCCGGGCCTTGCCCGGAACTGGTGTGTTCTGTCTCGAGGACCCTTCACCATGGACACAGGGACACGCACGCGGCTCTAGGGCAGCCTGAGAGCTAGCGACCAGAATGTCCACAGATCGGTGAACCGTGGCCCAAGCCCACTGCCGCCATGAGCAACCCCAGCCCTGACCCTGGCCCACGGCTCCCGCCCTGCTCCTCCCACAGCTCCCGCCCTGCTCACCCCACAGACGCTCGCCCCACGGCCGCCATGAGCAACCCCAGCCCTGACCCTCGCCCCTGGCTCCCACCCTGCTCGCCCCATGGACACTCGCCCCACAGCCGCTAGCCCCACAGACGCTCGCCCCACGGACGCTCACCCCAAGGATGCTCGCCCCAAGGACACTTGCCCCACGGACGCTCGCCCCACGGATGCTCACCCCACGGTTCCCACCCTGCTCACCCCACAGACGCTTGCCCCACAGACGCTCACCCCACGGAGCAGCACCACAAGCCCTGAGAGGCAGGTCGAGGTGGAAGGAAGAGCGGGTCCTGGGTCCAGAGTCCAGGCACACTGCCACACCCCTCCCAGACCCCCCAAATTGTTTGGTTTCCCCAAAGCCAAATCCTGCCCCACAGGGGTAGGTGACATGTCTCCGGGCCTCCGGCCCCCCACCCTGGTCAGTGGGCTTGGGGAGCTAATGTGGGTGCTGTGATAGAGTCGGCCACATCTGCTCGGCCTGCCGGCTCCCCCAGGTCCCCTCTGGCCCTCTACGTGGCCACGTGCAGCCTGGCTGTCCATGTGCGGGGTGGGCCGGAAGGGGGAACGGGCTCCTGGACGCTGGGCCAGTGCCTGGGACGGTCAGGGCAGCCGCACCCCAAGAAGAGGTCCTCGCGTGCTGCTGGAGTGGGCGGCATGGAGTGACCGCTCACGTGGCCGCCACACAAGGGGGTCACGGGGGAGGTGAGGCCTCTGTCCACAAGGGCTCCAGGTCGGGGGCCTGGGCCGTCTGCTCCACCTGTCGCAGCATCCGGGAAGGCAGCTCCCTGGGCCGCCTACTCCTTTACGCCTGCTCAGAGGCAATTGCGCCGACAGCCGAAAAAAGGGGGGGTGTGAGTGAGAAGGAGCCTCTGGTCCGGGGCTCTGGGCTCACGCGGGTGGCCACGTGACTGGCTCGCCAGCTGACGCCACAGACAAAGCAGGTAGATTCCAGTGCCATGCGCCCGCCCAGGAACGCTGGGAATCCATCCCAGGGGCAGCCCGCCCTGGGAAGAGAAGAGCCCCCCCGTCCCCCACGGAGTGGGGGCCGCCCCACCAGCCGGCAACACGGGGCCGCCATTTTGGGGCAGGCCTGACCAGAGGGCAGGCAGACCCTGGAGTTACGGCCGCAGGAGGGACGGCCCCTGCATGCTCTGACACTCACAATGCCCCCCAGACACACACACAGGGCCACCTCGGCCAGAAGGAGCCGACGATGTGCCGGCTGGCCTCTGTGCCAGCTGGGAGATGGCGGCCACCATGCCACTGCAGCCAAAGCAGACCGGCTGGTCAGTGTGGGCTCGGGACACAGCACACTGTGGAGGACGGGGCTGAACCCAGGCCCAGCCACCCTCCTCGGAGGGAACAGTGAGGCTTCGAACGCGAGGACCGCTGCGCTGGGACCAGCATCCCATCCACATCCACAAGCCCTTCTCCTCCTGGGGGGGACAGGGAGGGCCACCAGTGATGTCCACAGATCCTGACACACTCAGGACACACACATGTCCCTCCCAGCCGTAACCCGCACGTTGGTGCCTGCTGGAGTACAGGCAGGTCCGGGACATAGGCAGCCACACACGATTTCCGGCACGCAGCTTCCCTGACTGTAAAAACATAGTGGCAAAACCGAAGCCCCAGCACTATCATTTTATTATTATTTAAAATGCACTCATAAAAGGCCGATTTGAATGTAAATATCACTCTTAAACGCATGAAAGGGGGTTCTAAATTTACGAGTCCCAAACCAGCAGGTAAATATTGTAGCTAAACGCTCTTGCTGCTATTTGAAATCCCAGATTTAAGGAAGGGCATTTCACAGAAAATATGCCAGGTTCAGCATTAGGAAATCAAAGGCATCTCGGCCAACAGTCTTTTTTTTCTTTAATCTCGAGGGTAAATTCTATTGCTGCTTCTTTTCATGTATTTCTTTAAATTGTTCGGCCCTTTACTTTGTATATGCCATGCACGTTTTATAACCACGACTGCTAGCCTTATTTTAAGAGAATGGCAGTGCCTTTCCAAGTCACATTTCTGCTCAGAAAGCCTCCTAGCTGACCCGCAGACCTAGGAATTCCGTGAGGTGCTCGGTATTTCCACCCACACGGGTGTCTGAGTGAGTCCAGGAAGGCAAGACTCCTGAACCCAGACTCGAACTCGAAGTTTCCCATCCGAGAATTCATTGGGTGAATTCTGCCCGTAAGACTGTGATGCATTTTACTTTTGGACTCCCCCGCTTCCAAAAAAAAGGGGAATCAAAATCTGTGTTTTAGGATCAGTGGTTTTGGGGGAAAGGGAGGGAGAGGAGGGTGAAAAGGTGGAGCCCAGGGCATTTTCAGGGCAGTGAAACCATCCTGTGTGACCCTGTCATAGTGGACACGTGACACTGTGCATCTGTCAAAACTCACGGGACTGTGCAACATGAAGCGTGAACCCTCCTGTAAACTATGGACTTTGGTTAATAACAACGTATCAATCTCGGCTCATCCGTTGTAAGAGATGCACCACGGGAATAGGAGATGTTAATAACGGGAGGGGGGAGATGCAGGAGCTTTCTGTACTTTCTGCCCAATTTTTCTGTAAACCTGAAGCTGCCCTGAAAAATAAAGTCTATTTTTAAAAACCTGTGCTTTTGGGTTTTTCTCCTCCATGCCATGAGGTTTCCTTCTTTTCCACAGTTTCAATGTTCTCGTTCTACCCGTGGCCTTGGAGGCTGCGCTGGACACCCCCAAAAACAGCGAGAGCGCTCTTCACAGCCTTCTGCTGGGTAGGTAAACGCAGAAGGTAAAGTAGGCCACAGCTCAGAGGTTACAGCATTTAAAATCAAAACAAGACGAAAACAAACGCAAAAGGTGTTAACAGCAGCCTTGAAAACAAAACCTCATCTTTGAAGCCAAACATCGTCACTGCCGACAGTCTTTTGTGGGGACGGGAAGCACAGTAGGGAGGGGACCCCCGTTCACCACCCTGATGGACGGTCAATTCTCCCCCAGCCCCTAACATGAGCGTGGGATCTGGCCTCTCTCCCCAGGGAGCACCCTTGGCGGCACTGTACCCAGAGTTCAGCAGGACCTGCTCAGGGATACAGTCACAAGGCCAGGTGGAGGACCACCTGTAGCGATGGGGAAGGGACACAGGAGGGTGTCTGGTCCATCAGCGAGACATTCTGCTCATTCTCCTAATCCAGAAACTATTTGCTGCGTGCTAACTATGCTCAAGGAGTCCCCGAGGAGTGCAAATGGCAAATGTGCTCAGCTGTTAACGGAAAGGTTGGAGGCTCAAGTCTACCCAGAGGTGCCTCGGAAGAAAGGCCTGGTGGTGATGTACTTCCAAAAAAATCACCCCTTGAAAACTCTGTGAGCACAGTTCTACTCTGACACACACAGAGTTGCCTTGAGGTAGAGCTGACCTCACAGCAACTGTGTGTGTGTGTGTGTGTGTGTGTGTGTGTGTGTGTGTGTGTGTGTTTTAAATTCTGTACAGGCTGTCATGAGTTACAAAAACACCCTCTCCAGCCTTGGAGGGTGCTGGGGGCCCATGTGGGGCTTTGCCAGGATGCCAATGACCCGTAGATTGCTCACACATTCACTGGGAACTAGATCTGGGAGCATGGAAAGGACACTGGAAAATCACACACACACACACACACACACACACACACAGACAAACTGGTGGTCGTTGAGTGGATTCCGACTCACAGCGACCCGACAGGACAGAGGAGAACTGCCCCATGGGGTTTCCAAGGAGCGCCTGGTGGACTCCAACTGCCAACCTTTTGGTTAGCAGCCAAGATCTTAACCACTGAGCCACCAGGGCTCCTGGAAAATCACAGAGATTGGCTGAAACAGGTGTCTCGATGGCCCCTACACCCCTCTGGGGCCGGACCCCTGCACTTCCAGGCCCTATTTTTCTGCCTTCCAGCCAGCAGACAAAGTCCGCCCGGTCTGGCCCGAGGCGGGCCCCGTCCAGCTCATGATCCAAAGCATGGCTACCGTTAGGGTGTGTGCAAATGTGTCCTCACCGCCTTCAAAAAGAAACTGCTGGAATCAAAAAAATAAACTTTGGAAAGTTTAAACTCTACTCAGCAAAGAAGGCCAGCCGTTCGCCTGCGATTTACTGGGAACCTTGCATGGGTCGGGAGACGATCTGTCTTCGTCTGTCAGCCCCTGTCCCCGTATAAGTTCTCAGAGCCTGCAATACCCTAAACACCCAAGCTCCACTGCCCCAGCCAATGGAACACTGGTCAGTCCCGAAAAGAAATATTTCATATAAAAGACCCCTTGTCTCTGCTGGCAGACAATTGTTTCTTTTTCTTGTTCCTCGGGCCCACAGCATCCAAACGCCGGGCTGAGGCCACTCAGGGGTCTTTCTTGTTCCAACAAGATGCTCTGAGAAACTCAGGGCGATCTGGTGGGTCTTCTTCAACCATCGGCTGAGAGACAAAATTCTCCCAGCCAAGGATTTGGGGGAACGCACGCTTGCATCAGGCCGAAGAACAATGAGCTCGTCAGAGAGGTGAGGCCCTCCCACCAGAACACCCTCTCCACTGCCAGTAAGGACACTGGGGGCTGGCGTGGCCACTCGGACGCCCCATCTTTTGCCTACCCTCTGAAGAGGCTGGGGGCAGAGGTCAGACCCAGGGTCAGCACCCCAGCACCCTTCTCGGGAGGTTCTGATCCTGCCAGGTCGTCCTGGCCCTGGGGAGTGGCCTCCTCCCTGGGTCCCCAACGGGACCTTGGTCTCCTCGTGTGTGCCCATCACACACGCGGGCAGTCCCGCTCACCCCAAGTCCCGCAGCAGGGAAGCCCTGGCTCTGAAGCTCCCGGCAGTCCACCTGACAGCACCGTGAGGCTTCTCTTTTGCGTCACGTGTGGGGGCGGGGGGGGGGCCGCTTTTTGGTGCCCTTTGTGGTGAGACCAAAATGGGGTTCTCTTGTTTCTCAGAAACCCAAGATATAACGATAATTAGCAACAAAAGTAACAAGGGTCGTTTACAACAACAGCAAGGACAGCAGCAGCCACTGAGGGCGCCCGGCCACGTGCCCAGGAATGTGCTTGCTGGGGATGATGTCATCTCAGTCCTGACAGCGGCCCTCCGAGGCCAGCGCCATCAGTCCAGAGCTCAGGGCACAGGATCCGAGAGGTGGCGTGACCCGCCCGGGCTCACACGAGCATGAGCTAAACAGTACTTCTGCAGGCGTATCCCCCTTCTCCCCAAACATGCAAACACACCCTCACAACCCAGCCTCCACACACACAAGAGAAACGTGAGCGTGAGGGGTTTTCTCACATGGCCTGAAATTCTGTCCTCCTTGCTGGAGACACAGGAGGTCTCCCTGGACGCCAGAGAGCACCTGCCCAAGCAGGGTGCCTGTCAGGGTGGACACAGCCCTCCCTGCCCTTCCTTCAGGCCTCAGCCATGCGCTGGCACCTCAATGCCCCCCCACCCCGGGAATGGGAGCCACTGAACCAGGTGTGCACAGTGTCTGCCCCGGCCAGGTGCAAACCACACAGGCCAAGACAATCCTGTAAGAGCACCACACTGCACCCATTCAGCAGAGACAACCGTTGTCCACACCTGTCCAGGCGGCGTGCATAAGCCAGGGCCACTATAGAGGGGGTCAGGTCTTGTTACCATACACCAGCCCCCCACACGCCCCGGAGCCCCCTCCCGGGAGTCTGGGGCCTCCGCGTGGCTCAGAGGCTGGGTGTGGGGAGGCCCCAGCTGGGCAAGGGGCCACCCTGCAGCTGACCCTGCTCAAAAACAAAACACAACCAAAAATCCAGAGCCCCTCTTCTCACTGGCCCACTCTCCAGTCCCCCGGGCCCTGCCCCTGGATTACCACGTTCTCGATGTTACATTTGGAAAAGTACAAAGACACAAGTCCCGGTGCCATTTTCAGAGCCTCCCTGCTTTGCTGTGTCCTCGAGAATAAACGCCGCTCGGCTGGGTATCACAGCATGGGGATGACGCCCTGCCAGGCCCCGAAGCTCTGTTTGAGCCGAGCTGGACTGAGAAGCACAGGCGAAGGCGGGGGCGGGTTGGGGCTGAGGCTGGACCTCCATCCCTGGGGCCAGCTCCACTGCTGGCTGGCCACATCTCGGCCCATCACAACCCTGCACAGGGGCATACGCGGTGCTCACTGCTTCATGGCAGAAGCTGGGACTCTGAGGCTTGGATGAACAGTAACCCTCTGCTAAATGGCCCTGGGGACCCCTTCCTCGGACGCATGGGCCTGTTTCTGCCCAGCCCGAGTCTGGCCTGCAGAGAAGGAGGGCCGGACGGCCCGTTTCGGCCCTGTTTTAATCTGGGAAGATGCCCACCAGTTTCGGCAGAAGGTCAGGCCGCTGCCAGCCTCCCAAGCCCTATGGGCGTCTGTGTGTGTGGATGAGTTGAGAGGGGGATAATCGCCAGTACTTTGCAGGCCAGGCCCCACAGAACTTGAGCTTCTCACAATGGTTAATCTCGGCCCGGTGAACACCATGCCAAGCAGCGGCTCCCGGTAGGAGCAACACACCTTTGGCAGTTGTGCCCCGTTTCTGGGATCACCCCAACATCCCACCCCAGCCTTCAAGTCTACTGACTGCCCTGATGAAGTCATAAACAAATACCCAAACTGGGGCGGGGGGTGGGGCGTGGGGGCAAGCGGCCGAACGGAAAACACAGCCGAGGGCTGTGCCGTGAGGAAGGAAGCAAACTTTCAGCCTTGCTGCCACGGCCAGCCGGACTGGATTGAAAGGCTCCCCTTGTTCCTGGGGGTGCTTCTACGAGGGGATGGAGAAACCAGGCACCCCACTTTGAGAGAAGTGTGCAGCAGGCCTGGACTGCCCTCGCCTCCGTCCACGTTCCCGGAAACAAGGCAACACAGCCTCCGATGCCAGCTCACGTCTCTCGGCGTTGTGGAAACAGGGCTCCCTTCACCCCATTATTTTGTGGTCGAGGTTATCCAAACCACATCAGTCAGTGGGAGAGAGTGGAGGGATGTTGCACCCGCGATACGATCATATTAAAGGCAGGCTTAATCCCTTTTGGTCAGGGGTTTCATTTTAACACAGGAGAGCTACACGCACGTACAAACACATCTTAAAATCCCGGGTCGCTGAAACCAGTGACCGAACACAAGACGAAGGTACAGCTGGCCAGCAGAAACTGCCTCGGCTTTGGGAACCCAACTTGAAGAAATTAATCTTAGCATCCCCTTCAAGCCCCATAATTACACACTACACATTCCTTCACCCGCTCTCGCTCTCCAAAAACTCTGCAGGGCTGCTGGTCCAGGCCGGCTGTGAGCCACTTCGAAAAGGGCATTTATTACGAAAAGTTATTAGTTATTTTTCGTTTTACGCCACTATAAACAACAGCTTCCACTCAAGGGACAGCCACTCAAAGCAGCCCATGGCGCCAGCATCTGAGCAAGGGTGCCCCAAATCAGTTCTCTGTGAACGGGTGCCAGCAGAGAAAAATAAGAAGAGGGGCTAATTTAAGAGGCGAAGAAAAGATCTAAAAATTTCAAGAAAAAATTATGGCTTCCAAATAATCTTTCCAAACACATCTAATCTAAAAGCAAATATTTTCTCATCTTCCCATTGTGTTTAAGATGCCTGCTAAGGCATATTTTATGTGTTCAACAGGACTCCTGCAAAGGGCCCGCACACCTGAGACAAGAAGGTGCAGCTCACCACGTAGGGCCCCTTCCCCAAGTTCCCGAATTTGAATGACAACCCTGGAGTTCTTGCAAGCTGGGGTGGTGTCAGGTTCCAGAGCAACCTCCTTCCCGTGTCCCCTCATCTGTAAAAGGCCTGTCCTGCAGAAATACTCATCGCAGAAACCCCTTCATTAGTATTTAAATACTCACTAAGTAGCGAAAGTGAGAAATGCACTTACGGTCCTCAGAAGCGTCGCCTTGAACCCGACCGTGACCTGGGGGCGCGCAGGTCAACACTCCTGTCCTTCCCAGGGGAACGCGGCGGAAGCTACCAGCGGTGCGCTAGAGTGCCCACGGCCACACAGGGACGCCTCAGTCATCCGCTCCGAGTCCCAGGTTCAAAACGCTTCTTTCCTTCACGCATCAAAACCGCAAAGAGCGAAATGGTGCCAAATTTCTCGCAACTCTTGCCGGGTGACCCGGCTCCGAGGACAGCCGCCTAGGAAACTCACGGCTCAGTCCTGGCTTCCCTGGGTCACCCACTGCGCCGCCGGCCACTCTGCGCCTTCTCTCCCGGCTCCCGCTTCCTGGTGAGGACCAGCAGACAGCGCCGAGGGGCGCCTGCAGGACCCTAGCGCGCGAGGTCGGGCCGGAGCGGGCAGCTCCAGCGTCTCCGCGTCCACGACGAACGCCGCTGCCGCCGCGATGGACCTTTGTCCCGGACGAAAACGAAAGCGCGCCAGGCCGGGGTCGCACACGCCCTGCCTCGGAGGGCCCGGGCCCGGTGCGCCCCGTGAGTTTCTCTAAGTTTACGTGCCTCCCGGAGGGGCGGGCGCCGCGGGGCCGAACTTGCCGAGCCGGGCCATCGGGCGGCTCACCGGGCGGCGGGCGCAGGTAGGC
>NW_004444005.1:8118285-8155600 GCF_000243295.1 Trichechus manatus latirostris | reverse complement strand
GAGGCGCCGGCTGCCATGATTGCGGGCAGCGGGGCGCGCGCGCACGCTCCGGCAGAGCTCGGGGACCCAGGGCGGACCGACGGGCGCTTGCCTGCCCACCACCTTGTGCCCGCAGCCCCGTGTGCGCCGCGGACAGCAGCCAGGGTCGCCAGGATCGCTCCCGCGGGCCTCTCCGCACCGGGGCCAGTGTGCGCCATGGGGCTCTAGATGAAGCCCTGAGATCAGGATCGGGGTCCCCGGAGACAGGGCTTGTGCCAGGGCGACCCCGCGGCAGCTTCCCGGGCACGTCTGGCCTGGAGGAGGGCAGTGCCTTGTGGAATGAGGGAGAGCGCGCACAGTGTCAGGAGATGTAGATGGGGTGCGCGGCCCCCGGAGGGGTGAGGGTGGCGCAAGGTGCCTGGCAGGAGGGGGGCGCGCACGGTGCCCACAGAGGCGGGGTGGGGGGGGCGCTCGGTGTTGGAGAGGCGAGGAGGGCAGGGGGACAGTGCCAGGAGAGTGGGGGGTGGCGCGCACAGTGCCCGGAAGGCGTGGGGATGGCCGGGGCACAGTGCCCGGCCCGCTGCCCGGCTCCCAGCACACTCTCTTCCTTCCCGGCGGAAACAACTTCCTGCTCGCCCCTGTTCAGGGCGCAGGAACTGCGGGATGAAGTTCAAGGCCGCAGTTCTGCTGTTTTGGAGCCCGACGGGCGATACTGCTGCCCCCAAGCCCCTCCCGGGAGTCGGGATCGGACCTGAGCCATGGCGGCACACAGATGAGAATGCCAAGGAGGCCGCGGCGGCCGTTCCTGCTGGCTCCGCCTGGACGCCGGAGAGGTTTCCCTACCCCGGCCGGCCTGGGCCTCCTGCTCTAGGGACGCAGACACGAACCACTACGCTGGGGCCCCTGTCTAGGCATACCCTCGCTCAGAGCCTAGTGGACCTGGTTGTTTGGGATGCCCGAGACAGCCCTGCAGACAGCCGGGCCGAGAAAAACGAGGCCTCCGGGCCGCATCCCAACGTCTCTTGTGTCTGTCTCTCCCCCACCCCCCCAGCTGGCCTTGGCATTCTAACCAGTGTCCCTTGACGTCACATCTCGCCATTTCTGTCAACCAATTGAAACTTGCCCGTTGTCATAAAAATATATATACTTTTTATACCATTGGTAAATTCAAAAGTTCCTCGTGTGCCCTGCTTGCGAGGGAACTTCATTCCACACCGGAGTGGGCTGCCAGGAAGGGGGATTGGCCACACGGAGCGAGGCCGGGCTGGGCAGCACTGCCAGGGCCTCGGCTGCCCACCGGCTGGGCTTCCTAGGTTCCCAGACCCCTACTCCATGAACCCCCCTCCAGACACACCACTGTGACCTTGGCCTTGAGCTGGCTCAACACCCCCCTCCACCCACAACATGCCCACCACCCTATGAAGTACAGCATTTTTGAGGAGGAAGGGAGGATACATTAGAAACCTTCCAGAATTACTTTCCTGGGGTTGGGGGGTGGGTGCAATCTTCCTGCGGCCTTTTCTTTCTAGACACACACGGCTTTGCTTTTCTCTATCAGAAGACCCGGTTTTAGAAAATGGAGAAGTGTTTCCCAGTTAAATCTTCTCACTGAAATCCTGATCAACTTTCACTTTCCACATTTGCCAGACATCACAGAAAGGACACAAGCCGGGTGATTTTCCTAGGGGGGGTACCCAAGAAAAGGGTCCAGGATGGCCCTCGCAGTTTCGGGATGGCCCTCCCGGCCTCAAGGGTGGTGGGCCTGTGAGCTGGAAGCCCAGAATTCCATGCTCTTCCTTCCTCCAAAAAGGATGCCAAGACTCGGCAATGCCATACCCACTTTCTAGCGATAAGGTAGGAAAACAAAATCCTTCTGGTCTAGTACAGCAGTCCTTTATGATTTGCTTTACTGTTAAAATCCCTAGCCAAGACGAGGAAGTGTGGACTAAGAGAACACACCTCCCACAAGATGAGGCTGAGCCGGGCAGTTCAGAAACGCCACAGTGAGCCCTCTCTCAGCCCCTCCCTGCTCCTGCAATACCGAGGAAGAATCCAACCGCTAACTGCCACCGTAATTCCCCCCTCTTCCCCATCTTTACTGTATGGTCTAACTACTTTAAAAAACATATTAAACACATTCTGTGGTTGAGCAAGTTTGGGGAATCCAAAATGACGAAAATGCATTCGCGGCTGGATGCAGAGACTTCCCTCCCCGTCATAAGTACTGTGCCCTTTTAATACCAAATCTCGTTTTTTCAAAATAATGAACGAGCTCAGTAACGACCAAGCAGGGGATTCTGAAAATAAATATATGGCTACTGTTCTCATGTAAAACCACTCCCCAGTGCAAACTCTAGAAACGCTGCAGACCTCGGTGATACAGTCACACGAAAAAAAAAAGATACATACCACATCCAACAACCACACTATAATCTATTTATAATCACTTTCCTAAACACTATAAATATTATAACTAAGGTGATATATGTTTTGTGATTAAATGGGTGGATTAAAACATTGAATTTTAAAAGCCACAAAGAAAAAGAGATTATCTTCCATTACGCCATTACAACTTTTGTTCCATTGGCACAAACACAAATTTGACAACTGTATCATTACTGAAGGCAGTAACTAAATGCCAAGATATTAGCTTGGTAATTTTCACCTGAAACCATTGTATAATCATACTGGCTTGCTACCCTTCTTTTTATTAGTGGATTTTTTTTTTTTCCTTGCTCTCATGCAGTAATAATTTAATGCCTTTTCCCCCCTTCCAATTTTTATTTGGTAAAACAACAAATTGGGTGAGTCAGAATAATACTTGAGAACACAGACTCTTTTTATCGCCCCCCCCCCCCCGCACTTGGCAAGGATTTACATATAATTTGGTTGCAGATTCAGAAATCAAATTCTGCTTTATTCAGGGAAAATAATAGCCCTCAGGTAATTTCATTGGGTATTATTCAGTGGGTTTTTTTTTTTTTTTGCCTTCTTGCTATCATATTATATTATTCAAAGTAAATAATATAAAAGCTGTGCTCAGATTTTCCAGAAGGAAGCCTGGGAAATTTAACTTTGTTCGTGAGCATGATGGTGGACAAGTCTCCTAGAGGAAAAATTTCAACAGGGCTTGTGGGCCACAGCCATGCTTGAGGGCAGGTGTTTGAAAATAAGGGAGGCTCTGGTCATGCCAGGATGTTTACAGTATTGGCCTTATTCGGTTATTTTTTTTTTTTTTTTTTCTGATTTATCCCAAGATCTGCCTAGTGGGAATGCAGCGAGCAGCTTCCTGCTGCAGCCCCAGCCCTTGGCCCACAGCCTCGGCCATCCAGCGTTTCAGTTCCATTTTCGCTTTCTCACCGCAGTGACACTTAATAGTTAAAAATGTTCGGTATCCAAGGCATCGGGAGGACTTCGTAAACAGACGCACTGAATCTAATCAAAGCCAGTAGGCTGTGTGTGAGGGAAAAATTACATTTTCACTTGGGTTTGCACATTCAAGTTGTACACTCGAGAATAATCCTGTTTCTAAAGCTGGCCCAGAGAACTTGACATTGGGAGTTTGTGGCTGTTTCTGGGTAGGATGCCACTTCAGGCACTGCAAACAATGTGCCCTTTGGAGTTGCTGCTGAGAAGCTGTGGGTACACTGTATAAAGGCAAACAAACCAGGCTTCGGGGGGTTTTTTGGTTGTTTTTTTTTTTTTCCTTTCGCTTTTGTCTCAAAGTAATTTGCAGGTTTGGGATTCCATTTTGATCCAAGTTACGTGATCACTTGTATTCCTACTTTACGGAAGACTCATTCTTGCTCTCAATTATTTATGCACAAAACCTATTAGCATCAATTTACCTGGGGTAAACATATTTTTTATTTCATTTTTCCAGTGGAGGGAGTTTACCTAGAAGAAATACGGTGGAAGATAATCCAGCATTTATAATGTCTCAGGCTGGGGAAGGATATGCAGGCAAACACCCTAGGAAGGTTTCTTTCCTTCCAAACCTACAGAAACAGTTTTCAAAAGCTTTTGCTTTAGTTCACCCAGTTTTATACCAAACTTGACATTAACCTTCTAGCAATAAAAATGCAACTCGGACTGTAGGACAAGCATATTTCAGGACAAAAGCATTAGGGCAGGGCGTCTACAACACCTCCGCGATAAAAAAAGTACGCTGGCCAACTCCTTCTACATTATCTTCTTTCTTTTTCTTTTTCTTTTTTTTTGAATGTAAAGAACAGACTTCAGTGTGCCTGTGGCTAACAGTGATCAGCGGAATGCCCCATGCTTTCTCCCGGCTGATGGATGCGAACCCCAAATCCATGCAACCTTTTGTGAGCAGCTGTTAAAGTCATTTTTAACCTACTTTGGAATCCCACCCATTCACTGTTCACTATGTGTTATGTGTGTGTGTAACATCAGAAAGAAGTCTAACAACCCTGAACGCATCCTTCAGGGGTTATTATTTTTCAAATAGAAGTAAAGCAAAACATAAAAGAAGTCTACAATAAATGTGTGTTCAATAATATATGTATATACATATGTATGCACATACACAGACATATATACACACACACATATGCTCATATATATGTGAATACACTGTATAGACGACGTATATGCCAGTGAGAAAAATTTCCCCTTATAAATGAGGAATTACAATTAATATTTTCCATGCCAAAGTAGTAACCACACAAATCAGAAATTATTAATTAAAGATGATGGGCAAATGTCCCTGGTCATATATACTATGTCAAATGCCAGAGCTTGATTCTTGAGTTTATAAAAGGGATGAAAAAAGGCGCAGTACAAACTAAATTTAAAAAAAAATCCAAAATACCTTTCAAAGAGAAGGGAGTGTTCTGTTTATTTTAGTAGCTCAATTCTGCAAAAGGGAATCATCATAAATTGTGAAATAACATTTTTCGCAGATTTATTAGCAATTTAAAATATATTAGAATTTGGAGTTTAACAGTTTTTAGTAATAAAAAATGCCAATTTCCAAGAAAACGAAAGGAGGTCAGAAAATCTGAAAAGAATTTCATTCCTAAAGTGTCCAAGGAATGCCTCCTTTTTACAGTTGAAGAACCTCGATTTATTTAAAGTATTTTTGTATCCTATCAACCCTTTACTGAGGCTTGAAATCATCGTTATTTTTTAGTGACCACATATTCTTTTTCAATTCTATATCTAAGCAGATTTTATCTGTGTCAATGTCAACTTTAAGGACTGTCAACTGTTTACGTTTTGACTCCAAAAATTTTAAATAATGCTGAAATGCTAATGAAGATCAGCTGAATTTTGTTGCTTTCCCACAGATGATATGAGAACCTTCGTACTATCTTTTAACTCTACAGTTCTTCAGTCTGCTAGTAAATTATAAGCCCTTGGAATAAAGAAACAGTCTGAAAAAGAAAAAGAAAGAGAGAGAAACAACCCTGATTTAGAGCTCAAATGGTTCATTGTTAAGCTGCAAGGGACAGCAGGAACTTTTTTTTTTTTTAATCAAGACTTCACTGATCGCTTCTTAAAAATGATTGTAACAAAACCTAAACTGCCCCGTGTGTCTCCCTCTCTTTTTTGGGGAGAGAGTTTCGATTACAAGTGTTTGAAATTTGACCACTCTGATCATATTTATTGCAATTTTATTTTTTGAATAAAATTTCAACTGATTTTTTAAATAACATTTCAATTGATTTTTTAAATACAATTTCATTTTATTTTTTGAAAATAAAATACGATTTCACACAACAGTGGTGTGTAACTTGCTTCATATATGACCACAGTTTAATTTTCCTGACTATGCCTCAGATCCCACTCACAGAAAGACAAAGTGGATTTGTCATGTATGTTCCTTCTACAAAAAAGGGAAGAGCTGTTTTAACTAAATTTATCACTGCAAGACTGGTAATAGTTAACGGTTGCAAGAGCGAAATACTTAAAAAGAAAATCAGTGTGTCTTTTGTTTCGTTTCTTGCTATTTAGAGAGCAACTTTTGATGTAATTCCTAATTTTAAAAGAACACGGAGGTCATTTTTGTTTTTTACCAGCAAGCAGTAATGTAAACAATCAGACAAGGGAAGACACTATCCTTAAGAATAAAACCACCTACATGATTTTTACATGATGAAAGTATATTTTTAAAAATGTATTTCCAAATAACCAGAGACGTGGACAGGTATTTTCACTCCTGGGCTTGGTTTTTCAATGACGCACAGCAGCAGGAATTTTTAACAACTATTATCAAGGTTCTGAGCTTTTCCTAATACCTCACCCATTAACCAGTTTTTTAACTCTGTATTCTAAATATGCTACAAGATTCTGCTTCCAAAGTGAGTCTTTCCCAGTTGACTTTTTGTCCGGGAGGAGGAACTGGACGCAGGCAATGCCAACACCATCCCCACTCTCCAAGAAGAACAAGTTCTCTGAATCGGAACGCTCTTGCGCATAGAACGCCGGACATTTACAGAACGACTCCAAGGCGCTCAGGGAAACTTCTCGTGTTGGGCACACACTTGCCGGCGCACACCTGAATCTACAGATTCGGAAAAACTAACCAGCTGTAGCCAAAAGCCAAAACACTCAACCACCCGAAAACAGTCTGCAAGAAACACAGGGTTCTTTGACGTGACGAAAAGAATTATAAATAAAATAGCACCAAGGCAGACAGGCTGAATGAGGCTTTTAAGACAGCCTGCTGGTGGCTCCAACTTGAATACTTAGAACATGAAGTGTTAGCTCCATGAGAATAATATCCTGGGAGATACGTGTGTGCACGTGTGTGTGTGTGTTAGCAGAAATAAAAGATCATGTGTGTGTGCAGAAATAAATTACCACGCAAGTATGTGTGTAGAAATAGAAAATCTTATACACGTACGTGTGTTTGTAGAAATCAAAGATTGCATACGTGTGTAGAAATAAAAGATCTGTTGGCCCCATGGCTTGGGGGCAGATTTGAGGTCCTGGTGGTGAGCCCCTAGCCCAGGTACAGAAGTGGGCCCTACCTGTATTCTCCTGAGGTCACTCCCTGTTTTCATAACACATGTGCAAACACCCAGAGGCAGTGAAAGCGGAACCTGCTGTAGATAACAGGGACCCATCTCAGATAATAGAAAAACTTTCCCTGCAATAAAAATTCGTGTTTTATGAGCAGCTAGCCAGGCTGACCTGATTCATCGTCACTGGCAGCAAAGCCCGTGTGGGCAGGGAGGCGAGGGACCGGGGGCTCTGAAGTGTGGTCTCCCCCCCAGGCAGCTCGGACCCCCCACCCCCACCCCTGGGAGGGAGGACTGGGCAGGCCCTTACCCGTGCCAGGCATGGCAATGAAGGGCGGCAGCTAGGGGAGCCCGCCTGGCCCCTGGGACAGACATGTAGGGCCACCAGGAGTACATCCCAGAGGAGGAGGATCTCCAAACCTCGAAGCCAGTCCCCCAAAGCAGTGGCCTTCTTGTCATCGTGCTCAAAGGCCATGAGGAGACTGGGATGCTCTTGATCGTGCCCAAATCTCTCACCATGCCCGGCCAACCCCGACCTTCTTAGAGCCATTGCAGAGGGTGTCAACACAGTTCAAGTCCACAAAAATACACAGACCATTTCCCATGTGCCAGGAACACGTAAGGCGCTCAACATTGGAAGCAAACACGGCGGTCTCATAGTAGAGAGTTCTTCCTAAGGCAGAGTGAGCACCTCCTGTGTGGCTAGCAAGCGCGTCATAATTCACACAGCGTCCTCACTGCCGTCTCACGCATCCTACACCTGTGAGGCACACGGATCAAGAACTGGCGTGTCCTCCCTGAAGACCGGGGAAACTAAGGCCCCGTGGTGGAGGAGGGACTGTCCAATATTGCACGGACCTGGGACCCCAACCACCATGTACACACATGCCACTCTGTTCTTTTTGGTTTTTATTTTTTAAGGAAAAAAATCACCATCCACCCCTTCACACTTGTACACGCATATGCTTATTTAATAGGGTAAGAACCATTCCCAGGAAAACAGAGCCCTGTTGAAATCTGGGTCCCAGAACTGCCTTCCACTGTCCCAGCTTCGGCCCTCGAGAAACAGTGGTTTCCCCCAGCAGCAGACTTCGGTCTTCACCTGCTCTGCCAGATGCATCCTGACCCCACCTTTGACAGGGAGACCAGGGCGAATCGGCCTCCGTGTAAAATCTCACACAAGCTCACCGCCGGGACTGCCAGACCCCTCGTCGCTAAGCCGTGCTGGCCTGTCTCAGAAGATCAACCACACTGCCAGCACCCAGCAACCACAGCCTCACCAGCCACACAGCCAAGGTGGCTCTGAGCCCCACCTGAGCCTCACCCCTGCTTTAAGGGCTCCGGGAACCTGACAGCCACCCTCACCACTCTCAATGTAAAAGCGTGAGCTGGTGACAAGGACGGCCTGCGAATATCGCAGCCTCATGTCAGCCAGAACCGTTGGTGACAGGCTTACCGCGGCGCTTTCCTCCTGGAGGGTCGCCAGGGTCCCAGGCCTGGACATCAGCATCCGAAAGAGGCAGGGGACCGACTGGGACGCCTCGGAGCGCCTCCTCCAGACAGCCCCCCGGGGTTGGGGCAAAGGGAAGCAAGTGGCATCCAGGGCAGCACAGGTGGGGCCAGGGGCTGAGGTCCGAGTGGCTGATCAGATAGAGTTATTGTGCCCCAGGAAGGAGAAGGGATGGGGGTGCTGCCAGGACGGGAGGAACAGCGAGGAAGGGCTACAGAAAGGGCGCTGGGTGATTCGGGAAGCAGTGCTACGGAAAGCGAGGCCCTCCCAACAGGGCTTTCCCGTCCGTAAGGCATTGCACACGTACGCAGACATTTACGGTCCACGCAGGACCCACCGCCCACCAGCATCCTCACAACGGCCAGGTGCATCCTGGCCACTCCTGCCCACCAGGTCCTCCTCAGACCAGCAATACCCCCTGCAGAATCCACCCCAGAGCAGTCCACCCGGCAAGCTCCAAGCTCAGAAACAAACTCAGCCTTCCCAAAGGTCGCCCTGGCAAAGCCTAGCATACGGACCAACGCTACGAAATAAGCGAGAAAACGGCCAGACGACCCTGGCTGACTTCACCAGGCCTCGAAGCCACTCTGTCCAGCCTCAGAGGCGAAGACTCCTTTCTCTCGCTCTCTTTCATACCTAAGTACAAGAGAAAGCGCCTTTTTAAAAACAGAAAACGGGATCTTAAAAAAATGGTACAAGATGCTAAGTTCCAAAGGCTTCTTGGGATAAAAATTATAACCTTGTCCAACATTTGAGGCAGAAACAGAGAACACGGATGTAGACCGGACGGTCAAGGCCTGAATTCTGCGCCAACTGCGTCAAATCTCAGGCTGCTGGCCTCGCCTGGAACTACCCCCCACTCCCGAAAGGATGAGTTTGGGAGGAAAAGGAAGGGCCCTGGCTTGTGCCTTCACGGGGGATCTTTTCTTTCCTATCTGACAGGCTTCCAAGGAGGAATAAAGGGCAGCGCTTTGTGGGGACAGCTTGAGAGGACCCAGGGAGGAAGCAAAAATGAAAAAGAAAACAACCAAGAAATAATAAACCTCTCCCAGCTCTGCATCCCTGCCCCACTGCCCCAGGCCTGAAGGGTCTCACAGAGAGGCGCTGGCTGCCTGCGGGACTCGGGAAGCGGGACTGCACGTGGCCTCCTCCCGACCCAGGTAGCAGGTGACCGCACCCACTGGGCCCCGGCGGGCGGGCGGGCTGCTCGGGTCGGAGCCAAACGGGCGCGTCTGGCCGCTGAGGCCGGAAGCCCCGGGCCTGGCCGGTCTACTCCTGTTGGAAGCCTCGGCGCGCCTCCTCCAGGCAGCCCCCGGGCTCGCAGCACAGGGAGGCAGGTCCGAGCCAGACTCTGGGTCCGCGCGGCAGCAGGTCTGGGGTCTGGGGTCCGCATGGGGCGGGATCCGCGGTGCAGCCTGAACACTGAGCTGGGGCCCCGGCTCATCGGAGGAGAGGAGGCCGGGGTCCAGCTGGGTCCGCGGCGGGTGGCCAGCGGCGGGCGGAGGGCTGTGTCCTGATCCCACCTGAGTCAGGGTCTCAACCCGGATCGACGTCCTAGCCAGGGCCGGGTCCGCGACGGGAGAGGATCAGGGTACGGGCCCGGGTCCCAATCGGAGTCCGAGGTCCTGGGCCAAGCCAGGGTCCGGGGCCGAGTCTGGGCCGAGCCGGGGCTCCAGGTGTGGGCCCGAGCAGGGGTCCGGGGCCGAGTCTGGGGCTGGGCTGGGGGCCCACGCGCAGGCCCGGGTCCGGGTCCGAGTCAGGGCCCGGGGTCCAGGGCTGGCAGCGGCGGCACGCGCCCCAATTAGCCGCGGGCTGGGCGGCGGGGCTGGCGCAGCGGCCCCATTGAGGGCGAACAAAGGGCGCGACCCCGGGGTCAGGAGTCGCGGGCCGGGCGGCCGCCGCTTTGTTCGCCCGCCCTGTTTACTCTGCCTAAGTAAAGCTCACAATATAATAACTAAAGCGGATTAGAGGGTCGCGCCCCGAAGGCCGCGGGGAGGGCGGTGGCGGCTCCAGGGCCCAAGACCTCCCCGCCGGGCGCGCCTGGCCGGGCCGCCTGGCCAGACATCCAAGCCCCGGCCTCGTCCGGGTCCCCGCGGGGGAGAGCCACCAGCCTCCCTGCACGCTGGGAAAACTGAGGCTCGGGCGGCCTGTGACCCTCCTGCAGGTCCCCGCGCGCTCCCCGCGGTGCCCGCCCAACTGCTCCACGCGCAAGGCGCGAGCATCTCGGGGTGGGGGTCGCGGCGGTTACTCGGAGAAGGCCTCCCACCGGGCCTTTTAAGCCAAAGGGGACATTCTGTCATTTCCAGAACCCCTGCAATTTAAAGACTCCCACCGTTCCCAATGCTGCTTGTGCTGGGAGTTCATTTCACAGGGAGGCAAATCGCACCAGCCTGACGACCAAGATGTTTTAGTTGGAAACACGGGCAGATTTTTCCATATCACAAAATTCTGTAGTATTATGGTGAAATAAGAAAATTCCCACTTCAAGAAATATTTGGAGATAAAAAAATCCTTGGAAGTGAAAGCTGGAAAAAATATAGGATATAAAGATTATACATATAATATACATAGTATATATAATAGATATATGAAAGATTATATACACAGTCTTTTTTTTTAAGAAAAGTAGTTGATGAGTATAAGTAAACCACTGAAACTTCTCCCCGAAGACCACGGTTTATCATCTGGCATTATAAATCAAGGATCTAGATATTTCTCCAGGTAGGGACTTGTAGAATCTTTTAAATGGCCTTTAAAAACCAAATTGTAGAAGCAGAAAACGCACGCAAGATTAAATACCATGTTTAACCAAGAGCTGATCATCATCAAACAGCAAGAATCCAACAAGAACAAGGCTGTCTTTTTTTTTTTTTTGTCCTCTTGATGCTATTCTTCAGGGAATAAAAACACTTCTCAAGTCCACAGAAAACCTTAAGATTTTTATGCCCTGGTTGTGAACCTATGTATGTTTGGTTAGGGAACACGTGAGTATTTGATTAACAAATTATCAGCGTCCACATCTTTTATAAAAGAAGGAAAAATATTTACTTATTATGCATATTTGTTGGCCTAACGAATATCTTTGCTATATGCCTTCTATCTCCAATGATTGAAGGAAAATGGGCCATTTGTTTATATTTCTATTCACAAGCCTTTAAAAAAGATTTTTTTTTCTGATTATAAAAATGCTGTGTATTTAGGGAAGGTACAGAAAAGTTTAAAGCATAAGTCATTTAAGAATAAAATTGAAAGATGTTTAAGATATGGATAATTTAAGTAGTAAGTACAAAATCTGGAAATTTAAGCGTATAGAACACACAGAAAAAGCAAAATTCACCTATATGTCATTACCAGGAATAATATTCTCTTGTATTTCCTTCCCAACTATTGCTCAGTGCTCGTATGCATACAGTTTTGTAGTTTGCATACGTATTTACTGTTTGTGAAACGTTGTATCCTATACAGCCCCACGCCATTGTAAGTGCTTTGTCAGCGACTCACAGCGGCCCCACAGGGTTTCCGAGGCAGTAAATCCCTACAGAAGTAGACTGCCACGTCTTTCTCCCAAGGAATCGCTGGTGGTTTTGAACTGCCAACCTTTCAGTTAGCAGCCGATCGCTTTAACCAATTCACCACCAGGGCTCCTTAATGGTGACACAGTATTCTGTAATTTCGTTATGTGATAATTTACTGCAATGTCCCCTATTATTCTGTGTCTCATTTCTTGCTAATATTTCTCTTTTGTAATGAGCACTACAAACAATGACCTTGGCTGTGAAGTTTGTCTGCTTACTTGGGTGACTGAAAAATCTCGAATGATCTGTTGTGAAGTTGGCTTTATTCTACGGGGACCAAGGGGATGGAACCAACTCCACTGGACCCATCAGAAATGACCTTGGGAATTCTAGAATGCCCTTGGATCACAGTTTCTCCGGGAAGCAATATGGGAATCAGCTGGTTTTCCCTTTCAGAGGTCTGGCTAGGAGGAAGTGGACCTCGTGCCTGCGGGGTTTGTGGGACGGCTGAGGTCTGTGCCTGAGGGTGGCACGGTGTTTGGGAGCTCTGCCCTTGTGGTAATATCCTGGCATCCTGGCACTAGCCCCCAATCCCTCTCTCTGCAGCATTCACTCAGGACGGTACAATGAACATCTTGGAGGCATTCTCCCAGCGGTCCTGACAAAACTTTGCATGTCTGAGAAGTGGTATGTTTGATTTGGCCCAAGCATCTGTCTTTGCTGAGAATGCAAACCCCACGCTTGCTATTTGCCACTCCCCACAGGCTGCAGTGCCTGCCTGCCCTTCTCCTACCTCCCTGGCCTCTCCTGCCCGGGGAAGGCCCGGCCATGTTCATCTCCACCTCCGCGGCTCGGGCCTTGCAAGAAGCTGTTTGGCTTCCGCTCCCCCTTCTCCCCCACGCCCAGAGAAAGAGCAAAGGCCTGAGTCAGCACTCTGCCTTGGCTTGGCCATGGGGCTGTGCCGACAGGTTGTGGGGCCTGCCCCAACAAGGCTCTGGGGGCGGCGGGGACCCAGGCTGGGTGCCACGGTACCCGAGGTCTTCTCACTGAAGACCCAGGCCTGAGCTGGGCCTGCCTGGTGGAGGAAAGCCAGAGGGTAGGAACTGAAGAACAGAAGGGCACAGAGGGCAAGGGGACCAGGCAGGAAAGCTTCACAGAGCTCTCTGAAAACAGACGCTGCAAGAGTTGACAAGAGCTGCTTGGCAGAAAAGAAAGCCTGGAAGGAAACTCGTGCAAAAATGACCCCAGCTTGTCTCCAGGTGGGGGGACAATGGACACTTTTTCCCTTACAGATCTTTTACTGTACTTTCCAATTATTTCTACTGTGAACCTATGTTGCCTTCACAATCAGAAGAGGATCATATGATTGATACGATTATATTCACGAGCCAAATGGAATGAATTATCAGAATAAAATGGATTATTGTTAACACATGCAGTAAAATCTATGAAGCCGAAACCCGTGTAAGGCCGAAACCTGTCAGAGAAGGAAAATGCAAATAGTTTCCACTAAATAGAGAGCTCTAGAAAAGTGGTGACTGTACCCTGTCAAAGGTAGAAAACTGGCGAGACCCGGAAAAACAGTGCAGTCCCGTCGAGTTCCGGCCCTCGCAGGGGTTTCACTGTACTTAGAATATGAGTTTAACAGAAGCAATGGCAATCCTGTCTTTCCAGAATAGTTATTTTTTGAAGATAATAAAGAGAGACACGCAGTTCATGCACCTCTAGCATTTCACTCTCGAGAGAAATACTTGCAAATAGAAAATGAAACTGTATGACTTGGCTCCATAAAGGGCCTGCCGGCCTGACACGGCTGAAGCAACCCTTTACGAGGGGTGGGCACTTTGCGCTCGTTTTACATCTGGGAAACTGAGGCTTGGAGGAGCGGAGGTAAGAGGCCCAGGGCCCTACGGCGGCTTCCAGGCCTGGGATCCTGGCCCCTTCTGGCAGGGGGATGTTTTCCCTGAAAAGCCAATGTATTTCAGGTTATCCTAAGGGTTTGTTTGTTTGTTGTTTTTAAATTACTGAAGGTGGTGCCTGCAGGCAGGGTGGATCTGCACTTAGTGAAGATGTTGAATTTGCTTTAAAATAATGTATCTGCACAGGACAGGGTCCGTTTATCAGGAGAGGCTTGTTCCAGCTGTGGGCCAGCTGGGGTGGGACCAGGTCTCAGTTAAGCAGGGACTGTCTCTTTTCTATATGATGGCATTAGGGCCGCAAACCACGCTCTCCCTGGGAAGGAAAAAACACGCCTAGGAGGATGACTCATGTACACGCCCGTGGAAAACCTCTGGGGCCTCCATCCAGCCCAGAAGGGCGAACTCCTCAGTCCTGCGTGGGAACATGACTAATTTACCTGCTTTTTAAAAAGCAGGCCGTTTCCAGTCCTTTGTGAACAACGAGGATAGCAACACAGTCCCAAATCAAATGCACTTGATCTTAAACCTCTCTCTTTAAGCGTGATTTACAAGGCCAACCAGCATGCTGTTCTCCACTCCAAAGAGAGGCAATTCCTATATATGGATTTAAAAAAAAAAAAATTGTACTCCAGCTTGAAAATCCTTTCAGAATGCAAGTAAGAAACACAACTCCACGTGCTAAAATAATCCCAACTCGTTTAAAATAAATCAGAACGAAATGATGTGAACTGAACGTATGCCTTCCATCATTTGTTTTCTGAAGGAAGCAGCGGTGTGAGCTGCCCTGCAGACAGGGTTGGTTCTCCTGCGCCCAGAGTCGGCTGTGCCCAGCCTGCGCTCCTCCATCCTTTTCACATAAAGGGCACGTGTCTCCTAGGCTGTTTCTACTCCGAAGACACCCTCAGTTTCAGACAAGGGCTAAACTATAAGACAATTAGTAAACGCAATCAACAGGTACAATGAATACATTGGGAGATCTTTATTTCCTCCAAGAAAACTGTCTGGCACTTTGAATCTTTAAGGTGTAAATAAATGGAAACATTTTCAAAAGACCCTTTATTTTACTCCCTCTCTCCCCAGCCCTACAGGCCACTGAGAAGCATCCATGCCTTCTAAAATCAAAATACAAGCCACTCTAATTTTGCAAAGAAAAGTCAAAAGGCAGAATCTTTGCACAAATTATTTTTCAATTAAAGAGAGAGAGATTCTTCTCCTTGTCCTATACCTTTTTTTGGGGAGCATTACATTCTCCAAGTGTCAATAATTTAATTGCTAAACCACAACAAACAGCTCATTCCATCTCTGAGACCCTGGAATTACAACCTAGAAGAAAGATTTTAGCTTTAACTACTAAAGAGCAAATGCTGACAGAGACCTGCTTCCAGAGCCAGCGTCTCCAGACAGGGCCGACACCTGACTAATTTATTTTCTCTTATCTTTCCATCTAGGCCCAGGATTAAAATATTTATATCAGTCTGTTCATTTTATAACACGTGGCACAAGCACCAGCTTCAGGACCACCCCCTAATTTTTCACAGTTTTGGCTTTTTCATTGTTTCCACAAACGCGCAGTCCCCGAATTGTGAATACTTTCAAATGCTGATGAGATCTTTTTGCATGGAGCCCTACACGCGGTTCCGTAACTCACAAAAAAAGCCCTCCCCGGGCAGAGCCAAGGTGATGGGCCGTGCCGAGGTGTCTGGCTTCCCAAGAGATGCCAGTGAAATCCTGCCGCCTGAGCCTGGCTTCTAGAAGGAGCCTCCTTTGGCCAGGGCGGCTAGGTGAGCCTCGTGGGCCCCCTTCAGGATGGAAACCTGGCTGAGAGGCAGGTAGGCAGCGGGCAGCAGGGGGTTAACCCGGGGCGGGGAGGGTGGCGGCGGCAGGGGAAGTCGGGGCTCACTGCGCCCAGGCCGTGCAGACACTGGGGCTCTGTCAGCCTGCGCTCTCTCCGCCGGGCACTGTGACTAACTGCCCGCTATTGTGCGCCTGAAGCTGGCCCTTTGTGCGCCCTCCCGGCGTCTGGGAGCTCCCTTTCCAGCAATCCCCCTGGCCCTGGAAACCTGTAGGGTGGCTTGGGCCTACAGAGTGAAAGCAACACCCATTCTTTCTTCTCCGAAGCTTGTTGGAGGCCTGGCTACCCCAGAAAGCGTCATGTTCCCTGGCTGAGAAAAGAAAAAACAGAAGACAGAAAAACCAGTCTCCTCAACTCTGGGGGGGTCCTAACCCTGGGGTGCCCCATAGGGAACCCCTCACCCTATATGCAACTGAGCCCTTGAAATGCAGGGTCCGAATTAAGGTGTGCTGACCTTGTAAAGTGCACTCCCGTCTTCAGCCGTAGTACCAAAACATGTAAACTGTAGCATTAATGATTTCATATCAATTACACATTGAAGTGGTACTATTTTGGATATATATTAGTGTAAATAAAATGTATTATTGGAATTCATTTCACCTGCTCCTTTTTACTCTTTTTGAACGTGACTGCTAACTTACAGATGTGGCTTGTGTTTGCAGCTCAGGTCATATTTTTACTGGATAGCACTGGGCATACCGGGGCAGAGACGGGCCTGGAAGCTGGCTTCCTCCCAGGAAGAAAATGGCTGGAAGATGAGCCAGATGGGCCAGGATCACAGGGCCCTTCCGTCCACACTGTCACCTGACCCCAGCCTTGTGTCTACCTGAAGGGAACTGAGACTGGCACACTTGGGTGTTTGGGATTGCAGTGTTCACACACGTGCGCACACACGTGCCTGCACACACACACGCAGGACCCTGGCCTCTGTCCACAGCAGGCCGTGTCAACCTGTCCCTGCTGGGCTTTGTAGATATCAGATTCATGGGGCACCCAGATGGCCCCAAAGGCCCCCCGGAGCCAGACATCTGGCCCTTTGTCCTGGGACAGACTGGACCAGCCCAGGCCCGCATCAAGACTTGTCTGAGCCCAGGGCACTTCTGCCTTCACCGGCTTCTTCCTCCATAAAAAAAATGAAAAATCATATATACCTAATATAATACTATAACAATTATATTTTTAATATCATTAAAATTATGTTTTAATTAAAATTATATCTTATATAATTATGTTTTATATAATTATCATATAAAATTATATTTTCATATAATTTTTGGTATAAAACCGATTTGGTATACAGACCAGTAAATCCAGGCTGAATTTATTATTATATATTCATTATTATAATAGTTATTTTTCCTTCCGATGTTAAAAGAAATTAAAATGAGATTGTTTTCACGGCCCTAGGCCCTGTGCCTACTGGGCAGTGGGCCCTGGGGGCCCCTCCGAGTGCCCACGCCCCCCCCAGCACCTGCCCTGCATCCAGCCACCAGGTTATCTCCTCCTCAGTCCTGCCCTGAATGTGCATGTGTGAAGCCACCACCGGACACCTGGAAACATCCCACATTATTTGTAAATCACAAAAAGTGGTCACGAGGAAGGCCTGTGATCCCCTGGTGCCAAAGGCCCCAGGGTAGCCAGAACCATGGTCTCCCCACACAGTGCTGGGGTCCCCCACCGGTGCCAGATCCCATTCAGCAAGCAGCACCAGCTGCTACCTGCAAGATGACCGCGTGCACGGTCATGGCCACCATGACCCCCAGAACCCCCGGGCACAGTGCCCTCCAGCCCGCAGCCTGCCAGTGGGCGCTGCCGGCTGGCTCTGGCCAGGGTGCCCGAAGCCCTGCTCTCTGGCGTCCCCCAGGAAGGCAGCGGGCTTCTGCCGGCCCCTCCCGGGGTGCCACCCCCAAGGCCTGGGCCTCAATCTGCGCAGGACCCATGCAGGACCCGTGCAGGAGACGGTTAAAATTCTGCATCCTTTTTGCATCCGCCTCCAGAGGAAGCGCTGCTTTTTTTTTTTTTTTTTCCTCTCCCTAAGCAAAAGGGGGAAAAAAAAAAAGCTGAGAGCAGCAATTTGCAGGCCTTGGGGTGTTTTTCTCCTTGACAGCCCGGCCGCATCGCTTGCGCTCTGGCCCTTCCTCTGGCCTCGGCTGCCGGCAGCACCCGCTGGTCCCTCCACTGACGCGCGTGTCTTCCCCGAGGAGTCCAGGCCGCGCGCGGCCGGGAGGGGACCCGCGGAGACAGTGATCCTCACTGCCTGGCCTGCCGCACCGCCGCCTGGCACTGCCCGCCTTTGTGCCCGCCTCTCCGCCAGCGCCGGCCCTCCTCCCTGCAGGCCTGCTCCTCGCCAAGCTGAGCGCCCACCCTGCGCCCACCCGGGCTGCCCTCACCTTCCGGGCACCCGGCCTCCTGGCCTCGGGTCCTGCTCGCGCCCAGGGTGCCTGGCCACGTCCTCGGCTCCTCTGCCGTGCGCCCCACCCTGCCGCCCGCCCTCGGCAGCGAGCCTGGCACGGTGCCAGGCTGCCTGGGAGCCCAGCCCCGGCGGGGAGAACTTTCCGGCGAGGGTGTGTGTGCTGGGGGGGGGGGTGCAGGGGTGAGGGTGGTGCCAGGGGAGGGACAGGGCCCCAGATGCCCGGCGGTCGCCCCCAAGCCCTGGCCAGCCTGCAGGGGGCCTCCCCCTGCCTCCCCATCTCCTGGGCCCCATAAAGGCGCAGACAACACAGCGTTTAGTGAAAACAGTCATGTGCAGGAGCCGGCAAACAAACAAAAGCCCTTATTTATTTATTTAGTTCACACACCCAGATAAGGAGACGCCTTTTGTGCGCATAATTTCACACACATCAGAAAGGAGGCGATGCCACGGTGCTCCCCGCAGCCCGAGATACCCGGACAGCCAGCCTGGCCTCATGAATAATGGCATCGCTGGCCTAGGCATTTCCATATTTAAATTGGGCAGCGGCGTATGATTAATTAAGAAGGAAAAAGGCAAAAAGGAAGACAAGGGGTGGGGGCGGGCAGCCGGACATTATGGGCAGCTCCGTGTGCCAAGGTGCCCGCCGTAGCTTAACTCCTGCCATGCCAGGCCAGGTCTCTTGGCGGATGCTGCTGCAGGCGGCTTGTGGGGGCACTCTGACCTGAGGCCACACAGAGCCCCAACTTTGGGATGCACCCTCCCGCCCGCCTGCATGGACCCAGGGCCACCCAGCTGAAAAGGCTCCCGAGAAAGGTTCTCTTCCTTTCTTTCTTATTCAAAGCAGCTCACACTGCACAGGCCAAAACACGTGCTGTGTGGTGCTAGGGTACAGAGACGCCCCAAATCACGGGGGAAGGTTCTGGAAGAGCTGCTACCATTTCCGGCCAGGGCAGGTGGTTCTTTGCCACACACACCTTCACCAGACCCATGTGGAAGCCAGCACCGCCGTGCCCGGGCTGAGGCTCCGAGGCCCCTCGACCTCTGAGAACAGGACCAGGGCAGGAAGGCCTGTGTGCTTCTGGGAAGATCCAAGGGCTAAGCGCCCGGGGGGAGGACTGTGCACCTAGGGGCACTATGGCAGCCGTCATCAAGACTCAACTCTGCTCATTGCCTGTGTGTGGCCTTGGACGAGTGATCGGGCCCCTCTGAACCTCAGTTTGCCCACCTGGGAAATGGGAATGATAACAATGCCCACTGAACCTGCCCTGTGGGGTTGAGGGGAGGGAGAGCGGCTCCTGACTGGGCAGAGAACCTGCCTGAGTCCTTGGGATGACCTGAGCACATGGCAGTCCAAGGTTGGAGCCGGTGGGGCCTCCCGGGGAAGCTCCTCACTCCAGAAACAAATCCAGATAGATCCAGGCCATTCTGGCTCTTGTCCTGCTGAGGCCCTGGGACAGTAGTCAGCAATTTGCTGAGGAAACGGCCTGTAACCTTACGGCCAGGAGTGTCCTAGAGGCCACCAGATCTGACCTGGCCTGGAGGGGCCCCGTCCATTTGCTCCTGGGTGATTCAGGGGTGTGTGGTGGTAGGAGGGCTCTGGTGCAGGGGTCCTCTGGAGTCTCAGTAACATTATTATCACCCCCATTTTACAGACAGAAAAAGCCAGGCAGAGAGACTGGCAGCGGGCCCAGGATCACCCCAAAGTGGGGGGAGCCAGGATTTGAACTCAGAACAGCCTGACTCCAAACCCAAGGCTTTAACTGCTACGCTGTGCACCAGGCTGGCCCCTGTCTGGGTGAGAATTCAAGATGGGGAGACTCTTTACAGAGAGGCAGATACGTGTTCTCATCAATGGAAGCCCTGTTCCCCCTCACAGACCACCCCACAGATCCAAAACTGGGGGTTCAGAAACTCTGCAACATGGGATGTGCCTGTTGGGGGGACCCACAGTTGGGGTGGGCCACAGGAGGGGTGCCTACAGGAAGAGGGCCACAGGTGGCAGTCCACAGGTGGGAGGGCCAGTGGGCGGGTGGCCCATAGAAGGGGCCCTGCAGGTGGAGGGTCCTCCAGGTAGGAGGGCCTGCAGGTGGGATGTCTGCAGGATGGGGGGCCCACCAGTGAGGGGTCCTGTAGGCACACAGGAGGGGAGGCCTAAAGGTAGAGGGGGCCATAGGAGGACGGGGCAGATGAAGCTCAGAGCAAAAATGCTCTCTCTTCCAGGTAGCTGTGTGTCTTTGGGAAAGTTAATTCCCCTCTCTGGGCCAGTTTCTCCAGCTTTACCTCTCAGCACACTCCCTCTCCTGCCCGGTTCTTTGTGGGAAGTTGACTCTCCTTCATGGACAATCTGCTGCCCCTTGGGAGCCCAGCTTTCCTATCTGTAGGATGGGGCAACGATATGAACTACCTCCCAACGGGGCTTAGAAGATTAACAGAGAACATGGCGGCCGGCATGTACACGTTGCTTCATAATGTTAGTTCCCTCCCCGTCTTCCTCCTGGACGCGCAGCTGGGGACAGAATCCTCAGGCTAGATGTCCCTCCAGAAGTTTCCGTCCCACAGCATAGCAGTCATAGGATGGCAGGACTGAGGGGCATCTGTATGAGACTGGCCTGGGATCCTGGACACAGCCTCTGTGGCCTTGGTTTCCCCACACCCTTTCAGGAATGACCTTGCACAGGTCTAGGATCCCAGGCTCAGAGCAGGGAGGCGGAGGAAGAGAAGAAGCAAGGGGTCAGGATCCCTTCAGTGTCCTGAACAAGTGTCAGAGCCTCTGATTGCCTCAGATCACCTGTGGTGGGCAGAATAACGGCCCCCAAGGTTGTCCCCATTCTAATCCCTGGAACCTGTGAATGTGTTACCTCATATGGCGAGGGACTTGGCAGATGTGATTGAGTTTAAAGAGCTTGAGATGCGAGACGATCCTGGGTTACCAGATGGGCCCAATCTAATCACACACACCCTTAAAAGCAGAGAAACTTTGCTGGTGGGGTGAGAGAGATGAGATGGAAGGAGAGATTCGAAGTGTAACTTTGCAGATGGAGGAGGGGACCACAAGCCAAGGAATGTGGGTGGCCTCTAGCAGCTGGAAAAGACACGGAAACAGATTCTCCCTTAGAACCTCCAGAAAGAACCAGCCCTGCGACAACTTGATTTTAGCCCAGTGAGACCTATTTTGTACTTCCGACCTACAGAACAGTAAGGTAACAAACGGTGTTGTTTAGGTCACTAAAAGTCTGTGGTCCTTTTTATCATGGCAGCAATAGAAAAACGAACATCCCATGGAAACACAACAAGATGCCTCCGAGGGAGAAGGACGTCGCCTGATGCCGGTTCACTCCACGCACATTGCTCATCTGCTGTGGGCAGCACTGGGCTGGGCCTGGGCACCATGCAGGGTCAGCACCGGGGAGATGCCCGGAGAGCCTTCCTCTCCCAGAGGGGCTCCAACCTCACCTCCTGGCTGCTGCTCCTCCTCCTCCCCTCCTCTTCCTCTTCTTCCTCCTCTCCTCCTTGTCCCCCTCCTCCTCACCACCCTTTCTTGAGGGTTGCCCATGAGGAGGTGCCAGGCTAAGTGTTATCTCATCCTAGCCCCAGGCTCAGCGGTTGAGGCAGCCTACTTGCCACATGTGGAACCCCCAAATCCTGTCCGCAGTTTGGCAGAACGAGGGGCTGTTTTCTGCTTCATAAGCGTAGTTCTCACAACAAGGGAGGCAGGACCTACAGTGGTCAGCATGGAGGCTCTGCCACTTACCAGCCATGTAACCTCAGGCCAATTGCTGTCTCTCTTTGGGCCCCAGGGTCCTGTCTGTAAGGTTGGCTGATGACCTCACAGGGTTGCCACAAATGTGCTCATCAGCCTGGTGCTGGGCACACGGGAATCGCTCAGTACTGTGGCTTCAAGTGCCTGGTTATCCTGCCCGGTAGAGTTGACTGTGGGGAGGGTTGTGTTTTTCCTTAAAAATAAAAGTAAGATGCCAGGGCTATCTCGCCAGAACTGTCGCTGCACAAGGGGCTGGAGCTGAGACAGCTGGGTAAGGTGGAATTTCAGAGACAATCCCAAGACGCTTCTGGAACCAAAACGTTCTCCCCTAACAGCTTGACAGGAATCCCCAGCATTGAAGCATTCAGGAATTAATCAGAAATGCCCACAGAAATGTTCATGGCAGTGTTGTTTAGAATAGGCAAAATTGGAAATAAGCTAAGTGTCCAATAATAAAGGGTTGGTAAAGAAAATCAATTCAATGCAATATTAAATAGTCATTAAAAATCAATTTGTTGGGTGAGTGGCATCTGGGGTCTTAAAAGCCAGCAAGTGGCCATCTAAGATGCGTCAATTGGTCCCAACCCACCTGGAGCAAAGGAGAATGAAGAACAGCAAAGACACAAGGGAAATATTAGCCCAAGAGACAAAAAGGGCCACATAAACCAGAGACTCCATCAGCCTGAGACCAGAAGAACTAGATGGTGCCCAGCTACCACCAACGACCGCCCTGACAGGGAACACAACACAGAGTCCCTGATGGAGCAGGAGAAAAGTGCAGTGCAGAACTCAAATTCCAGTAAAAAGAGCAGACTTAATGGTTTGACCAAGACTGTAGGGGCCCCGGAAGACATGAACCCCAGACTCTCTCTTGGCCCAGAGCTGAAACCATTCCCGAGGCCAACTCTTCAGACAAAGATTAGACTGGACTATGGGACATAATGTGATACTCGTGAGGAGCGTGCTTCTTAGCTCAAGTAGATACATGAGACTAAATGGGCAGCTCCTGTCCGGAGGTGAGATGAGAAGGCAGAGTGGGTCAGGAGCTGCTTGAATGGACATGGGAAATCTGGGGTGGAAAGGAGGAGTGTGCTGTCACAGGATAGGGAGAGCAACTAAGGTCACATAACAATGTGTGTATAAATTTTTGTATGAGAAACTGACTTGAATTGTAAACTTTCTCTTAAAGCACAATAAAAAAAAATCAATTTGTTGAGTAACATTTTATGACTTAGGGAAAGAGTTATGATAAAATGTTTAGTGAAACAAGCAGAAGATAACATGATACATATAATAAGATGTTAAGATGCTTTGTTGTTGTTGTTAAGTGCTGTCGAGTTGGTTCCAACTCATAGTGACCCTCAGTAAAACAGAACAAAAACACTGCCTGGTCCTGCACCATCCTCACAATCATTGTTATGTTTGCGCCCATTGTTGCAGCCACTGTGTCAATCCACCTTGTTGAGGGTCTTCCTCTTTTTCGTTGACCCTCTACTTCACTAAGCATGATGTCCTTCTCCAGGGACTAGTCCCTCCTGATAACATGTCCAAAATATGTGAGACAAAGTCTCACCATCCCTGCTTCTAAGGAGCATTCTGGCTGTACTTTTTGTCGTTGCTTTCTCAAATCTGTTTATTACAGTTGTTATAGTAATGACGTTATTTAATTTTTTATTGTACTTTAGATGAAGATTTACAGAGCAAATGAGTTTCTCGTTAAACAATTAATACACATATTGTTTTGTGACATTGGTTGCCAGCCCCATGACACGTCAACACTCTCCCCTTCTCTACCTTGGGTTCCCTGTTACCGGCCTTCCTGTCCACTCTTGCCTTCTTGTCCTTGACCCTGAGCTGGTTTACCCATTTAGTCCTGTTTTGTGTTATGGGCCTGTCTAATCTTCGGCTGAAAGGTGAACCTCAGGAGTGACTTCAATGCTGAGTTAAAAGGGTGTCTGGGGGCCATACTCTCGGGGTTTCTCCAGTCTCTGTTAGACCAGTAAGTCTGGTCTTTTTTTGTAAGTTTGAATTTTGTTTTACATTTTTCTCCAGCTCTGTCCAGGACCCCTGGCTGTACTTCTTCCAAGACAGATTTGTTCGTTCTTCTGGCAGTCCATGGGGGTATTCAATATTCTTTGCCAACACCGTAATCCAAAGGCATCAACTCTTCTTTGGTCTTCCTTATTCATTGTCCAGCTTTCACATGCATACGAGGTGATTGAAAATACCAGGGCTTGGGTCAGGTGCAACTTAGTCCTTAAAGAGACATCCTTGCTTTTCAACTCTTTAAAGAGATCTTTTGCAGCAGATGTGCCCAATGCAATGCGTCATTTGATTTCTTGACAGCTGCTTCCATGGGCATTGACTGCGGATCCAAGTAAAATGCAATCATTGACAACTTCAATTTTTTCTCCGTTTATCATGATGTTACTTATTGGTCCAGTTGTGAGGATTTTTGTTTTCTTTATGTTGAGGTATAATCTGTACTGAAGGCTGTAGTCTTTGATCTTCATCAGTAAGTGCTTCAAGTCCACTTCTTCATTTTCAGCAAGCAAGGTTGTGTCATCTGCATATCGCAGGTTGTTAATAAGTCTTCTTCCAGTCCTGATGCGCCATTCTTCTTCATATAGTCCAGCTTCTCAGATTATTTGCTCAGCATACAGATTGAATAAGTATGGTGAAAGGATACAACCCTGACATATAACTTTTCTGATTCTAAACCATGCAGTATCCCCTTGTTCTGTTCGAATGACTGTCTCTTGGTCTACGTCCAGGTTCCTCAGGAGCACAAGTAAGTGTTCTGGAATTCCATTCTTTGCAATGCTATCCGTAATCTATTATGATCCACACAGTCGAATGCCTTTGCATAGTCAATAAAACGTAGGTAAACATCTTTCTGGTATTCTCTACTTTCAGCCAAGAGCCATCTGACATCAGCAGTGATATACCTCATTCCACATCCTCTTCTGAATCCGGCTTGAATATCTGGCTAAGATGCTGCTTTGTTTAAAGTTGTCTGTTTTTATAGAAGCTGGGTGATATATGCACTGAAGCATTCCTGGGGTCTATCTCTAAGGGTGGTTTCACAGGTGACTGAGAACATTTTGTCTCCTTCTTTGAGGTTTCCAAATGTTGTAAAATTAACATGTAACATCAGTACAGGAAAAAAGTGTATCAGTGCAATTGGGAAAAGGGAGAACTCGTGCTCCTTCAATGAAGCCACATGCCTCCAGGACTCTGCTACCCCCTCAAGGGTCGGTGGCTTCCTTACTCTGCGGGCGTCCCCCGTTCAGGGCTGGGCACGTGCCATGAACACATGGAGGAGCAGAGCTGGCTTCACGGTGTGCGAATCTCCAAGTTGCAGATGACCCACGCTCAGAAGGGCCGCGCGCTTGGCTGATGCTCTATTGTTGCCGTCTTGAAATTCATAATCATTTTTGAACAAGGGCTCTGCGTTTTTATTTTGCTGCCAACCAAAACCAAACCCGTTGCCGTCGAGTTGGTTCTAAGTCACGCTGACCCTGTAGGACAGATTAACAGCCATAGCTCTTAACCACTGTGCCACAGGGCTCCCGTCTGCCCCAGGCCCTCTAAATTATGTAGCCAGACTTGGCAAGGGGCTCCGGGGCCTTGATTTCCAGTTTCCTGACAGCAGCAGCCGGCTTTTTGTGGCAGATTTGTGTTATTTCCCATTTCATGACTCCTCTAATTATATTTTGCCCTTTTAAGGGTTGTCCAACCCTAGAAAACCAAAGCACATATCTGCTGCCCCTCAGAGGCATCTGCTTGTTAGGACGGGGACCAGTAACCCCAGCACAGAGCCCCAGTCCAGGTGCTGCTAAATGGTTTGTGAGCAAAAAAGGGAAGAGGGGCTCTCTGAGCAAAAAAGGGAAGAGGGGCTCTCTGAGCAAAAAAGGGAAGAGGGGTTCTCTTTTCAAAAACACACACAATCACTTGCAGGTTTTCTCTGGAGACTGAAATCAACACTCCTTGAATGTTTTTAGGATCTTTTTACCAGGTGTGTGTTTCCCAAGTAAATCAGATGGCTCAGGCCAGAGCCGCTGCCTGGAGACCCATCTTATACCTGGTCCCACCTGTCAAGGATCAGGGTACCTGGGAGGTATCCGGTTTCTGCAGCAATGCCACCTGGCAGGTGGCATTCAAGAGGCGTTCAAGAAAGACTGCATAGCAAGGGCACTGTGCACGCAATACTTGCTAGAGGAGGTTGGCCTGGAGAATCTTGCCCCAACATTAGGATTGTATGGGGGCATCCGGCAGCTTCTCGAGGACAGGGTCTGCATCCGAATCCCCACTGCTCAGCACAGGGCCAGGCATAAAGAGGGGCTCAGTGATGGTTTCTTTTCGGGCAAGAAACAACAAAAAAGTGGTGAGAGAAGCAATTGAGAGTTGAGATGAGATCAGAGACAGAGATTTACAAGGTGCTCCAGAAGCAGGTGACTCGTGAGAGGAGCCAGGAGCCACACCCATCTCGACGACAGTCGAATGGCAGCAGCTGACATTTAGCAGAGCCCCTGGGTGGTGCAAACGGTTAACGCGTCAGCTGCTAACCGAAAGACTGGCCGTTCGAGTCCACCCAGAGGTGCCTCGGAAGAAAGGCCTGGCGATCTACTTTGGAAGAATCAGCCACTAAAAACCCTGCGGAGCACAGTTCTCCTCTGACAACACGGGGTCGCCATGAATCGGAACTGACTTAATGGCAGCTGGGTTTGGTGACCTTTCTTGAGTGCCTACTGCGTGCCAGGGCTACACTCAAGGTTCACAAGAGTTATCCCACTCAAATCTCCCAACAACATTGTTGAGACGGGACTATTATGAGAGAGGAGACTGAGGCTCAGAGAGGTCAGGTTACTTACCTGGGGCCACACAGCCAGCACAAGGGAGTGTGGGGGTTTGAACACAGGCTTTTAAAGTGCGACGGTATGCCCCGGCTTTTGTAACTGGTGGCAGGTCTATGCCTGGGGCAGTGAGAAAGTTTAAGGTAGGGTCCACTCCTCCATCCTGTCATTACACACAGACCCCGCAGACGTGGAGATATGACTTCAAATTGGCTCAGATAAGCAAATCTAGTCTTAAAGAGGTAAGCAAGCTTCAAAGCCAAAAACGAAACCAGTTGCTTCAACTCAATTCTGACTCATAGCAACCCTATAGGACAGAGTAGAACTGCCCCCACAGGGTTTCCAAGGAGTGCCTGGTAGATTCAAACTGCTGGCATTTTAGTTAGCAGCCAAACGCTTAACCACTGCAGCACCAGGGCTCCTCAGTGACCTGGAAATCTCATCTCCGTGGAGGCTGCCACTTCCCGCCGGGCGGGTGACAGAGGCACAAACCCCCTCCTGGTCCCCACCTCTTATGGTACTTCCTCCTCAAGGCTCGGGCTGGGCCCAGCTCACTAGGAAACCCACCTCCCTTTACAACACCAACTCTCGTGTACATGGGGTGGCAACCTGGAGGGAGCGGGGAGGGGGGCGCGGGTGGGCTCACCCCTTGGACAGTGTCCTCGGCCCTGCAGGGTTTCCCAGTTTTGGACATCCTGCTGGCAAATCACGATTTCCTTCTCCTGACAGTCAGAAGCACTGCCAGCCCCAGGCCTGTTGCCTTCACTCACGGCAGCCCTGGGAGCCGAGGTACATTCATGGGACACTTGGCCCCCCAGCAGTCCCCGCAGACTCCCCAGCGCCCCGTCTGGCCTGCCTGACGCTGGTAGACGCGGTTTGAGAGTCCTGCCGGCATCAGGGTACACAGGTGGGTGACTTCCAGGCCTGCCTTCTCACCCCTGCTCAGGCACGCCCCCTACTGCCCCAGCAGCCGCTCACTGAGGAGGACTCTGGGGTCTGAGTGCCCTGGGGGTGGAGGTGCAGGTTAGTGCCGAGAGCAAGGCTGGCCCAGGTGGTCCCTGATGTGGTCGGTCAGGCTGGCACCGTCAAGCTGGAGGACCTGCTGGGAGGCTAGCCGAGCCCCAGGCCTCTGAGATCTGTCAGGGCTATGCCCCCCATGGGGGCTTCCCTGCCCTGTGGGTGCCCCGGGAATCAGGCCACTCACAGGGAGGAGGGCCTTGTCCCTTCTCCTCCCCAGCCACTGCACTCAGCTGCCATGTGGTGTCCCTTGTGCCCGCCATTCCCACTTGGTGCCACGGCCACTTGGGTACGGCTGCCCCAGGCAGAGCTGGTGGGGCGGTGGAGCGGGTCCGGGCATCAGGCTCAAGAGGGGTCACCCAGAACAGCCTCCGGGAAGCCACGTGAGGTGGGAGGGGTGGGTCAGAGACAATGTTCACCCTCAGCCTTCAAGCACTCAGGTTGCAATGGGCTGGGGGCAACCGTGCTGACCGACCGGGGCTGCCTCTTCTGGGGCTGCCTCTCCTGGGGCTGCCTGTCCTGGGCTCTTGGGGTTCCTCACCCCCCTAGGCAGGCCTGGGCCTCACAGGGTTAAGACCCGGGAGCCCTGTGGCACTGTGCCCTCTCCTTCTTCCCTCCAGCAGGGGAGGGGCAAGAACAAATAAGAGAGAAGAGAATCGAGAGTCTTCTTTCTCCTTAAAGAGCCCTGGTGGCCGCCACTAGGGCCGAGCAGCCCAGGGGGAGGGAGATGTCCGGGAAGATTCCTGTCCCAACTTTCCCGAGCCTTTGTTTTCGGGAGGCCAAGGAGGGGGAGGCTGGGGAGGGTGACTGCCGGGCGGGGCCACGCGCTCTGATGGCAGCCCCCGGGCGCTTCCCAGACCTGAGCCCGAGCCTCGGTGGGGCGGAGGCGGGTGGCAAGGGCGCGGCCTCTTACCAGCTCGTAGGTCCTGGGCGTCCGGCGGAGCTCGGAGTCAAGTTCACGTCCGCCCGAGGCCCAGGGCACAGCAGGGGGCAGAGGGGTCACTGTCATCCAGCTCTCAGGCCCCAACTTTCTGCACAGTCGCCCGAGCTGGAAGTTTCCGGGCTTCGCGGACGCTGGGCTGGGTTTCAGCAGCGACATCTGAGCTTGGCAACAAAGAGAGAAAGAAGGAGGGAAGGCAGTCTGGGAGAGAAGAGGAAAGAGAAGCACCGCGGGGAGACAGGCGGCCGCTGCCTAGAAATCCCCAGAACTTGAAATTCTACCCGGAGGTTTCTTTTTGTCTTTTTTAAAAACTAGCAAGTCCCAGACCCCTCTCGGATGGGCCCTTCCCCAGAGCTCTGATCCCATGGCCCAGAGGCCGTCCTCAGCACCTGGGTACTTGCAACCACCCGGAGTGATTCGGGTGCATTTTTTGGGGGGGGGGGGATGGTCGACACTCATGCCACGTCCCAGCACAGCAGGGAGTCAAGGCTCTAGGGGCCAGGGGCTCGGAGGGGTCAGCTCCGTCTTCTCTTGCCCCCACCGCACACAGGCTTGGGTCATCTGTGCTGCAGGTGGCCAACAGCTGGGACCCCTGGTGTTCAGGGGAGGACCTGGCACCCCTCCAGGCCCACCCTGCTTCTGCCTGCAGGCTCCACGGGAGGGAGAGGAGTCTGTGGGACCCAAGGACCCCGTTCTCTCCCTCTGGGGTGGATGGCCCGCAGGCGAGACTGGAATGATCCGATGCTCTGGCCCCCCTCCGGAGCTCCCAGCTGCTGGCCACCACGTTCTGCCCTCTTCTCTCTGCCTGGTACGCAGCCCTCCCAGGGCAGGTCCTGGGGACACATCTGGGGTTGAGGAGGCAGCTGAAGGGCCGGGGCCTGGCAGCCCACCTGGTGGCCTGAGCCCAGACCCGCCCAGGCTGCACTGAAGATGCTGTGGGCAGGGGCACAGGAGCTGAGGCCCGGGGATGCTTCTATCCAGATCGTCCATTTGTCCATCCATCCATCCCTGCAGGGAGAAAACATGGGGCTCCAGGCCCTCACCTCGAGAACACTATTTCAGGCTGGGAAGAGTGGGGTTGTTTGTTACTTTTTATTTTTGTTTTTTAGAGAAAAATGGGCACAGGACCGTGGGGGCCAGCATGGGGGTTGGGTGGCAGGAATGCTTTGTCTTCATCGTCCCCTGTCCCACAAAAGTGAGTGGTGCCTGGCAGAACTGGGAGACACGCTCATAAATGGGTATTTGCCCTTCAACTGCTTCTCAAACATGATCTTTCTGGAGTCGGTCCTGGATGTCCACACGTGGTTCGTGGGAGAAGCCACAGTCACTGGAGTGCCATTGGGCTGCCCGTCCACCTATAGACCATTCTGGAACCTCACAGAGGACAAAGAGGCGGCAGTGGGTAGGTCGTGCCTGCTGCCAGCTGGGACGGGGTGTGCTCCCTGTTTTTGGAGCAGCGTACATACTGGTCATCTTGGTGCACATAGACTGACGGTCCATCCTCCATGGCCACCAGAAAAAAAAAAAACAGTTGCAAAATAAATTAAAAAAAAAAAAAAAGGTTGCTATGGAGCTGATTCTGACTCCTGGTGACCCCACGTTTGCAGAACGGAACTATGCTCCATAGGGTTTTCAAGGCTGTGACTTTTGGAAGCAGATCACCAGGCCTTTCTTCTGAGGCACCTCTGGGGGGTTTCAAACCACCAACCTTTTGGCTAGTAGTTGAGTGCTTAACCGATTGTGCCACCCGGGGACTCCTTTGGTGGCCACAGTGGGCCTCATTTGGGGGGTAAATTTACCTGCCAATGAAGCCCCGGCCCCTCCCCCAGAGGAAGGGAAACACAGTTTCTCACTGTGTTTCCACGGTAACAAGTGTCCACGTCTATTCTGCTTTGATTTCTCCCCAAGGCTGCTCACAGAAGATGCATGGTCCACGGCAAAGCAACCGAGGCTCCACCGAGGCGAGGTGCCAGGGTCTCTGCCATTTCAAGGGAGCATGCTGTGTCCCTCCTTCTAAATGACAGCTCCTGGCAGAAGCCCCGCCCTTCCCCGAGGAGGAAAAGCCTGTGGCCTCCTCAGCTGTCCGCACCTCCAGTCTTCAGGAAGGGAAAGTGCGTTGAACAGTGCACTTCTCCCGAGGTTTGAACTTGGCTGCTCGCAGAAGCCTGGTCACTGGTGGTCAGTTTGTCCCCAGGGTGGTCGCCCACCACGAGCACGAGGCTGAGGCTGGCTTCACGGGTGCACGACCCCTGCACCTCTCGTGGTTTAATGCTCTACTGTCCCTGCCTTGAAATTCTTAATCGTTTTTGAACAAGGGACCCCGCTTTTTCATTGTGCCTTGGTTCCCGAACATTATGTGGCTGGTCCTGTCCTTGGCCGTTGGAGAGCAGCGTCGTAGGGGAAAAAACAAAAACCAAACCAAACCGTGATTTTTATATTTCCTCTACTAAGTTCTGTTTACAGAAATAATTCCAAATTCTCTGCAAACCAGGTAAAAATATTTTCATCAAAGATCACTGTATGCAGGGAAACGGGTCACCTCTGAGAAGCAGGAAGTTGTCACGAAAATGGCATGGTGCTGAGTCCAACCTTGCAGCTCAGGCCCCAGCTCCACCACATGGACGCCGGGGGCCGCCTCGGGGCCTGGGATCCCTAGTGGGCAGAGGTGAGAACAGATTTGGGTGTTCTTCGAAACCAGGACGGTGGGAGGGCTTAGCGGCGGACCTGGCACATGTCAGATACTTCATTACCTTCGATTGCCGTAGTTACCATTTGGAATGCAGGCTCAGATACAGGCTGTTACTTTTTAATGTATGTGCATCTTATCTCTTCTCATTATAAAAGTAATACACACAGTCATAGGAAGTGTGGAGAATACAGAAGAGAAAGAGAAAGAATTTTCCTCCTAGCTGCTTTACTCCAAAGCCTTCAGCCAGTCACATTGGAGTGTATTTCTTTACAGTTATATAAATAGATACACAAATACAGTTTTTTAAAAAACATTTTTCTTTTCTCTCATCTGCTGATTTTTACACTGAAACGCTGGTGAGGCCTCGTAGGAAAACCTGACCTGATTGTCTCACACATTATGAAATAATTCCAAGCTGAATGCAGCCTGAATGCAACCCTCACGCGCAGGTAGAAATCCGCAGCCCCTGGGGCTGTCTGTTCCCCAGAGCCATAAACGATGACATTTTGCAGGCACAGAGCAATGGGTGATGAAAACACCACATCACGCAGTGTCCTTCACCTGCTGTGTGCGGCCGCACCCTTCCCATTTGTGACTGGGTTACAAACATTTTTGAACAGTTTCCTAGCTCTTTTTTTTCATTCCCACGGTCTGCTGTAGAGTCCCCTGTCAGGGAGGGAGGGACAGGCGAGTGCTCGGTCTCCTCCTGGCACCTTTCTGCCACCAGCGGCAAGAGGAAGGGCAGGGAGTGACAGTGTCCCAGCAGCTCCACCCGGAGCCCTGTTCTTGGAGTCGCTCACGGTGACCGCGAAGCCCATGGGTCACTAACTATGCCGTAGATATTCACACAGGAACGCGGAGCAGACAAACTGACCAGCAGACACACGAAGGACACAGCCCCTGGCCTCCAAACCCACACCGTCCCAATCAGTTCTTTGGGGCCCAGAAGCTGGGGAAGTGACATTTGAAGGCAGTAAGAATCCAGGCATGGGGTGCACTCTGAGCTCCACCAGCTACCACAGCTCACTGTGCCTCAGTTTCCCCAAATGTGGAAACCCAACCTCATTAGTCTGAGCTACAGTGGCCATCCTGTACCTCTCACCCAGGAGGGCCAGTCTGGCAGGGTGAGTGGCCCGGGGTGGAGAGCAGCAGAACCCCTGGCACCCCTCCTCGCCAGGGCAGCACGGGAGACTGGCGTATTCTGGAGAGACCCACACAGCCACAGGGGACTGGTGCTCCCCAAGGGAAGGTTTGACTCGGGGGGCGGCCGAGCTGGCCCCGGGATAGGGCTCCTCTAGGCGGCCGTTCCCCAGGAATGCCAGAAGCTCAGCAGTGCCCAGTGGGCATGACAGCCTTCAAGAACAACCCAGCACAGAAACCAGCCAAAGAACGAGGGAGGGAGACCCAGCCCCCCGACCCCCACCGTCTGCCACCACCTGCTGGGCAATGGTCCCTTTCGCTGGAGCCGGGAGTCCTTGCATTCCTGCCCCTCCAGGAGCCCAGCTCCACGTCCTGGCCTGCTACAGCTGGAAAAGAGAAAAAGCATGTTTTCTTTTATTTAATTTATTTATAAAAATGTTCATTACAGAAAAATTGGAAATACAGAAAATCAGAAAAAAGAAAACAAAGATTACTCATAATTACTGGGTATATATTGGTTTTTCAAACCATATATATGTGTGTGTGTATGTACACATACGTTTACATATGTGTGTATATATATGTGTGTGTGCACATATATATGCAAGGAGCCTTGGTGGCACAGTGGTTAAAGAGCTTGATTGCTAACCTAAAGGTTGGTGGTTCGAACTCACCAGCTGGGAGAAAGATGTGGCAGTCTACTTCTGTAAAGATTACAGCCTTGGAAACCCTATGGGGCAGTTCTACTCTGTCCTATAGGGTTGCTATGAGTCAGAATCGACTGGAGAGCAATGGATTTTATATATATATATACATATACTTTTAAAAATTAAATTGGATCATTTCACAATTTTTTTGCTTAATATATTATGGACATTTTATGTCATTAAATACTATTCTATACAGGATTTGGAAAATAAAGTCTAAATGTGAATTGATTTTTTAAAATGAACTTTATCGAGGGATAATTTTCAGACAGTAAGATGCCTGTCACTTGAACTGTTCGTTGAGTTTCGACAAATGTACACACCCACGTAACCGCCACCACAGTCAAGAAAGGAAACTCCCCTTCACGAAACGTTCGCTCATTTCTCCTTCCCTGTTTCCCAGGCCCCAGGCACCGCCCGGGGGATCTGAACGCTAGCCCTATCGTGTGGTTTTACCTTTATTCACATTGCATATAAGTGGGGTCATTGAGTCTGAACACTGGCCCCGCATAATTATCTTGACATTCGTTTATGTTCTGGAGCCTATCAACAGAGCCTTCTTTTTCCTTGTTTTGTAGTATTCTATCGTATGCCTATCCCAGCGTGCTTATCCACTTGTCTGTGATGGACACTTGGGCTGTTCTGACTTTTTGGGTTTTGTGAATGCCAATTAAAATTATTATTATTATTTACATTTTTAATGAGAAACGTCACTGGGACAGGCTGGAGAATTCTCACGAAGGTGGGTGACCCTGTGCGTCTCCTCCCCGGAGCACCCGAGAGCTGTGGAAGATTCCACCCTATGCATGGCATATCATTTTGGCCACTATTGTTGGACACTGAGTCTCTTTAAGTTTTCGTTATTATAAATAATGCTGCTAGGGACATCTTTATGCTGACATTTTTATGCACAACTATGATGATTTCCTGGAGTCCCCGGGTGGTACAAACGGTTAACGCACTCGGCTGCTGACCAAAAATTTGGAGGCTCGAGTCCACCCAGAGGCACCTCAGAAGAAAGGCCTGGCAATCTACTTACAAAAAACCAGCCATTGAAAACCCTATGGAGCACAGTTCTACTGACACACACGGGGTCAGCTGGTATGATGATGGCCTGAGGATAGACTCCCAGAAGCAGAAGTGTTGGGTCAAAGCATGTCCGTGTTTCAAGGCCCTTGACACACAAGGCCAGGATTTGTCAGCACGTTCATAGCCGTGTTTTTCTATTTGCTTCCCATGCCCAGGACTGGCATAATGATCTCATTCCTCAGGCGGGAAAAGCAAGGACTAGAGAGATGATGGGAGGAGCCCCAGGCCACACCGTTGGTTAGGGCCAGGGCCACGAGGAAATCCGCCCTCTAAACCCCGTGCCCTTCCAGGACTCACCGCTATGTGTCACACACTCGCCTGGATCAGAAAAGCTCGGAATTTTCCCACAAAGAGAGATTTCCATGAAAATCGGAGTGTGGGCCAGGGCATGAAAGGAGGCTCCTGTTAATTAGATTGTCTGGCGTTGGTTGTTTTCATTCATCTGCCCGAACCTGGGTGTGGGTGAGCAGCTCCGTGTTTTCACACGCATGGGCGTGCTCACACCCCCAGCACCAGCGGCCATCGAGCCAGGTGCTTTGGTCCAGATTCTCCTGCTCAGCTGCCTTGGGAGCCAGGGCCGCCCGGGGGGTCTCCTGACTTTGCAGTCACGGCACATCCTGGCCCCAGACAGAGGCCCTGGCTTGGCTTCCCAGCGAGCATCTACTCAGCCGACTTGGCCCAAAGGACGTCTGGTTACTTCCCAAAATCAAATCTCCCTTCAAAGACAAAGATCAGCCTGCTGGGGAGATTCAAAGGAATGATTCGTTCCCAAGACGGCTGCTTCCAAAGAGGTGTCGGTGCTGGTGTGGGGGTGGCTGAGTCCTGGCACAAGCCGTGTGCCCAAGGGAGGGTGGGGGAGGTGGAGGTGTTCTCTAAGTGAGGGAGCCCTGGGCCTTTGTGGAGGGCCCCCAGGCAGCTCCAAGGGAGTATGGAAATAGCTCGGCATTGAAATGGAGACAAAGTTGGATTTTTCTCCTAAGTGGCTTTTGGTGCGCATCTGATAAGACAACACCCATTATCCTATTTAACCCTCAGCAGCCTGAATGTAATTATCTCCATTGGACAGAGACCTGGGGCTCAGAGAGGTTAAGAAACTTGCTCCAGACCACAGAGCAGTGGGCACCTAGTCCCTGCATGCCTAGTCCCTGCAGTCAGGCCCCAGGCCGGCCTCTCTTCGAAGTCAGAGGGCTCTACCCACATAAGGCTAGAGGCCCCCAAGGAACACGTTCTCATCCAGAGCCAGCTCAGCCATCTCAAGACGGTCTGTGTGTGCTTTGAAGATACAAACTGTCCAGGCCCCCACCCGGATCATGTTCAGCACCCCGAGGGTCCTCCTGCCTTGGCACACACCCCAGGCCCACCCCACAGGCCAGACACAGCTGAGTGGATCCCCTGACAAACATCCCACTCCCCATTTAAGAAGGTGGACGTTGTCCCCGGGATGGGGCAAAGATGAATCATCTCTCTGGCCCTGGGTCCGAGGCCTCCCTGTTTTGAGCCAGCAGGCCTAAGAAGACCTCCGTCCACAGAAGAAACCAGGGAAGGAAAAGCTCCTTCTCTCAGAAAACATGTGTTTTCTGTTTACAGAGGGGCCTGTCCACTTCCCAGGCTTTGCTCTTTAATACGGAGCCAAAAAAAAAAAAAAAAAAAAAAATCAAATGTGCAGCTTCCTCTCCGAGGTACAGTTGGAGGCTAGAAAAATCTGGATTCCTGCAGGCAGGCTGGGCCAGGGACCTTGGGTCCTGCCTGCTGCCAACGCAGAACGTCACGTGGTCTTTGTGTATCAACCTGGGAAGCCACACGGTGAACAACAGGGGAAACCAAAAATGCCCCCTCGGTGTCTCGCTGGGAGAGGGAGGGTGGAGATGGGCGAGATGGGAGAGGCAGCCCTGGTGCAGCTGAGGGGGTGGCGAGGCTGGTTTCCTCAACGCTGAGCGTGTGTTTGTGTGTGTCCTTTACACACACACACCTCAGCACGGCACTTGGTCCTTCAAACCAGCCATCTTGAATAGCCCACTTGCCCATGCTCTCTCCGTGGATGCTGGCAGAGGGCATCTTTTCCCAGGAACCTGAGCAAGAGCCTGAACAACAGGTGGGCGCTAATTTACCCATCCTTTCCCGCTTCCCTCAGAATCTCCAGGCACTGGGGGCAGAGCTCACGGGGGCTGGGCACCTTCAGGGTGGGGAGCAGGGCTTAGCTCTGGGTAGAAGGGTGAGCTGCTAGGGGGCGAGCAGCAGTGAGCTAAGTAACAGAGCTGACAGCCAGCTGGGCACGCTGAAACTCTGTTCACAGGGCACTAGGTCAGCACAGTGGATGAGATTCAGGATCCGGGGTCTGCAGCCAAATCCCTGCTCTGTCACTCACTCCCGCGGAGCCCCTCGGACCGCAGCCTCCTAACCTGTGAAAGCGGGTGACTGAGGATAAAAACCCTGGTAGGACTCCTCCATGGGCTAAGGAGATGACACAGAACGGCATACTAGAGGCCGGCCTGCTTCTCAACACACGGCAGCCGCTCGTGGTGTTACCGGCCGGGAGCCTTCCCCGAAAGGGCAGGGTAACTAGCACCAGCCCCCGCAGCCTGGGCCCGGGCCACGGCACGCAGCAAGAAGGGCGCTGCAACCCTCCGGCCCGGGACAGATCCCGGCTAGGCCGTGACTGAGTCCGCAGGCTGCGGTCAGCTTCCGCGATGTAGGAAGAGGGCAGGAGCTGACAGCGGCCTCGGTTCTGCGGGCAGACGCGGGGACACGCGGGGGGCGAGCCGCGCGCGGCGGCCTTTGATCGCCCGCTTTCCCTCCGCGGTCGGGCCGGGCCTGGCAGCGCGCGCCCCCGCTGGCCGGCCGCTCCTCTCTTTGATCTCTGCCCGGGCGGCGTACCGAGGGCGGGCGGCGACGGGAAGAGAAGGGGAGAAGGAAGCGCGCGGGGGACCCCCCGGGCGCCGC
>NW_004444005.1:8064766-8118185 GCF_000243295.1 Trichechus manatus latirostris | reverse complement strand
CAACGACGCGGCGAGTGGGCGGGGCCGAGGCGGGGCCCCTGCTTGGTCGGCTCCGGAAGCCCGCGCCGGGGGCGCGGCAAGGGGTGCGAACGCAGAGTCGCAGCCCGGCGCGTATAGGGGCGGGTCTTAAGCGCCAGGGGCGTGGCCTCTGCGCGGCCTGCACCGAAAGCTCAAAAACAGGCTCTGCTGAGGGGCGGGGTCTTGAGCTCAAAGGGCGGGGCCGGGGCGGGGTCTGTGCGCGCCCAGGCCGGCGGGGATGACTCAGTGTCCCCGCCCCACGCTGCTGGCCCGAGGGCTGACCTGCGCTACCGTACCGGAGTGTTTTCTTTCATTAAAAAACAGCTCTAGCAACTTTTTCTGGTCTTTTTCCTTCCTCTCTGACAGTAGAGAATTTGGAAAAGCTAGGAAAGCACAAGTGAAAAAATGAAAAAGCTTTCAGAGTCTCGCCGCGCAAACCACGGCCGAGAGCGCAGCGTGGGAGTGGGGGTCTTGAATCTCTCTTTTTTTGTAAATATATAGATTTTTTACATAGTTGGGATAACACTGTACATACAGTTTTGGGTGCCTTAAAAATAACTGATTTCTTTCTGACTGCTAAGCCATCCATATTCATGGCAGAAAACTGGAAAATTGGAAAAAAGAAAATAAGTGTAATTCCAGCAGGTGAGATCACCAGTGATAACATCTTGGGATTGTTCCTTCCTTTTTAGACAGTTACATGTTTGCAACCAGCGTATATGTACTGTTAATAGTGTTTTGCAACTTTGTTTTCATTACTGATTATATTATAAACGCTCCAGTCGTTGAAAGTCTTCAGCAACGTTGTTTGTAATCGCCGCACACAGCCCCTATTTTATTTAAATCACATGCTATCATTGGACATTTGTGTCGTTTCCAAGTTGCATCTCTTCCTTGATTCCTTCCTTCTTTCGTGATCAACATCCTTGTAGCTAAACCTTTGTGCATGCCCATGAAAATTCCTACGATAAATCCATAGGTCTGGAATTGCTGAGTCAATATCATCGCTAATGCTTCTATGGAGTCCCAAATGGTTAAGCACGGGACTACTAATCAAAAGGCTGGCAGTGCAAACTCACCCAGAGGCACCTCGGAGGTGAGGCCTGGTGATCTGCTTCCGAAAGATCACAGCCTTGTAAACCCTATGGGGCAGTTCTACTCTGCACATATGGGGTCACCATGAGTTGGAACCGACTCCATGGCAACTAGCAACACAATAACCCAGCTACACGGTCTATACCCTTTTTAATGGATTTGATGTTTTCCAAATGGAAAAAGCAATAATGAGTGTTTTAACAAGTGAAACAACACAGGAAGGCTGTATATACAAAAACGATTCTGGATCAAGAGTGCCTGGGTGGGACGAGGCCTGTACGTGGTCTGGATGGCCCTTCTGGGGAGCTCTGCTCTGGGGAGATGGACCCCACCAGGCCTAGCACACTCGGCGTTTTCCGTAATTTCCCAGCTGGAAGAGAGAAGTCTGCTTTGGGGAAGCAGTGAGTCACTGTGGATCTTCATCTGAACTGTTCTTTTTTTTTATCTATTCTTTCTGAGCCATTAACACACACACATATTTGATGCTCTGTGTCCTGTTGCAAGCATAATGCATGTTCGTTGTAGAACATTTTGCAAACACAGAAAAGCCCCCAGAAGGGGGGTGGGGGAAAGAAGCCAAACTCGGAGAAACCATGGTTGACATTCAGGTGTATATTTGACCAGCCTTTCTCTTCTATACATCCCCGTGGCCATCGAGTTGATTCCAACTCATAGTGACCCTGTAGGACAGAGTAGAACTGCCCCATAGTGTTTCCAAGGCTGTAATCATGATGGAAGAAGTCTGCCACCTCTTTCTCCCACAGAGCGGCTGGTGAGTTCCAACTATAGACCTTTCGGTTAGCAGCTAAATGCTTAACCACTGTGCTACCAGGGCTCGTTTTTCTATACATAATACGTAATCAAAATCCTTGTGGTCGTACATCACGTTTTACAACTTGCATTTTCACTGCTATGCAATGAGTAATTCACCTCGTCCCGAAATACGTTTTATAGCACACTTTTTAAGGATTGCAGAATAATTCACTGTTCAGCTGTCCTGTACAGAACTTCTTAACTATTTGTTTATTGTTGGCCGCCTACGTGGTTTACAAACCTACTGCTATGAGACGCTTTGTCCACAAGTCTTCTAGAACCTCTCTAATAATTCCCTTAAGGTACACTCCTGGGAGAAGAACTGTAGCTTTACAGAGGACTTGCTTTCTAAAGGCTCTTGAATGTATTACTGAGTCCCTGGGTTTGCACTTGGCTACTCACCTAAAAGTTGGAGGTTGAAACCCACCCAGTCGTGCTGTGGAAGAAAGGCCTGGCAATCTGCTTCTGTAAAGAGTACAGCCAAGAAAACCCTATGGAACAGTTCTACTCTGTAACACATGGGGTTGCCATGAGCCGGAAATGACTCAGCGACAGCGGGCTTGCTTTGGTTTTGAATGTATTACCTGCCAGTCGGCTCCTTGGAAGGGCCATCCGACTGTTGTAGCTTTAACAGCACGTGAGTGCTTGCAGGTATGTTCTTACATGGCGGCGCCTTGGTGCTACCTGGAAGGAGACTGGTCACAGCAGGAACACCACACCTCAAGCAGGGATGGGCCCCAGCTCAGCTCAGGGGCTCTGGCCCCCTGTGGGCCCCTTTCTTGTCTCCTTTGCTGAGCGATCCTGTGGAGAGCTGGCCAGGAGGATCGGGGCTCTGACCTCTCTGAGCCAGGGGACGCTGCTCTCCTGGAGACCCCCGGAGGCCGCTGAGTACTTTCAGTTGCCTGTTAGCTGGCGCCGTGGGGGTTGTCTGGACCATTCCCAGGCGCAGCATGTGGAAGGCCCTCCAGCTTTCCCTGAAGGCCCACCTGGCTCTGGAGCTGGGTTGGAGGGTGCATCTACAACTGCAAGGCCAACAGTCTTGGACACATCTTTGCTATGAAGCAGGACTGGTTTGAAGTGGTCGCCACCAGCAACCTCCCCGCAGCCCCCCATCACCACGCAGCATCACAATGGTAGAGGGGTGCCTTGCAGGGCCCTGTGGGCACCACTGCTCCCTGCCGAGTCACCCTGGTACTCAGCCTGAAATCTGAAGCTGGCTTGGGACACTCACTCCACGCCTGTTCATCCTGGCCTCCAACAAGGATCCAGGGATGCTAGCGATACATAGCCCTGGCTGTCCTCCGAGCCCTTCCTCCCCTCATCTGGACAGTCCGCTCCCTGACTGCTGCCCTCTTCCTCCCATGCAGCTCAGAGTGGTTCCCCAAACAAACACAGCCCCTGCCCTCACCCTTCTTAAAACCCTCCAGAGCGCCACCAACCCAGGGATCCGTCCCCTGCTTCTCTCTCCAGTCCCCTCTCCCAGCATTTCCTATCCCCCACCCCCACCCCTCACTACAGCCACAGAGACCTGCTTCTCTTTCCCTGTGTGCTGTTCCCTCTGACCAGAATGCTCTTCCCACCCACATGGCCCACTGAGCTGACTCTGACTCCTGGCAACCCCACGTGTGTCAGCGTAGAACTGTGCTCCATATGGTTTTCATGGCTGTGACGTTTAGAAGCAGATTGCCAGGCCTTTCTTCCAAGGCACCTCTAGGTGGATCCGAACTGCCAACTTTTCTGTTAGTAGCCCAGTACTTAACTGTTTGCGCCTCCCAGGGACCCCTTCTCCCATTATTCCTACTCTTAATAACAACAACAGCTACATTACTGAGCACATACACAACCTTGTTTGCTGAAAGTGAAGAGGCCTTGAAGAGCTCACTGATTAAGGTCAAAGACCACAGCCTTCAGTATGGATTACACCTCAACATAGAGAAAACAAAAATCCTCACAACTGGACCACTAAGCAACATCATGACAAATGGAGAAAAGGTTGAAGTTGTCAAGGATTTCATTTTTTCTTGGATCCACTATCAACGCCCACGGAAGCAGCAATTAAGAATCAAATGAAGTATTGCATTGGGCAAATCTGCTGCAAAAGACCTCTTTAAAGAGGTAAAAAGCGAAGATGTCACTTTGAGGACTGACCCAAGCCATGGTATTTCAATCACCTCATATGCATGTGAAAGCTGGACAATGAATAAGGAAGGCTGAAGAAGAATTGATCCATTTGAACTATGGTGTTAGTGAATAATGTTGAATATACTGTGGACTGTCAGAAGAATGAACAAATCTGTCTTGGAAGAAGTACAGCCAGAATGGTCCTTAGAAGCGAGGATGGTGAGACTTCGTCTCATGTACTTTGGACATGTTATTAGAGGGACCAGTCCCTGGAGAAGGACATCATGCTTGGTGAAGTACAGGGTCAGTGAAAAAGAGGAAGACCCTCAACGAGATGGATTGACACCGTGACTGCAGAAATGGGCTCAAGCATAACAACGATTGTAAGGATGGTGCAGGACCAGGCAGTGTTTTCTTCCCTTGTACATAGAGTTGCTATGAGTCGGAACCGATTTGACAGCCCCCAACAACAAATACACCCTGAAAAACTCCTAAGCTGTGGGGTTCAGAAGCCCCTGCCCATGCGGAGCTCCCAGTCTAGCGGGGAACATTTATATCAAGGCGCTATGCAGGAATGGTAACGATGATGTGTTATTTGTGAGAGCAGCTCCCGGGCCTGCATGCGCTTAGTTAGTCCTCAGAACAGCTCCACAGACAGTGTCCCAGGACTCAAGAAGGCGGGTCCCTGGTCACCTGGCTGGAGGGCTCCAGAGGAGGGTGGATTGGGGAGTGTGGGCCTGTCCAACCCCAACACCTCCATGTTTCCCTGAGAAGGTGGGCGCCTCTCCAGCCTGCTGGAAGAAACATTGGCTCTGGAAGGGCTGCTAGAGACCACTGGTTGCAACATCCCCCACTGTTCGGGGGAAAGTGAGGCCACATGGGAGTCAGCCATCCTGTCAGAGCCCAGCTGGGGATACTCTGCACCAGGTCAGCGGCTCCTCACACCCCACTGGGGCCCCGCTTTTCTCACTTAGGGGCCCAGGAGCCAGGAGAGGAGAGGAGAGGCTTCTGGTAGGAGAGTTGGGGGTCCCTAGCAGGAGAGTTGGGGGCTCCTGGCAGGAGGGGTGGAGGTGAAGTAGGGTGGAGGTGGGGGACGCCTGGCAGGAGGGTTAGGGGGTTCCTGCAGGAAGGATGGAGTGGGGCGGGAATGGGGGTGTGCCTGGCGGGGGGGTGGTTAGGGGACCCCTGGCAGGCGACATGTTGGCACCTAGCAGCAGGGGGAGGGTCCTGGTAGGAGGGGTGGGGTGGAGTGGGGTGGGGTGGCGTCCCTGGCAGGAGCCATGGGGTCTCCTAGCAGCAGGAGGAGGGTGGGGGGCCTGGCAGGGGCCGTGGGGGCTCCCTGCCGCGCCGCCCACCAGACGCGCTGCCAGGCTGATTAGCACGGGCGAGGGGCGCTGGCGGGGCTCGCCGCGGAGCTGGCACGTCCCCCGCGGGCCCAGCTGGCCGTGCCAAGACACAAAGCGCCTCAGACGGCGGAGCTCGGCATTCACCGCCCGGCGGCCGGCGCGGGCGGCGAGCATTCCTGAAGAATAGCGCCGGGGCCGGGCGGGGCTCGGCCGCCGCGCTCCTGACCTTGAACCTTTGTGACTGGAACGCATGCAAATCGCGCGGGGCCGCGCCAAGCCCGAGGGCGCTGCGCCGCCCGGGGTGTCCGGCGAACAATGCGCCACTGTCCCCGCGCGGCGCCGCGGGCTGGGAACGGGCGGGCCCGCACCGCGCGGCGCGAATGCGAAATGCGCGCTCCGCGCCTGGCGAGGGCGCGGCATTGGCGGGCATCAGCGGACACCTTTGCAGGGCATCCAAAGACCTGCTGCAATCGAGGTGGCTGTCTCTCCTTCCCGCCCACCTGCCCTTCCTGTCTTCTTTTACTGGATTTATTTTTTAAATCCTCTAAATGGTCAGTAACAAAATAAACATCGTGCAGGTAATCAACCTCCTCCCCCAGAGAGAGTTTGTGTTACTCCGGAATGGGTCCCTGTCTCCTTCCCCGCGGAGCGTATTCTTTCCGCAGCTGAGTGGGAACCCAACAACCCAGCACCCTGCCTTTCTCATCGGACTTAAGCATTTCCCTTTGTCTTCGAGGTCCCTCACCAACGTACCTTTTAATGGCGGCATGGTCCTTGACTGTGGCCCCTACCACCCAGGGGTGCCCATCCCAGTGACAACAGCTTGTCATCAGGATCTTACTGGTCCTAAGTGGCCACACACAGAAAAAAGCCAGGGACCTCTCTGTGAGTGGCTATATTACACGTTGCTCAATTGAACCCGGAGTTCCTGGGTGGTACAAATGGTGAACTCGCTGACTGAAAGACGAGCCATTGAAAACCCTACGAAGCACAGTTCTACTCTGACACCCATGGGGTTGCCGTGAGCCAGAATGGACTCAAAAGCAACGGGAAAGAACGAACAAACAAACCAGTAAGTTTGTGCCAGGTCAAAATGGGTTACAGCATGCGTCCTCCTCCACCCACCCGGCTGCCATCCTTTCTGCTGCTGTTAGTTGCTGTTGAGTCGACTCACGGCAACGCCCTGTGTGCAGAATAGAACTGCTCCATAGAGTTTTCAAGGCTGTGACCTTTCAGAAGCAGATCACCAGGCCTTTCTTCTGAGGCTCCTCTAGGTGGTGAACTGCCAGCCTTTCAACTAGTGGTCAGGTGCTTAACCGTTTGTACCACCAGGGACTCTCTGTTGTCATGACTACGGGTCGGGACTCTAAATAGGCGAGAAACAGTAGTTCACAAAGCACGTGTGCCGGCTAGGAAGTTTAAGTTGCTTTTTTATACAGCCGTGCATAAGCAAAGGAGTACTGGTGGCACGGTGGTTAACGCGCTCGGCTGCTAACCAAAAGGTCCGATGTTCAAATCCACCAGCTGCTCCGTGGTAGAAAGATGTGGTAGTCGGCTTCTGTAAAGATCACAGCCTTGGAAACCCCATGGGGCAGTTCTACTTTGTCCTATAGGGTCGCTGTGAGTTGGAATTGACTTGACAGCAACGGGTTTGGTGCATGAGCAGGTGCTGGAAGCACTTTCTGTTAACTTGGATCGGACACATTCACCATGAGAGACTGAGCCCCAGGCCAGGAGTAGAAGTCTCAGTCTGAAGCTGGCTTATCCCCTGAGATGAGTGTCCTCGTCCGATGAAGGTCTGGTGATCCCTGCCTGTCTATCTGTCAGGGGCAGTGGGTGTGAAGGTGGGTCCTCGGGGTCCATGAGGCTGTCCAGTTGAGAGGGAGGTCCTGTGCACAGCTGTGTGGGCATGCCCAGAGGTTCATGCCTGCCAGGGCTCTGGGCAGCTCAGCTCTGCCACCGGAGAGGGCCCAGGACGGGAACCAGGAACTGGCAGTTCAGGAGAAATGATCTTGGAGAAGACACTCCCCTGTCTGGGCCTCATTCTCCCCATGTGTTAAACGAAGGGCTTGTAGAGAAGATCTCTAAGGATCCGTCCAGCTTTGACAGGTGTGAATGAGTAAATAGGATCCCTTTTTAAAGGACAGGAATGGAGCATAGTTTGCCCCATTCAGAGCCAGGCTCCTGAACATGCTGGCCTTGTGAGTTTCCAGCGGCTGACTCCCAGCCTCCTTTGGACCGGGCCCTGGGACAGGTTCCCAGAGGGCATGAGACCCTGTCCCTGTCCTCAGGGAGCTCGGAGCCTGGCTCCTGGAGGCAGGAAGGGTGGGGACAGATGGATAAAGAAGCAGATGGTGGGTGTGGTGATGAGGGGCACCATGGGGTAGGAAAACAGAGGAGGCACTGGAGGGGCCAGGAAGGAGGTCTTTCTGGGAGGAGGGTTTCCCCGGAGGAGGGTTGCCTGAGCTGAGTCTTAAGGAGGATGGGTAGCCTCTGGTCAGGAGGAGAAGACAGGGTACAGAATATTTCAAGCAAAGGAAAAATTGTGGGCAGAAGAAGTGTGCCAGACAAAAAGAACATTCCAGACAGAGGGAGCACTCCAGACAGAGGGAGCACTCCAGGGAGAGAGAGCACTCCAGGCAGAGGGAGCACTCCAGGGAGAGAGAGCACTCCAGGCAGAGCGAACACCCTGGGCAGAGGGTGCACTATGGGCAGAAGAAACACTCTAAGGGGAGCACTCCAGAGAAAGGGAGCACGCTGGGCAGAGGGTGCACTGTGAGAAGAAGGAACACTCGAAGGTGAGCACTTTGGGAAGAAGGAACACTCCAGGAAGAGGGAGCAGTCGGGACAGAAGGAGTACTCCAGAGAGAGAGAACACTCTGGGCTGAAAGAACATTCTGGACCGAGGGGGCACTCAAGACAGAGGGAGCACTCTGGAGGGAGAGTACTCTGGGCAGAAGGAGCAGTCTGGGCAGAAGGAGCACTCCAGGCAGGGGAGCACTCCAGGCAGGGGGCACTCCAGGCAGGGGAGCACTCCAGGCAGGGGAGCACTCCAGGCAGGGGGCACTCCAGGCAGAAGGAGCAGTCTGGGCTGAAGGAGCACTCCAGGCAGGGGAGCACTCCAGGCAGAAGGAGCAGTCTGGGTTGGAGGAGCACTCCAGGCAGGGAGAGCACTCCAGGCAGGGGGCACTCCAGGCAGGGGGGCACTCCAGGCAGAAGGAGCAGTCTGGGCTGGAGGAGCACTCCAGGCAGGGAGAGCACTCCGGGCCGGGGGAGTACTCTAAAAGGCAAACGACAGGTGGAACACATTTAGGGAAGCCCTTCCTCAGTTAAATGTACTTGCTTCTTTGTGTTTCTATCCTCCGCCTCACAGGTGACCAACAGAACTAGAAACACACACAAAATACAGGAGTCACTCAGGCTCAGGGTGGGAAGGCCGGGCGGTGAGTGAGAAGGGTCCGCCTTGAGCTCACAGGGAGCTGCAGGGGCTGGGCTCCTCGTTTCGCTCCGAGCAAAGACAGACTCCTGAGTCTCAGGACTCGGGGGCCCACAAGGAGGGCTTGTGCAGCAGACGGGCCTGAAAGCAGGCCCTGGGGGCTGCCCAGCACCAGCTCCCTAACATCCCTTAACGAACGGGATGGTAAGCATCACACGCACTAACCCTAGAGCATGCCAGCTGGGGGCGGCCCAGCGCCAGGGTCAGGCTGCAGGGCTGAGGGAGCAGACGGCTGGTGGGCACACTGAGAGGGGAGAGGATGCAGTACAAGGGGCTGAGGGTACCTGGCAGGGCACCTGGCTCAGACATAGGGGCCAGGGGAGTCTTCCCACAGGAAGCGATGGTAAAGGGCTGTTCTAAGGAACCCTGGTGCGCAGTGGTTAAAGCACTTGGCGGCTAACCAAAGGGTTGACGATTCGAACCCACGAGCGCTCCAAGGGATAAAGATGATGTGACAATCTGCTTCTGTAAAAGATTACAGCCTTGGAAACCCTATGAGGCAGTTCTACTCTATCTGACTCGATAGCAGTGGGTTTGGGTTAATACTAGCCCCGGCAGTGGTGGCTCAGGGGTAGAATTCTTGCCTTTCGCGTAGGAGACGTGGCTTTGATTTCAGCCCATGTACCTCATCTGCAGCCACCACCCGTCTGTCCGTGGAGGCTTGCGTGTTGCTATGATGCTGAACAGGTTTCAGCTGAGCTTCCAGACTAGGAAGAAAGGCCTGGTGATCTACTTCTGAAAATCAGCCCGTGAAAATCCTATGGAGCACAACGGTCTGATCCGAAACCGATCGTGGTGATGGCACAGAACTGGCGGTGTTTTGTTCGTTTGTGCAGCTGACTGTAGCAGGGAGGTGGCCGAGCTCCAAAACCGACACAGCACTAGGCAGACCTCCGCGTGGGCCAGGGTGAGTCCTGGGGGCCGGGACACTTATTCCAAGCCCCAGTTTGCTGAAACTGGCTGCTCAAGTAACAAAGCTGAGACATTGAAAGAGCAGCTGAGATAAGGGGGACCCTGCTCTGAATTCTCAAGTCCTTCGTACTCTTGAATAATAGAGTATGATTTCTGAAATAAAACTTGTAGGTTGCGACTGACCGTTCTCCGCTCCAAAAAAGGCATGTTTTGCAAACAAGCAAACCCCATAAAGATGACCAGAGCCACAATCCACAGATGTCTGCCGGCCACTGTCCTTTTGTCCTCTTTAGGGTCACTGACACTGGGTGTTTGGCAGACCAAAGCTGGATGGGACTCTGGGCATCAGGGCCCCGGTTTTGGCAGATGGAAGGGGAGACTGAGTTCCCGGGGGAGGGGAGGATGTTGTCCAAAGCCAGGGCGGGCCAGGGTGAGGCCAGGTTCCCGCCTTCTCGGCCACCACTCTTTCCACTACTTCATCGGATGCCTGGGAAGTTAGCAATGGAAAAGCCATCCCAAGCCCAGGGAAGCAGTGAGCCGCATTTTCCATCTGGCTCCTGCGAGCACCTAGGGTGCCGGGGGTACCCCACAGAGTCCTTTCAGAGGGCTGGTTTATGTCACTGGGGGCGGGGCAGTTAACAAGGACGCCTTGGTGGCACTCACTTCATGGGCCAGGATTCCTGGCTCCCAGGTTGTGGCGGTGCGGCTGCCCCCCTTCTTGACTGCCCCCCCCTTGCCGGGGTCTCAGGCAGAGGGCTTGAGGGTAGGCAGCTGGCTAGCAAGACAGCAGGGTCTCAGATCTATTAGGCCCGGGAGAGGAAGGGAGAGTGGACCCTCAGCTCCTGTCCCCCAACAAGGTTCCCCTCCTGCCCTGGTGGGAAGTGAGGCTAAGACCATCTAGCCTGACTTGAACCTGGCCCCGCTACTCACTGCTTGTGTGTCCTTGGACAGGCCTCAGTGTCCTCCTCTGTGAAATGGGGCAACAGAAGGTTCTATTGGGTCATTTGGCTAATGCCTGTTGTTTTGTTCTAGATTGTAAGTACCAAGATCACGGAGTCAGTATCTATCCAGTCCTACCCTCTGTCTCCAGCAGTAGCCCAGGGACCAGCACAGGAGCAGGCCCTAATAAAGTCTGGGGAGGGGAGCGAGGGGGGAAACAAAGAGGGGAGGAAGAAGGAAAGGAAGGGTAGGAGGGAGGGAGGAGAGAGGGAAGGAAGTGAGGATGGACAGAGGGAGGGAGGGAAGGAGAAAGGGTGAAAGGAAGGAAAGAAAAAAAGGAGTGAGGGAGGGAAGGAGAAAGGATAGAAGAAAGGAGGGAGGGAGGAAGGGAGGGAAGAAAAGAGAAAAGGTGGAAGGAGGGAAGGAGGGAGGGAGGGACAGAGGGAGAGAAGGAAGAAAAAAAGGAAAGAAGGAAGAAGAAAATATGTTAATGAGGTGGGATTAGAGGCAGTTATGTTAATGAGGCAGGACTCAATCTACAAGATTAGACTGTGTTTTAAGCCAATCTCTTCTGAGATATAAAAGAGAAAAGCAAGCAGAGAGACATGGGGACCTCATACCACCAAGAAACAAGAGCCAGGAGAATAGCATGTCCTTTGGATCCAGGGTCTCTGTGCTGAGAAGCTCCTAGACCAGGGGAAGATTGAAAATAAGGACCTTCTCCACAGCGGACAGACAGAAAGCCTTCCCCTGGAGCTGGCGCCCTGGATTTGGACTTGCAGCCTCTTAGACTGTGAGAGAATACATTTCTCTTTGTTAAAGCCATCCACTTGTGGTGTTTCTGTTACAGCAGCACTGGTTAACTAAGACATGAGGGTAGGTCTACAAGCTAAGGAATGCCAAAAATACCTGGGGACTACAGAGTGTGAAGGCACCCTGGCCGCACAATGGTTAAAGTGCTTGGCTGCTAACAGAAAAGTCAGCAATAAGAACCTACCAGCAGCTTTGCTGGAGAAAGACCTGGCAATGTGTTTCCTTAAAGATTACAGTCTAGGAAACCCTATGGGACAGTTCTATTGTGTCACATGGAGTCACTATGAGTCGGAATCGACTCGATGGCACCCAACAACGACAACACAGAAAGTGAAACAGACCAGGAAGGATCTTCTCCCTAGAGCCAACAGAGACAGAGAGACTGGGAGAGAGAGAAAGAGAACATGATTCTGTTTGCACCCTGAATAAGACTTCTAGCCTCCAGAGACAACTCTTTCCCATTCTTTAAACCACCCACTGTCATGGATTGAATTATGTCCCTCCAAAAATATGTGTATCAATTTGTCTGGGCCATGATTCCCTGTATTGTGTGATTGTCCTTCATTTTGTGATCGCAATTTTATGTTAAAGAGGATTAGGGTGGGGTTGTACGACACCCATACTAAGGTCACATCCCTGATCCAATGTAAAGGGAGTTTCCCTGGGGTGTGGCCTGCACCACCTTGTATCTTACAAGAGATAAAAGGAAAGGGAGGCAAGCAGAGAGTTGGGGAACCTCATACCTCCAAGAAAGCGGTGCCAGGAGCAGAGCACGTCCTTTGGACCTGATGTTCCTGCGCTGAGATGCTCCCAGACCAAGGGAAGACTGATGACAAAGACCTTCCTCACAGCGAACAGAGAAAGCCTTCCCCTGGAGCTGACGCCCTGATTTGGACTTGTAACCTACTGGACTGTGAGAGAATACATTTCTCTTTGTTGAAGCCATCCACCCGTGGTATTTCTGTTTGAGCAGCACTAGATGACTAAGATGCTCATCTTGTGTTTTTTCTGAAGATTAAGGTCTGCCTTCTGTCCTCTGCCATTCCCAAACCCTACAGCTTATTGATGCTCAGTCTCTGACTGTCAAACCTGGCCTACAGAGGAGAGCCACCACTGGGATTCCCAACCAAAACCATCCATCCTCGTTAATGCATCCTTTACTGCCTCAGGGAAGGGAATGTATAAGAAACGCAGTCAGAGGGTGGGTTCCCAGGTCTTGTATAGACATTCCACTCAGCCATTCTCACTTCCCTGCCTTGTGACCCCTTCTGCAATCCACTTCATTTACAACAAGCAAGCTTTGCAGGCAAACTGCAAGGAGCCCTTCCTAGCAGTATACTAAGAGACAGCCTGAGGCCAGGTGCTGTCCAGGTGCATCCGTGTGAAGCTGCCTGAAGCTTGCGTGGAATGGGTCACCATAGCAGTGGCTTGAACAAGAGATGGGGCTCACAGGACTTTGAAGGAATGAGCAATAAGTGTCTAAACCAAATGTAAGTTCCATGAAAACATTATTCTCATCTGCCTTGCTCATTGCTGTATCTCCAACCCCTGAAACAGTGTCAGGTTCAAAATAGGAACTCAGTAACTATTAGCTGAATAAATAAATTAAGTAATATCAAGTGGGATTTAATATCAGCTAGTTAAATATATTTAAAGCAAATATGTTTTAAAAATTGTAGGACTATCATTGGGAAAGGTAGACTAATAAATAGAATAGAAAATCTAGAAAGAGATGAAGGTGTTGGGTATAAGTTTCTCTGTTTGGGTACATATTTCTTGTAAAGGATGGAATAACTGGCAACCATTCTGAAAAAATGGAGCTTTGGTGGCGCAGTTGTTAAGAACTATGGCTGCTAACCCAAAGGTTGACTGTTTGAATCCACCAGCCGCTCCTTGGAATTAGCAGACACAGAATTTAAAGAACCTATTATAAATACATTCAAAGAATTAAAGAAAGATACATTCAAAGGAAAATATGTTCAAGGAATTAAAGGAAAATATGGTAACAATGGGGGAACAGATAGAGATTCTCCATAGACAAATGAAGACTATTTCTTAAAATGGAAATTCTAGAGCTGAAAAGTACAATAAAATGAAAAACCCACTAGATGAGCACCAATTCTGAAGAAAGGATCCATAAATTTGAAGATAAATTAATAGAAATTATTCAACCCAAAGAAAAGAGAGAAAATTCTAGGAAAAAAAGAATAACAGAACCTCAGAGACCTGGGGAATAATATCAAGTGGTCCAAATATATGTAACTGGAATCCCAGCAGGAGAGGAGAGAGAGAGAAGGGGAAGAGAGAATTTGAGGAAATAATGGTTGAAAACTTCCAGATATCAAAGGAAAACATTAACTTACAGACTGAAGAAGCTCAACAAACCCCGAACAGGGTAAACATAAGAAAAACCACTCCTAGACAAATCATTGTCCAATTGCTGAAAGCCAAAGAAAAAAGGTAAAATCTTGAGAGATTCAGGGAAAAAAAAGACATGTCCATGAAGGGGAACAATGATATAATTAACAGCTGGCTTCTCATCAAGAAATAAGGGAGAGAAATCCAGAGGCTGTTTTTCTTTTTGTCTAATTCACTAATTATAACTTTATCTTTATTTACTTTTCAATGACTTCGCTAGGTTTAATTTGTTACTTTTTCCTAATTTCTTGAGTTGAATGCTTAATTAATTCATTTTTGTTCTTTCTTTTTGGAAATGAAATTTTTTTACACTATTTGGAAACGAATGTCTTACCTATGAATTTTCCTCTGAGTGCAGCTTTGCCTGACATTTACTGGTATTTAATAGAAAATTTCTCGTTTTCATTATTTTCTAGGTCCGTGCTCCTGGAGTATGTTCCCGTCCCCACCAAACTCCAGCCCACCTCAGGGATGCAGCACTTTATTAGAGAATGATCCATGGACGAGGCAATTATTCAACTAGGGCAACATCTGAATCTCTAGGGTGGAGGGAGAGGGGAAGGAAGGCAAGCAAAGCTTGAAAATATACCCCACAAGATCTTCCTCCAAGCTGAGAATCAATACAGTATTGCAGGTGGGTTTGATTTCCTTTTTGACCTAAGAGTGGTTTAGGAGAGAATTTTGGAAATTTCAAATGGTTGATTTTGTTTTCAGTTTTGTTATTTATTATCAATTTTTGTCATTCTGCTTGTTTGCATTCTAGTCTGACAATAGAGTTGTACTATAAATAATTGGAATTTAGTATGATTATTTTGTGGTGGATGTTTGCAAATGTCCTGTGGGTACTTGGACTCACAGGTGTTCAGGTGGGGTTCAGCAGATGTGAAAAGACTCCAGCAGCCTGAGGGGCCATCAGAGCCCAGCCCCCACCTGCCTCTCCCTTTCCCCACCCATTCCTATTTCTCCCCAGCTGGAGCAAACAGCAGGGGAGTCACGGCAGACCCAGCTCCCTGGAAGCTTGTCCTGGAGGGTTGCCAGCATTCAGGGTCAGTACTTCCTCCAGCTAAATACTAACTGGAGTTAGCGGGAGCTTCAGATACACACAAATAATAACGTTCATTAATGGTAATGTTTATTAATGCAGTTTGTGCACTGGGCACTGTCCTGAGCGCTTTATGAGGTGGATCCTCTCATTCATCCCTCACAACAACCCTATGAGGTGAGTGCCATTATTATCTCCATTTCACAGATAGGGACACCGAGGCACAGACGGATTAGTAACTAGCTTGAGGTCCGTGCATGGGCTCTGTACCTGGAGTGAGAGACCTGAGAAAGTGTCCAGTCCAGCCTGCTCATTTTACAGAGGAGGGAACTGAGGCCCACAGAGGTTTAAAGGCATGCACAAGGCTGCAGGGGCTCCCTTTCCAGATGCTGTATCTCCTTCCTGCTCGGATGTCACTCCACTGTACCCCATTTCCTCCACTCCAGTCAGCCCTCACTCTGTCCTGAACCTGGATCACTGGGGATACTGACATGCGGCACACAAATCCCTCCCACCCTGACACTGTTGCCATCATACTGGCCCAGTGCCCATATGGACAACACTGCCTGACCCCTGGCCTCTCGCCTCCTGGGGCCTTCTCCTCCCTTCACCTCAGAAAGTGACTCCTGAGGCCTACCTGGACCTTGGTGGTTCTAGAAGTTTCTCCACCCTTGAAAGCTTAAATTCAAGCTCCCCACTCTCCCATTTGCCCACTCCACTAACCACTCTAGTCCCCTGGTGAATGCCCTTCCTTCCCTTCCCAGCTGAGGCCAAGGCCCCTAGTAGTTGCTATCTAGGAAATAACCCCACTTCCATGGTTCTGTTCTCATAACTTGTCTGTTAGCAAAACCCTCAACATGGTTCCATCTAATTCATCTGATGCTACCTTCCAGGCCACACTCTGGATGCTGAGAGCTGCTGGAGAAAATCACACCTCACAGACAGAGAAGAACCTCCCCCCACACGCAGTCACTTCCCAGAGTCCCCATCTCTCTCATTCTACCAGTGGTTATTTCAAACTTCCACTCTTGAAACCTCTTCCCTACTCTCCCTTTCTCTTATCAGTTGAGATAACCCGTTGCTGTCGAGTTGATTCAATTCCAACTCATAGTGACCCTATAGGACAGGGTAGAACTGATCCATAGGGTTTTCTAGGCTGTAACCTTTACGGGAGCAGACTGCCGGGTCTTTCTCTTGTGGAGCGGCTGGTAGGTTCAAACCACCGACCTTTTGGTTAGCAGCCAAACACTTAACCACTACGCCACTAGGACAGTTGAAACAGAAGAGAGAAAATAGGCGTTAAGACCACAAAATGGCAGCCATCAGAGATGTCATTCTATCATTCCCACCTTCTGGGTCTTCTCCATCCTGAAGAAAGACATGAGTACTTGGAATGAAAAAAAAAAAAAAAAAAGACCAAACCTGTTGACAGTGAGTCTATTCCAACTCACGGCCACCCTGTGTGTGTCCGAGTAGAACTGCTCCATAGGGTTTTCAACGGCTGTGACCTTTTGCAAGTAGATTGCTTTATTCTGAGGCAACTCTGGGTGGGTTCAAACCACCAACCTTTTGGTTAGTAGTGGAACACTTAATCGTTTGTGCCACTCAGGGACTTTGGAATAAAAGGAACCGTTGAATATTGAGGGAGCTTGGCTATTAACCAAAAAGTCAGCAGTTCGAATCCACCAGTCACTCTTTGGAAACCCTATGGGGCAGTTCTAGTCTGTCCCATAGGGCCATTATGAGTCAGAATCAGCTCATCAGCAATGGGTTTTGAATACTGAGAAGGATAAATTAAAAATAAGAGCCCACACATCCTGGTGAACTGAGGACACATGCTAAGGATGAGAAGAAAATTCTAAAAGCTTCTAGGAAGAATAAACATATTACCTACTTACAAGGAGACAAAAATATTGACATCAGACTTCTCATCAGCAACACTGGAGGCAAGAAGACTGAGGAGAAATATCTTAGAAGTTCTGCCTGAAAATAACTTTGAGTGTGGAAAGCTCTTCCTAGCTGTGTCTGGCTTTCCTGGCTGTTCCTCACTGGCCACTGCACACTCACTTCTTACCTGAGTAAGTCACTCAACCTCTGTTGGCCTCAGTTTCTTCATCTGTAAAATGGGGATAATGATAGTACATCTCATGCTGGGTTGTGGTATGAGGATTAAAGATGTTTATGCATAACACATGGGGTCACCATGAGTTGGAATCAATTCTGACAGCATACAACAACGACAACATGCATATATTAGATTTTGGTGCCTGGCAGCTGTTATTTCCAAAATGATCACCCTGGTAATAGCCCCCCAGGGGCCCAGATTCAAGCTTCTTTCCAGGGTATCCACCAGGGTGTGTGCCATTTCAACATCAGTACCAGTTGATCAGTTGTGATTTATTGCACTTACTGATATGTTTGAGTGCATTCCTGACATCTTACTTTGTTTATTCTTTTTACCTAGCTTCCTTAAGGATCCCTGGTGGCACAGTGGTTAAGTGCTCAGCTACTACCAGAAAGGTCAGCGTGGTTTGAACCCACCAGCCCTCCGAGGGAGAAAGACGTGGCAGTCTGCTTTCCACTTTTCCTGCCCTATAATGGATTTATTATATTTTCTTTGTTCCATTCTTTTTTTTCACTCTGTTTGGAATTATCTGTTCTTTCTCTTTGCTCCTAGTGGTTATCCTAAAATATTTTACAGGAATATTTTTCTAGGAACTTCTGGAGTTAATCTATATCTTTCCCCAGAGAGAGCAGTGGCTTCAGCATGCCTCTGCTTCCCTCGGCCCCCACTGGCCCCTCAAACGTGGGTTCCTTACGGACTATCCCCTTACAGCCTTAACTGGACAGCATCTGCTTCCTGAGTCCACCTAAGATGTCCTGGGCTTTGGCTCCTGGGTGCCCTCGTGGTCTCCCTTTGTCCTGGATTCATTTTTATTTGTGCCGGAGGGGAGCTGAGCATGGTGGAGCTGGGACTTGAACCCGGGCAGCCTGGCTCCAGAGCCCCCATTCATAACCACTGCACCACACTGCATCACCACAGCAACGCTGACCGAAAAATCTCATTGCTGTGGAGTTGAGTTCAACACATAGCTGTAGGACAGAGTAGAACTGCCCCATAGTGTTTCCAAGGCTATAAATCTTTATGGAAGCAGACCACCACATCTTTCTCCCACTGAGTGTCTGGTAGGTTCAAACCACTAACCTTTCGGTTAGCAGGCGAGTGCTTAACCACTGTGTCACCAGGGCTCCTTAATAACCTATAAATGATCTGTCTATTATTGGTCAATGACCTGTCGATAACCTGTCAATGACCTGTTGATAACCTATAAATGACCTGTCAGTAATCCAGAGCCGGTCCCCAGGAATGGCAATGGGCTGGTTCTCAGGGGTCTCCAGGTCAAGCCCCTCCCTGCAGGCCTTCCTCTCTGCTCTCTGTAAACCCCGACCCTCCCTTCTCTCGGCAGTTGGCCTTGGGGTTCAGGACTGCAGCTGGGAGTGGTTAGGGCCACCTAGGAGACATCCTTCCTCGGGAAGGGAAATAGGCCAGGACAGTGCCCTGGACACCAACGTGGCTGCCTGTGTGAGGCAGGGTGGGGCGAGGAGGTAGCCAGCCACGGCTGAGGAGTATGGAGTCCCGAGGACAGGGTGTGTCCAGAAGAGGGTGTGCCGGCCACATGCCAGGGCTCCAAGAAGCTCTGTGAGCCAGCGCCAGCAGCCACCCTTGGCTTTGGTCATGTGGAAGTCCTTGTTGACCTCCATGAGAGCCGTTCCATTAAGGTGCGGAGGGAACCAGGCCTCATGGGTTGAGAAGTCTGCTGGGGACTGGCCAGTACAGACCCTGTGGGGAGGGAGGGGTGGCTACATCTGGGGGAGGGTGACACCCGACATTTCTCTGAGAAGGAGCCTGAGTGAGCTGACACTGGATGGAAGCGTAGGGAAGACGCCCAGAGACAGAAGGAGTTCCCAAGAAGGCGAGGGGATGGGCGGGCCCCGACAAGCAGGTCAGGGTATGGACACGGATGCCAAGCCACGTTTGGTGGAAGAAGGCATGGATACCACCGACAAGTGGGTGGAGAGGCAGCGACTCGCTTCCGGCAGACTCATCCACTCACTCCCCACTGGGGTTTCCTCACGGCCCAGGAGCAGAACTTATCTGCATGATGATCACTGGGCTGGGCAGCGCCCTGGGAAACTGCTAGAAGGAAGTCTGAGTGACGGAGACTGACAAGCCCCAACACACCAAGCTGTGCCGAGTAGCTGTGAGGTTGCTGGGTGGCCAAGGCTGCAGGCCTCAGCCGGCGAGAGGACCTTGGGCTCAGACCAGGGAGCCGCAGCAGGGCAGGATTACCCACTAAGCAAGGTCCGCATGGACCCATTGTGCCCTGCCCCCAGTGTGCCATGCACAATCTCACCTGTCCCCAGCACATCAACGCCGTGGTGAAACCCACGTGAAGTTGTTCACCACAGATTAGCAAGTGAATCCAATTGAGCCCGTGTGTACCTTGCCCAGGGCCCGCCGGTACTGTGCTCACGGTTAATCTGCCCTGACCCAGGCCGGGGGCCCAGGTGGGACTCTGCAGGTCGAAGATGAAGGACCCTCCAGTGTCCACCAGCAACACAAAGCCGCTCAGCCTGCACAGGTGCCTTTTCCTGGGAACATTCCAGAATGGTCCTTGGTCCTTAGTCTTGGTTGAAGGCGGCTCTTTCCCTCCTCTCAGAGTTCAAAGACATGTCCTCTGAGCTCCGGATTCGCCCGGTGGGGTATGAGAGGACTGTTTCTAGAAGGGCCAGGCTGCCTCGACAGGGAGGGAAACCCTTCACCATCTCCAAAGCAATGCGGCTCGTTACCAGTCACCCTGATGCCATTCACTCACTCACTCATTCACTCATTCATGCCCTCATTCATCCAGCACTTGTCCATTGGGAGCCGGCAGGGCCACAGTGAACATGACAGACACCTGCAGATCACCCTGCAGTTAGGGAGCTGGTTCAGACAGCTGTTGAACCCTGAGTTGGGGCCAAGGCAGGGAAGGCTCTGGAGGCCTTAGCTGAGATCCAAGGGGTGACTTGGGGGAGGGCGGGAAGGGCTTTAGGTGGCAGAGGTGGAGGTGGGAGAAATGTCTGGTGAAGGGCTGCTGGAGAAGGGGCGTGGGTGGCGCGGAGGGACAAACGGGAGGGATTCTGGCTGGGAGCAACCACGGTGGCAAGAAGGTCTGGGAGGAGGCTGCTGAGGTCCTGTGTGTGTGTGGGGTGGGGTGGGGGGGTGTTTAAAAGAGCTATAGTGGGACCACCAGGTGGGGGTGGGGAGAAGGGCGTGGAGGATGAGGATGAGGCCTGGGCTGGCACTGTGGGAGCATCACCCAGAGGAAAGCAGAGGCGGGAGGATCCAGGAAGGTGGTTGGCAGTCATGGGAGGTCAAGTGTCCCAGGACCCTCGGGGCAGGCTTAGGGAGAGACCCCCAAGGCACCCCCACCCCCACCAACAGAGCTCCATCCAGCCCACAGCCCTTGACCGTCAGCCCCTTCAGGGTTTGCCTCAACCTGCAGAGATGCACCCAGCCCAAGGTCACGGCCTTCCGGGACCAAAAACTTATTTGGGAGGTGGTCCCAGGAGAAGCAGTGAGGGAGTGGAGTGAGGGCAGGGAGGGGCAGGCAGCAGTATGGGCTGTTATCAAGGAAGTTATCCTGAGGGAACTGGGGTTCAGTCCCAGGGGGGTGGGATGAGACGACGGAGCAGCCTCGGCGTCACCCCTGCAGAGGGGCCTCTGCCAGCCGCCTCCCGCCCGGGGTGGGGGCAGGCTGGTGCAGGGCACCGACACGCTGACATTGGGCTCACGTGGCTCAGGGCCAGAGACAGTGTCTCCTCGGTGGCATCAAAAACACACTTCACCCATGGGCCAGTCTTGGGTCGTTTGTGGGGGGTGCCCTCAGAAAGGCGTGAGGCCAGCAGTATTTTGCCGCTGCCACTCCCGAAGCTGTTAGCTCCTCACCCAGAGATGAAAAGAGAAATCTTAGTCCTTTATCCAACCAGCACCGCTATCTTCAATCCGCTGCAAGGCTCAGTGAAGGACATGCTCCCCGTGTACCACAGAGGACAGCTGGGACAGCCTGCCCGGCCCTCCCAGCCCCATCCGAAGCCCCAGCTCCCTCTCTGGGCCAAGGGATAGCTTTGAGCCTGGCAGCTCAGCCCCCACGGCCTTGTCTAAGTCCCCTTGGCTGCCGAGAGTGTCTGAACAGCCAGCCTTTGTCCGGGCGGTCACAGGCTCTGGGGCTCAGTGCCCGGCTGGTTTTTCCCAGGCCGGGCCGGGCATGCGGAGGTGCTGGAGCCATGGAAACCACCCGGACCACCTGTCCTGCCCAATCCCTTCTTTCTGCTCAGTTGCATTCCCAGCCTCTGCAGACCTCCTGGGGTGCTGGCCCTGCCCCAGCTGGGCCCTGGGCAGAGCAGGACTTGGTGGCCCTGGCCCCCACTCATCCTGGCTTCAGCTGGGCCGAGTTCAGAGAGACTCAAGGGGTCCTGGTGCTCTGGGGTCCTCCCACCAGCTCTCTGCACCTGTCAGTCTCCATACGCAGGCTCTGCAGACCATGGGCATTGGGGCTCCTTCCTCTGCAGGGTCCCCTTCTTCTCTAGCCACTTCTCTGTGGGGCTCAGGGAGGAGGCCCAAAACCCAAACCAAACTCATTGCCATTGAGTAGATTCTGACTCATAGTGACCCTATAAGACAGGGTAGAACTGCCCCATAGGGTTACCAAGACTGTAATCTTTGCGGTAGAGGACTGCCACATCCTTCTCCCATGGATTGGTTGGTGAGTTACCACTGGTCTTTCAGTTAACAGCCAAGTGATTAACCACTTTGCCACCAGGGCTCTTTAGGGAGGAGGCCAGCTCTGGGAAATGCTTTCTGATCTGTCTTAGTTATCTAGTGCTGCTATAACAGAAATACCACAAGTGGATGTCCTTAACAAACATAAATTTACTCTCTCACAGTTTAGGAGGCTAGAAGTCCAAATTCAGGGTGCTAGCTCCAGGGAAAGACTTTCTCTCTCTGTTGGCTGTGGGGGAAGGTCCTTGTCATCAATCTACCCCTGGGTCTAGGAGTTTCTCAGCACAGGGACTGCAGGTCCAAAGGACACGCTCTGCTCCCAGCTCCTCTTTCTTGGTGGTAGGAGGTCACTCTCCTCTCTGGTTGCTTCTCTCTTTTATATCTCAAAAGAGATTGACTGAAAATGCAGTCTAATCCTGTAGCTTGAGTCCTGCTTCATTAACATAACTACCTCTAATCTTGCCTCATTAACACCACAGAGGTTAGGATTTACAACGCATAGGATAATCATATCGGATCACAAAATGGTGGACAATCACACAAGACTGAGAATCACAGCCTAGCCAAGTTGACATACATTTTAGGGGGGGACACACACATTTTGGGGGGGACACACACACATTTTGGGCTGGCTCCAAGCCTAGAACTGTCAGCTGAAGCACCTCCCTGCAGCCTCTTTGAGTGGCTTGGGTTCCTCACAGCATTGAGGTCTCAGGGGAGTTGAACTTCTTACTCCAGGATGGAAGCTGCATAGCCTTCTACCACTCAGTCTTAGAATGTCCACAGCAGCACCTGTGTCACACTCTCATGTTGAAGTTATCACAAGTGTGGATAGATTTAAGAGGGGAGAACATAGACCCTGACTTCTCCATGGGAGGCTGTCTTAGGTTGGGTTCTCTAGAGAAGCAAAACCAGTGAAGCATATATATTTATATGATATATATATATATATATCAAGGAAATGGCTCATGTGGTTGCAGAGGCTGGCAAATCCCAAGTCCCTGAGTCAAGCGTCAGGCTGGAGGCTTCTCTGACTCACATGGCTGCAGGGGCTGACAAACCCAAGATCTTCAGGTCAGAGGACAGGTTGCTGGCTCATGAGCTGCGGAGGCTGACGACTCCAAGATCAGCAGGCAATAGGGCAGGCCACTGGCTGAAGTCTCAAGAACCAGGGGTCAGATGATGACGAGCCAGATGCAGGATCCAGAGCAAGCAAGCAAGTTTTGCCAAAACATCCATATATATATTGAATGCAGGCCACACCACTGAGGAAACTCCCCTTATGTCTGATTGGCTGATCACATTATGGAGGATGACTATATCATTACGTAACTGCCAAACCACTGAGAATCATGGCCTACACAATCTTAACCATCACAGAGCCCAAAATCAGTTGTCTTTCAGTTGACTTCTACTCATGGCAACCCAATGTGTGTTGGAGTAGAACCATGCTCCACAGGGTTTTCAATGGCTGATTTTTGAGAAGTAGATGGCCAGGCCTTTCTTCTGAGGTACCTCTGGGTGGACTTAAACTGCCGACTTTTTGGTTAGCAGCCAAGCAGTTAACTATTTGGGAGGAGCACCAAGGAATTTACAGCCATATTTGAAACTGCCACATTACCCCCTATTCCTAGGCTCAAATTTCCTCCTCTCCTCTTTCAAAATTCTACCATCTGCTAAGGCTGGGCTTAAATCCCTGCCAGAAAACCTTCCTGCTAACTCCTACCCCCAGTGGCACTTCCTGTCTACCCATGTGTCCTTGGTTATGACCTCCAGTCAATAGCAAGGACAGCCAGGAGGTGTGACCACTAACCTTGGAGCCGTGCCAGTCTGCTCACACACGTATGTTTTTCTTTGGTTCTCGGAGCAAGCCTGTGAGGCATTTTAGGGTGGGGGGGCATCTCACCTGGAGTTCTGCAGGATGAGTAGGAGTTCTCCAGGCAGATAGGGTTGGGGAAGAGGCATGGCGAGCTTGGGCACACCGCATTGGGTGGGGCAGGAGGACAGAGTTTCGCTAACTCTGGGTCAAGGGAGGGTTTCAGTGGGGGAAGGGCCCTGAGCAGACTTGGTTTCAGGAGGACACTGCTGCCCTCTATAGTGGGACGGCTTAGGCAGGCCCAGGGAGGCGGATGTAGCTGGTGTCGGTCCCTGGGCCCCTGGCAAGAGCCTGCCTGCCTGTACTCCTATTTTTCCATGTGGTTCCTTGTATCCCATCAGCCACTCTCTGGGTGGGCATTGTTATCTCCATCTTACAGATGGGAAAACTGAGGTTCAGAGAGGTCTTCCTGAACTCCAAGCTGGGCAGGAGGGGAGGGTGCCAGAGAGCTGGAACCAGGGTTAGCGGTTCACCTTGTCTCCCCTACGCCCTCACCCCACAGGACCCACCTCAGGCAGAGCGAGAAGCTCCTCCTGTCTCCAGCACTCCAGCAGTCCCCCAGCTTCCCGCCCCTCTCATCTCTGACCATGTGTTCCGAGCTGGCCACTGCTGGGCATCTGGCTACATCACCAGGCAGCAGGGGGCATGGCTGCCAGCTCGCTCAGGTCTAGTGTTCCTCTCAGGCCCAGGAGGGGTGGGAGCTGGACTGAGGGGAAACCGAGGCCCAGAGGGGCAGGGTTTGGCCTCTGCCATGAGCTGGCTGGTAACTGAGAACCTGGCTCTGCTCATGCAGGGGCGCCTCTGGAAATCAACCCTTCTGCCTGCCTAGTAGCCACCACCACGGGCAGTGCCAGGCAGCCTGCTTGGTCCAGCGCAGCCCGACTCCTGAAAGGCTGACAAAAGCCAGCTGTCCTCCCTGCGGCCACTCGGCGGGCAGACACCCGGAGGCGAGACGCTGGCCTCATCTGCACCGAGGCTGCCCGGAAGGCCCTGGAAAGCTCCACGCCACTCCCACTCCTGCTAGGCAGCTTTTCCGGAATGGCTTCCCGATGAGGTCATGCAGCGCTGGAGGAGGCCGCGGGGACGCTGCTGGCCAGGCTTTGGCTGGGGGAACATGGCTGTCGGCAGCTTCCTTGTCCTGCCTGGCCGGACTCTGCCCAGCGAGGCTGCCGGGACCATGACGGGGAGCTGGGGTCTCACTGCCTGGTCCCCACCCTGGCCTGCAGCCTCATGCTGACCCTTAGAACCCCCACCCCCCGCTCTGCCACCACACACCCCCCCCAGGCACAGAGGGGGAACGGAGGCCCAGAGAGGGTCACGCTGTGCCCAGCATCCAACAGCGGGCAGCCGTGAAGAAGGAGTTGATGTTCCTAGCTCTTCCCCTGCACCTCGGATGCCTCGGGTGCCCGCCCACGGCAGGACTGGGATTGACATGGGTGCCTGCTCTGAGCAGCCCAGTGGCTTTTTCCTGAAACACGAGTTTTCCAGCCATAGAGCAAGGAGCTCCGAGGCCACCCACCTCCCAGGCTGGGGCCAGGAGGGAGTGCTGAGTTGGCGAGGGAGCAGGGCCACTTGGCCAGGCTGGAGCCCTGCTGAGGCAGGTGAGGCCGCCGTCCACCCCACATCCATCTTAGGGCCTCTCTCTGCCCCATGGGGAGGCAGCAGTTCCCTTCCTTGGGTGGGGCTGTCTCCCTGCCGGGCTTCTGTGCAGCTAGGCCCTGCCAGGAGCAGCTGATGGGAGGACCGTGTCCCTGAGGGTGGCTCACTTCCCTACCACGTTGACCCCATGCCTGCCAGGCTCTGTGCTGGACGGGCCACAGGAACCAGTGTGACACAGGGCCGAGTCCCACAGGTGGAGAAAAGGACATCCCACGAGGGCAGAGGGGGCTGCAGCAACCCGAAGCCTGGCATCTGACTCGAAGAAGGGCTCAGTGGGCACTGCAAGGCTGCTGGGCAGAAGTGACCCCATACGGGCCCTCGACAAGATCCCTGGAGCTGGAGGGGGTCACCGCCCCGAAGGGTGGGCCGAGCAGGAAGAAGCAGGACAGGCCTGGGATTCTGGCCTTTGGGGGATCTGGGAGCTTCCTGGCCCCGTGGGACTGGGCAGTGGAGCCAAGGGGCTGGAGGCCCAGTCACGTGTCTGCTGGAATTTGGTGTGCAACTTGGGCCAAGTCCTCCCCTGGTTGGGCCTCGATTTCCCCATCTGCAGCCGGGAAGTGGGTGGGAAGGGGCTGTGCTCCAGGAGCCTTCCAGATCTGCATCCGGAAGCAGCTGAGGCCGCAGCCGTCCCGGACTCGGTCGGATTTCAGTGTCGGAGGAGACTCCTCAGCCTTGCCCACCGCGCTCGCGCACAGATGAGCCAGGCTGGCTCAAGGTCGCAGAGTTAGCAGCAGAGCCAGGATCCCAGCCAGACTCCACTGCTGGCCCCAAGTGACCCCGCGGCTCCATGCCCCTCCCTCTCTCCCTCCGCCTCTCCCTGCACAAAGCCAGCCTCCTTCCGGAGAGGGCCTCCTTGCCAGCGGCGGGACTGCTCCCCTCCGCTGCCCCCTGGTGGCTCCAGTGACACATGGCAGCCTCATCCAGAGCCCCTGGCACCCACAGGACCAGGGGCACCCACAGGATCGGGGGCACCCACAGGACTAGAGGCACCCATAGGACCAGGGGCACCAACAGGACCAAGGACTCCCCCAGGACTAGGGGTACCCACTGGACCGCGGGCACCCACAGGGCTGAGGGCACCCACGACCACAGACCACCTTTATTCTCTGGAAAAAGGAGCATGAAGACACTCGCACACCACCTCCCAGGGCTGCCCTGAGGGGCCGTCTCCATAAAGGTGGGGCCAGCCCAGCCTGCACACTGAGGGCATAGCGCCACTGCTCCATCTCCATATTGTGGGCTCCAGAGGCCTGGGCTTCTGATGACTTTGCTGCCCAAGGGGCTGGGCCGGACCAGCTCCCTCACCGCTGACCTGGCCGTTACATCACAAGGTGGCCTCTGGAACCTGGGTCTGGTCCTGGCTTTTCTCTGGGGTTCCCGGCAGGCAGGTCCTGCCAGTGCCTCGCAGGGTCCACTCAGAGCCCCAGAGCCTGGGGATGCTCACTCCCACCTGACAGTGCGCAAATTAAGCCTAAAGAGGGAGGAAACATCCCTTAAGGATGTGTGTGTGCATGAGTGTGCATGGTGAGCGTGCACAGTGAGCATGCGTGTGATCCTGCACAGTGAGTGTGCACGGTGAGCGTGCGTGGTGATCCCACACGGTGAGTGTGCTCGGTGAGTGTGCGTGGTGAGCGCGCGTGGTGATCCCGCACAGTGAGTGTGCATGGTGAGCATGCACGGTGAGCGTGCATGCACAAACTGGAGACCATCAGGAATGCTGAGATGTTAGCATTTCTGGGTTAAATCAAAGCACATCTCAGAGGCTGCTGGCCGGCCTCTCAGGGGAGTGCTCTCCCAACATGGTCCCTCGGGGCTCTGGAAAGCGGGTCCATGCTTTCCAGGGGCAGAGGAACGAGGTTGATGAAGATGAATGCACCCACCACGTGCTGCCCCCCAGCCCCTCAGCACCCCAACTCCGTCCAGCTACCTGCACCATTGCCCCTACCCTGCTTGGCCTCCATGGGGCTCCCTTGCCTCCTTTCTCCCCTCTGTCCACCCATCAGGGGCCACCAGAGTGCTTTTCTTAAAATTCCAATCAGGCCCTGCCCAGACATGGCAGTGGCTCCCCTTTGCCCTTGGGGAAGGAACACATGCTTCCCGTAGCTCTCTAGGCTCCTGTGTCTGGTCCTCGCTTTGTCCAGCCCTTCCTGCATGCCCGTGGACACCCACCACCTCGCTCAACCTTATGACACTCGTGGGCTGTGGTTGGTCCCTTCCACTGGGCTCTGCAGGCTACGGGGGAGGGAAAGTAATGCCCAGAGGTCCTGAGGGCAAGGGTGGCCAAACTGGGCCTGGGATGCAGGGTCTGAACTGCCTGTCTCCCTCCACGGTCCAAAGAGCTGGGCAGGAGGGGGCCGCAGCCATCCCACCAAGGGATGCGTCCCCACCATGGCCTTGCATGGCCTCCAGCCTCGAGAAGCAGCCAGGCTGCAGGGGGCCTGGGACTGGACCGTGGTGTTTATTCAGCTGTCTGAGCTGGCGCGGCACCCCACCGGGGCCTCGGCTCTCCGGACTTAAAACGCGCAGCCCTGTCCCCACCGAGCAAGCTCTCGGGTGGTGGCCTTCTCAAAGCAGGGTTTCTGTGGGGGTCTTAAGGGGCCAGCCATCACGAGGCAGGCGGCAGGCCGTCCTCTCGGTCAGAGATCTCGGTGGCAGAGGGACCTCAGGAATAGCTGCCGTCTCCCACAGCACACTCCTCCCGCTTGGCTTTTTTTTTTTTTTTTAAGTAGACTTTTTTTTTTTTTTTAGAGCAGTTTTAGGTTTCAGAAAAACCTTTTAGAGCAGTTTAGGTGCAGAAAGAATAAAGAGTTCCCACAGACCCTCCCCCTGCAGTTTGCCCGTTAGTAACGTCTTGCCTTGGTGTGGCCTGTTTGCTACAATTAATGAACAATAGCAGAAAGAGAAACCCATTGTTGTCCAGTCCACTCGGGCTCATCGAGACCCGATGTGTTACAGAGCAGAGCCGTCGACCCCTAGGTTAGCAGTTGAGCACTAACCAGTTGTGCCGCCTGGATCGATACTTTCTTAATTAAAGTCTTAGTATATAAAGAGCTTTGATGGTGCAACAGTTAAGTGCCCGGCTGCTGACCAAAAGGTTGGCAGTTCGAACCCACTAGCGGCTCAGCTGGAGAAAGAGCTGGCGATCTGCTCCTGTAAAGACTAAGGCCTAGAAAATCCTACACTTCTCTCACATGGAGTCGCTGTGAGTTGAAATCAACCCAGTGGCACCTAGCTACAACAAAAAGCAAACCCGTTGCCGTAGACTCTATTTCAACTCGTAGTGACCCTATAGGACAGAGCAGGACTGCCCCTAGGGTTTCCAAGGCTGTAATCTTTATGGAAGCAGACTGCCACATCTTTCTCCCATGGAGCAGCAGCTGGTGGGCTCAAACTGCTGACCTCTCGGTTAGCAGCCGAGCGCTTAACCACTGTGCCACCAGGGCCTCTTAACAACAACATCGTTTATATTAGTTACATACGAGTTCACTCTAGTGCTCTACAGTCCTTTGGGTTTTGACAGATGTGCAATGTCATGCGTCTGCCATTACACACAGTAACGTAATTACAGGCATTATTATACAGAATCATTTCCTGCCCTAAAAATGCCCTGGGCTCCACCTGTCCCTCCCTTCCCCTCCCTCACTGTCTCTGTCGTTTTGCCTTTTCCAGGATGTCATATAGTTGGAATCACACAGAATACAGCCTTTTTCAGACAGTTTTCTTTCACTGAGCAGCATGCATTTCAGGTTCCTCTGTGTCTTTTTGGGGCTTGACAGCTCCTTCCTTTGTATCGCTGAGTGATGCTCACTGTATGGATGGACCACAGCTGTTTACCTACCATTCACTATTGAAGGACACCTTGGCTGCTCCCAATGCTTGACAATTATCGTGTGTCCCTTTTGTTTTAGCTTTCTGTGTCAGCTGAGGTTCGGTCAGAAACAGCACCTTCCATTTGGGTCAATGGATTAATAAGGGGACTGTTTACAAAGTAGGGGGTAGAGTTCAGGAAGCTACGCGGGAAGGCACAGTCTCTGGGGCTAGTGGCCTGAGGCGCCAGGGCAGAAGGTCCTGGTGCCTGGAGAGGGGGTGCCTTTTGCAAGAGCTGTGGCCTCCAGTCCAGGGCCCTTGGATCTCTGCCCTCATGATGATCCCCACTACCCATTGGCCCTGAATTTGCCTGGGAAAGCCAACTACCCAGGGCCTAACTAGGCAAAGGAAGCTTCTCATATGATTGATCATCCAAAAAATTGCTCTGCACCATCCCCATCCCCTTGATAGCCCCTGCCCCTTCCACCCTGGGCAGGTGGTTGCCCCACTGGCCCAGGCGAGGAGCCAGGAATGCTGGGAGCAGTAAGACCAAGTAGAGTCATCTCGATCTGCTGTGGGAATCATGACCCAGCTGGTAGAAGATTTTTACCAGCTTCTACTGCCTGAAATTGATTGAACATGCAATCAGGATGCATTGATAATTACTGGTGATTGGAATGAGAAAGTTGGAAACAAAGAAGAAGGATCGGTAGTTGGAAAATATGGCCTTGGTGATAGAAATGATGCTAGAGATGGCATGATAGAATTTTGCAAGACCAATGACTTCTTCATTGCAAATACATTTTTCACCAACATAAATGGCAGCTAAACACGCAGACTTCACCAGATGGAATACACAGCAATCAAATCGACTACATCTGTGGAAAGAGATGATGGAAAAGCTCAATATCATCAGTCAGAACAAGGCCAGGGGCCGACTGTGGAACAAACCATCAATTGCTCATATGCAAGTTCAAGTTGAAACTGAAGAAAATTAAGACAAGTCCACGAGAGCCAAAGTACGACCTTGAGTACATCCCACCTGAATTTAGAGACCATCTCAAGAACAGATTTGACTCATTGAACACTAATGACAGAAGACCAGATGAGTTGTGGAATGACATCAAGGACATCATACATGGAGAAAGCAAAAGGTCATTAAAAAGACACGAAAGAAAGAAAAGACCAAAATGGATGTCAGAAGAGACTCTGAAACCTGCTTTTGAATGTCGAGTAGCTAAAACGAACAAAAGAAATGAAGTAAAAACTCTGAACAGAAGATTTTAAAGGGTAGCTCAAAAAGACAAAGTAAAGTATTGTAATGACCTGTGCAAAGAGGTGGAGATAGAAAACCAAAAGGGAAGAACACCCTCAGCATTTCTCAAGCTGAAAGAATTGAAGAAAAAATGCAAGCCTCGAGTTACAGTAGTGAAGGATTCTATGGGGAAAATGTTAAACAATGCAGGAAACATCAAAAGAAGATGGACGGAATACACAGAATCATTATACCAAAAAGAACTGGTCGACGTTCAATCATTTCAGGAGGTAGCATATGATCAGGAACCGATGGTACTGAAGAAAGAAGTCCAAGCTGCGCTGAAGGCATTGGCGAAAAACAAGGCGCCAGGAACTGACGGAACATCAACTGAGATGTTTCAACAAATGAATGCAGGGCTGGAAGGGCTCACTCGTCCATGCCAAGAAATTTGGAAGACAGCTACCTGGCCAACCGCCTGGAAGAGATCCATATTTATGCCTATTCCCAAGAAAGGTGATCCAACCAAATGCGGAAATTATCGAACAATATCATTAATATCACTCACAAGTAAAATTTTGCTGAATATCATTCAAAAGTGGCTGCAGCAGTATATTGACAGGGAACTGCCAGAAATTCAGGCCGGATTCAGAAGAGGATGTGGAACCGGGGATATTATTGTTGATGCCAGGTGGATCCTGGCTGAAAGCAGAGAACACCAGAAAGAGGTTTACCTGTGTTTTATTGACTATGCAAAGGCATTTGACTGTGTGGATCGTGAGAAATTATGGATAACATTGCGAAGAATGGGAATTCCAGAACACTTCATTGTGCTCATAAAGAAACTGTACATAGATCAAGAGGTAGTTGTTCGAACAGAACAAGGGGATACTATGTGGTTTAAAGTCAGGAAAAGTGTGTTTTAGGGTTGTATCCTTTCACCATACCTATCCAATCTGTATGCTAAGCAAATAATCTGAGAAGCTGGACTATATGAAGAAAAATGGGGCATCAGGATTGCAGGAAGACTCCTTAACAACTTGCGATATGCAGATGATGCAACCTTGCTTGCTGAAAGCGAAGAGGACTTGAAGCACTTACTAATGAAGATCAAAGACCGCAGCCTTCAGTATGGATTACACCTCAACATAAAGAAAACAAAATTCCTCACAACTGGACCACTAAGCAACATCACGATAAATAGAGAAAATATTGAAGTTGTCAGGAATTTCATTTTACTTGGATCCACAATCAACACCCATGGAAGCAGCAGTTGAGAATCAAGACATATCGTATTGGGCAAATCTGCTGCAAAAAACCTCTTTAAAGAGTTGAAAAGCAAAGATGTCACCTTGAAGACTAAGGTGCGCCTGACCCAAGCCATGGTATATTCAATGGCATCATATGTATGGGATAGCTGGACAATCAGTAAGGAAGACTGAAGAAGAATTGATGCCTTTGAATTATGGTGTTGGGAAAGAATATTGAATATCCCATGGACTACCAAAAGAACAAACAAATCTGTCTTAGAAGAAGTACAACCAGAATGCTGCTTAGGAGCAAGGATGGCAAGACTACATCTTACGTACTTTGGACATGTTGTCAGGAGGGATCAGTCCCTGGAGAAAGACATCATGCTTGGTAAAGTACAGGGTCAGTGAAAAAGAGGAAGACCCTCAACAAGATGGAGTGACACAGTGTCTGCAGCTATAGGCTCAAGCATAACAATGATAGTGGGCATGGCACAGGACCGGGCAGTGTTTCATTCTGCAGTACGTAGGGTGGCTATGAGTAGGAACCGACTTGATGGCACCTAACAACAACAACAACCATCTCCATAATCACCCCATTCTTCAAGTCCTGTCAGCACTCCACATCTGTCCCCTTTTCTCCTTCTCCATGGCCATCAACCTGATCCAAGCCACCTCCACTTCTTGCTCAGGTGACTGTGGAATTCTCTTGTCTCAATCTCCTGTTGCTATGAACCATCGAGTTGATTCCGACTCAGAGTGACGCTATATAACAGAGTAGAATTGCCCTATAGACTATGATCTTTACAGAGGTAGATCACCAGGTCTTTCTCCCATGGATCCGCTGGTGGGTTGGAACAGCCAACCTTTCAGTTAGCAGCAGAGCACTTAACCGCTCCACCACCAGGGCTCCTTCTTAGTCTCCTACAGCTGTCATAACAAAGTACAGCAAATTGCGTGGCTTATAAAAACAGAAATGTATTTTTTCACAACCCTGGAGGTGAGAAATATGAATTCAGGGTGTTGGCAGGGCCATGCTCTCTCTGAAGTCTTTAGGGGAGGTTGCTTTCTTATCTCTCCCGGCTCCTGGTGCCCTCCGGCATTCTTTGGCTTACAGCTTCAGCATAACTCTATCATCACATGACCATCTTCCATCTGTCTCTCTGTTGCCCTTCTCTCTTAGAAGGACACCACTCAGACGAGATTAGGACCTGCCCTACTCCTGCATGACTTCATGTTAACCCAACTGACAACATCTTTAAAGATCCTATTTCCAAACAAGGTCATGTTCACAGGTACCAGAGTTAGGACTTCCACATATCTCTTTTGGAGGACACAATTGAATCCATAACACCCCTGCTGGGCTGGGCTTCCTCTCTTGCCCTAACTGCCTCTGCCCACTTCAGGCAGCCAAGATGAGTCTGAACACATCAGCGTCTGGCTTAAAACCCTCCAGGGCCTTCTCACTACCTGGAGAATCAAATCTGCACTTCCTGTTCAGCTCATGGGGCCTGTCTTAGGCAAAGTTCTCTAGAGAAGCAAAATCAGTGAAGCATATATATACATATATATATATAGAGAGAGAGAGAGAGAGAGAGATTTACATCAAGGAAATGGCTCACATAGTTGTAGAGGCTGGAAAGTCCCAAGTCCATGAGTCAGGCATCAGGTTTGAGGCATCTCCTGACTCACATACCTGCAGGAGCTGATGAACCCAAGATCGGCATGTAACACATCAGGCTGCTGGCTCAAGTCCCAAGAACTGGAGGTCAGATGATGACGAGCTGGATGCAGGATCCAGAGCAAGCAAAAGCCAGTGAGCTTTGCCAGAATGTCCATATATATTGGATGCAGGCCACACCCTCAAGGAAACTCCTTTTCAACTGACTGGCTTCTCATAGCAGATCTCATCATGGAGGTGATTACATCATTACATAACTGCCAAACCACTGAGAATCATGGCCTAGTCAAGTTGACACACAATCTTAACCATCACAGTCCACCTTTGTCAATTTGGCACCTGTACGCATCTCCTTAAACCATACACAATCTCTAGATAAAGACAATTATAAAGTCATACTTGTGCCTAACATGATACAACTAACACGTGTACAACTGAAAACACAGTAGCCCTGTTTACAATGTATATTTTATAAGTGAGGAAAACAAAAATATTTGACACACATATTGTTGTTGTAGGTGCTATCAAGTTGGTTCCGACTCATAGCGATCCTATGTACAACAGAACAAAACACTGCATGTTCCTGCTTCATTCTCACAATCCTTATGCTTGAGCCCATTGTTGCAGCCACTGTATCAATTTATCTCTTTGAAGGTCTTCCACTTTTTTTCTGACCCTCTACTTTACCAAACATGATGTTCTTCTCTGGGGACTGGTCCTTCCTGATAGCAAGTCCAAAGTATGTGTGACTAAGTCTCTCCATCTTTGCTTCTAAGGAGCATTCTGGCTGTACTTCTTCAAAGACAGATTTATTCGTTCTTCTGGCAGTCCATGGTATATTCAACATTCTTCGCTGACACCACAATTCAATTCTTCTTCGGTCTTCCTTATTCATTGTCCAGCTTTTGCATGTATATGAGGCGATTGAGAATACCATGGCTTGTGTCAGGCACATCTTAGTCCTCAAAGTGACATCTTTGCTTTTTAACACTTGAAAGAAGTCTTTTGCAGATTTGCCCAAATGCAATAACTCATGTGATTTCTTGGCTGCTGTTTCCATTGGTGTTGATCGTAGATCCAAGTAAGATGAAATCCTTGACAACTTCAATCTTTTCTCCATTTATCATGGTGTTGCTTATTAGTCCAGTTGTGAGGATTTCCGTTTTCTTTATGTTCAGCTGCAGTCCATGCTGAAGGCTGTGGTCTTTGATCTTCATCAGTAAGTGCTAAGTCCTCTTTACTGTCAGCAAGCAAGACTGCATCATCTGTATATGGCAGGTTGTTATTGAGTCTTCCTCCAATCCTGATGCCCCATTCTTCTTCACATAGTCCAACTTCTCGGATTATTTGCTCATTATACAGATTGAATAAGTATGGTGAAATGATACAACCCTGACACACACCTTTCCTGATTTTAAACCATGAAGTATCCACTCATTCTGTTCAAACGACTGCCTCTTTATCTATGTAAAGTTTCCTCACGAGCACAATTAAGTGTTCTGGAATTCCCATTCTTTGCAATGTTATCCATAATTTGTTATTATCCACACAGTCGAATGCCTTTGCATAGTTAATAAAACACAGCTAAACATCTTTCTGGTATTCTCTGCTTTCAGCCAAGATCCATTTGACATCAGCAGTGATATCCCTACTTCCACATCCCCTTCTGAATCTGGCTTGAATTTCTGGCAGTTCCCTGTCAATGTCCTGCTGCAACCACTTTTGAAGGAGCTTCAGCAAAATTTTACTTGTGTATGATATTAATAATATTGTTTGATAATTTCTGCATTCTGTTGCATCATCTTTCATTGGAATGGGCACAAATATGGATTCTTCCAGTTGGTTGGCCAGGCAGCTGTCCTCCAAATTTCTTCGCATAGATGAGTAAGCACCTCCAGCACTGCATCTGTTTGTTGAAATGTGTGAATTGGTATTCTGTCAATTGCTGGAGCCTTGTTTTTCACTAATGTCTTCAGTGCAGCTTGGACTTCTTCCTTCAGTACTATTGTTTCTTGCTCATATGCTACCTCCTGTAATGGTTGAACATCGACCTTTTTTTTTTTTGGTACAGCAATTCTGTGTATTCCTTCCATCTTGTTTTGATGCTTTTTGTGTCTTTCAAAATTTTGCCCTTAGAATCCTTCAATATAACAACTCTAGGTAAGAAAGAAATACTCATAACTATTACAGTCCTTATTTCTGCAGCTGGTCATGTGATTGTAACTGGTATTTAGAACTACCTTCTTCCACCACCCATTCCATATTCCCTTTACCCTCAGCAAGCACCTCAGCTATTCATGGTTCTTTGCCTGGTAGGGTGACCCAAACCTTCATTCCTGAGGGTCTGGGTCATTAGTAGTCATGTCAGAAATGGGTTGCTGTAGTTTTCTATTGACTTTAATCACAGGGCATGGTAATACTAAGAGACATCTTAAGGTATCTCCTGTATTCCAGACATACTCTTTTTTACTTCCATTACATAATATCAGTCTGTTTTCCTCTTGGTAATCAGGATCAATGACACCAGCCAATGCAGTAACTCCTTCCTTTGCCTGTTGATCCAGAGGCATAAGGAGCCCAAAGTGGCCAGGTGGCATTCTTAACTTCTAGTTCAATAAAATCAGTGTTATGTCTCCTGGTGGGAACATTCCTCCACTTGGAACTAAGATCTCTAGACCTGCAGAGCAGAGGGTTGTGGGGACAGGAACCAAAAATTTCGTGAGTGGGTCACTAGAGGTAATAGTGAGTGGTGCCACTCCCATTTCCACCACTTTATTCCTGAACCCATGAATCCTGGCCATGGGAGAAACAGCACCATATATTGGATGCTGATTTAGGGCATATACAGCCTCCTGGAGAATATTGTCCCAATGCCACCTAGCTGGCATTGTAATTGTGTGTTTAGAAGGCCATTCCATCGTTCTATCAAGCCAGCTGCTTCAGGATGATGGGGAACACGGTAAGACCAGTGAATTCCATGAGCATGGGCCTACTGCCGCACTTCATTTCCTGTGAAGTAAGTCCCTTGACTCAAGGTGATGCTGTGGGGATATCATGATGGTGGATAAGGCATTCTGTAAGTCCACGGATGGTAGTTTTGGCAGAAGTATTGTGTGCAGGGAAGGCAAATCCACATTCAGAGTAAGTGTCTATTCCAGTAAGAAAAAAATGCTGCCCTTTCCATGATGGAAGTGGTCCAATGTAATCAGTCTGCCACCAGGTTGCTGGCTGATCACCTGAAGGAATGGTGCCATATCAGGGACTCAGTGTTGGTCTCCACTGCTGGCAGATTGGACACTCAGCAGTGGCTGTAGCCAAGTCAGCATTGGTGAGTGGAAGTCCATGTTGCTAAGCCCATGCATAATCCTCATCCTTGCCACCATGGCCACTTTGTTCATGAGTCCACTGGGCAATGACAGGAGTGGCTGTGGAAGAGAATGACTGGTTTCCACAGAATGCATCATCCCATCCACTTGATTATTAAAGCCCTCCTCTGCTGTGGTCACCCTTTGGTGAGTATTCACATGAGACAGAAATATCTTCACTTCTTTGGCCCATTCAGAGAGGTCTATCCACATACCTCTTCCCCATACCTCCTTGTCATAAATTTTCCAATTATGTTGCTTCCAAGTCCCTGACCGTCCAGCCGAACCATTGGTCACAGGCCATGAATCAGTATACAGTCACCTATCTGACCATTTCTCCTTCCAAGCAAAGTGAACAGCTAAGTGCACTGCTCGAAGTTCTGCCCATTGGAAAGATTTCCCTTCACCACTCTCCTTCAGGGAGGTCCCAGAAAGGGGATGTAGTGCTGCCGCTGTCCACTTTTGAGTGGTGCCTGCATATCACAGAGAACCATCTGTAATCAGGCACGAGTTTTCTCTTCCTCAGTCAGCTGATCATAAGGAACTCCCCATGAGGCCATAGGTGTAGACGGGGAGAGGGCAGGTAATGTGACAGGAGTGGAAACCACGGGCATTTGGGCCACCTCCTCATGCAACTTACTTGTGCCTTCATGTTCTGCTTGTGCCCTATCTCTTATATATCACTTCCATTTAATGATGGAGTGCTGCTGCGCACGTTCGATTTTATGGCTCTGTGGATCAGACAACGCCCAGTTCATAATGGGCAACTCAGGACGCATGGTGACTTTGTGTCTCATGGTTAAGTGTTCAGTCTCTACTAAGGCCCAGTAATAAGCCAAAAGCTGTTTCTCAAAAGGAGAGTAGTTATTTGTAGAGGATGGCAGGGCTTTGCTCCAAAATCCTAAGGGTCGTTGCTTTGATTCATCAATAGAGGCCTGCTGAAGACTCCAAAGAGCATTGCTATCTACCACTGACACTGGTAGATTCGAACTACCGAACTTTTGGTCAGCAGCCAAACTCTTCCACTACACTGCCAGGGCTCCCGATTGTAGTTAGGTTATTAATTCAATTAGGGCAGTTCCCACCGTCAGATCTGACTTATATAAAATAGCATTCACAGCAATCTTCAAGGATGCTGAGGCTCCCTTCACCAATTTGTTCCTCACCACTGTGGTAAAAGGTGTGTCCTCTGGGCACTTCTTGTGTGGGTCTGTGGGTCTAACCTGATGAATCCACTCCAACATGCTAAAAAGCTGTTGGATACCTTTTTATACAGTATATTAAGGCAGGTCTGGTACTTCAGCTTGATTTAGTGTAGGCTACTTGTAATACTGGAAACCCTGGTGGCGTAGTGGTTAAATACTTCGGATGCTAACCAAAAGGTCAGCAGTTTGAATCCACCAGGTGCTCCTTAGAAACTCTATGGGGCAGTTCTACTCTGTCCTATAGGGTCTCGATGAGTTGAACTTGACTTGACGGGCAACGAGTATCAACGGGGTACCTTGTAATCCATGCTTCAGTGAATCAACCAAATTAATGATTAGATCCTTTCCTAACCTCTTGCCTGAAACATTGAATTAAGAATCTGTGCTTAGTGAGCCCATATCAATAAACTCAGACTGATCCAACTTTATGGTCCTTGCACCATTATTCCACACTGTTAATAGCCATTCCCATACATATTACCCAGGTTTCTGTTTGAACAGAAACAGGCTGCTGTCTCAAGTTCCATGCAGTTCTTTTGGAGTGTAGTGTACTTTCTCCTGCATTACACTTGGTGCTTCACTTTTTGTAGCTCGCTGAAACTTAAATCTAGTTATAAGTCTAGAAGCAAAAACGAGGGGTGGGGATGTGTTTTGAGACCATTCAGCAATGTCTTGTTAGGCGTCTGCCCCAGGCAATGCCCCAGGCAATGACGCAGATATCACCCCAGGTGATATCTCAGACAAAGGCTGTTTAGACACAGCTGGGTTAATCTCATCAGATGGGGGTGGAGGGGCTAATGGTTTTGTTGGCAGGAGGGATTCAACAGAATTTAGGGGCTCATTGACCCCAGTTTCCTAGTTACCTGTGCATATGTCTTCATTCCAAGTGTAGGGATCCCATTTCTTCCCAATCAATGCCCTCACTTTAACTTCAGCCACCATTCAAAGTTGGGAATTCAATTGAGGGTGTAATTTAGCCACTCTTACGATAAGACTTTGTGTTTGGTTTTTGGCACTATTAACTCTAGTACTACAAGAAATAAGGATTTCTTTCAGGGCATAAGTGGTAAATTTGAGGTCATTTATCTGGTATTTGAGCTTTGATGCTGAAGCTTTGAGCTCATCTCTTTCTTCACCACTTTCTCTAGTGAAGGTAGGACCAACCAACCAGCTTCCTTATATTTCTCATTCTGACAAAACTGTAGAAAAGTATTAAACATGCGATCACCCAGAGCCTCACCTCTCAGCAATACTTGATCTGTTGGTGGTGATACTTTGCGTATTTGTATTGCCACCTTACTCCACGGATTCGCAGCGCCCTCTTTACTACTGGAAGCAGAATCATCAACATCTTTAAGACAAACCAGACTTGAGAACTAATTTAGACAACTCATCCTTACAATTTTGTTTGTCTAGAACCACTCTCGGTACTAAATGTTTTAGGTTGGGTTCTCTAGAGAAATAAAACCAGTGAAGCATATGTGTGTGCCTCTGTGTGTGTGTGTGTGTGTGTGTGTGTGTGTGTGTGTATACATGGAGAGAGAGAGAGAGATTTATATCAAGGAAAAGGCTCACGCAGTTGTAGAAGCTGGAATTGCCCAAGTCCATAGGTCAGGAATCAGACTGGAGGCTTCTCCTGGCTCACATACTTGCAGGGGCTGAGGAACTCAAGAGTGGCAGATCCGATGACAGGCTGCTGGCTCACAGGCTGCAGAGGCTGACAAATCCAAGATCAGCAGGTAAGACAGCAGGCTGCTGTCTCAAGTTCGAAGAACTGGAAGTCAGAGGATGATGAGCTGATTCAGGATCCAGAGTGAGCAAAAGCCAACGAGCTTTGCCAGAAAGTCCATTATATATTGAATGCAGGCCACACCGCTAAGCAAACTCCCTTTCAATTGTTTGGCTGCTCATAGCCGATCTTATCATGGAGATGATTACATTATATCAGATCTCATCATGGAGGTGATTACATCATTACACAACTCCCAAACAACTGAGAAACATGGCCCAGCCAAGCTGACACACGACCTTAACCACCGAAGGGCCCTACAGTATGTCTCCCTCCACGACCCCGATCCAGCCTCTCTCCAGCCTCCTCCATGCCTGCCACACCCTTCCAGGCACATCTTGCCTGGTCCCTCCTCTGCGCCTTCTTTCTGCTACCATGCCTGGACACCTCTGGGTCATTGTCATTCAAGTCCCAATTCAAAAGTCCCCTCTGCATAAAAGCCTCCCCTGACCATGCAGGCATGCTCTCTGATCCTGTGTATGGGTTTCCCATCTGCATGCCCTGTTCCACCCCATCAGCCAGTATGCAGTGGGTGCACTGATGTACAAACAGCCCACCTCACAGGCCCCACATTAACAAAGGCGTATTTCCCTCCTCCCCGGGTGGGCAGGGGCCCTGCTCTTGGCCCTCCTTACTCCAGGATGCAGCTGGCGAAGCACCCATGGCAGAGAGAAGGACACTCTGGAAAGTCTTTCACCAGCATTTAAATACTCTGGACTGAGAGAGTCACATGGCCCTGCTGTTCCCAGCTCATTGGCCCGGGCTGGTCACATGGCTCCGCCCAGCCTAGGAACCAGGAAGTGAATCTGGCCATGTGCCTGGGAGGTAAGCAGCAAGAATGAATGTGCCACCCCCCAGCCCATGAGCCCATGAGAGCCAGGGGCTCGCCCACCGACCTCCCGCTTCCCAGCGCCCAGCCTGGCACATGGGGGTCTAATAATTACTTACTGAGTGCTGGATTGTCTTGCTCAGGCCCAGGAGTGGTGGGGTTGGGGTGTGGGGAGCAGGGAGCTGGAGGGAGGGCATGAAAGTGGGTCATCAGCACGATGCGTAGGGGACACTAAGCTGCTTTCTGATAGAAGTGATGGAAAAGTTTGAGAATGGTCAATGGAGACGGTTGAACAACAGGATGAACACAGCGTCACTAAACTGTACGTGTGAAAATGGCTGAAATGGCAAATGGTTTGTTACCTGTACGTTTGGGTTGTTGTTAGCTGCTGTCTTGGTTATCTAGTGCTGCTATAACAGAAATACCACAAGGGGGTGGCTTTCACAAACAGAAATTTATTTTCTTACAGTTCTGGAGGCTGGAAGTCTGAATGCAGGGGAAGGCTCTCTCTCTGTCACATCTAGGGGAAGCCCCTCGTCTCTTCTCAGCTGCTGTTTCTCAGTTCCTGGGTGATCTTCCCGTGGCGTGGCGGGCGTCTTCCCCCGTCTCATCTGGATTGCCTGTGCCTAAATCTGCTCTTTTTAAATCTCCAAGGTGATTGGGTTACAACACACCATAAGCTAATATGGCCTTATTAACATAACAAAAAAAACCCTCATTCCCAAATGGGATTATAAGCACAGGTATGGGGGTTAGGATTTACAATACATATTTTGGGGGATCACAATTCAACCCGTCACAGTAGCTATGAAGTCAGTTCTGACTCATGGAGACCCCGTGTGTCACAGAGTGGAACTGCTCCATAGGGTTTGCTTGGCTGTAGCCTTTACAGAAGCAGATTGCCAGGTCTTTACTTCCATGGTACAGCTGCGTGGGTTCAATCTGCCAACCTTTAAGTTAGCAGCCGAGTGCAAATGATCTGTGCCAGCAGGAACCTCACCTATATATCTACCACACACACACAAATCTGATAAATACATGGCGGAGGAGGGGGTCATCCGCCATGAACCGGCAGCTGAAAAGGATTCTAATGAAATCTGCAAGCAGCAAGTGTCCATCCTGGCCGAAAGGCAGAAAACCAGGAAGTCAGCTAATGACAAAATGAGTTTCCATATTGACTTCAAGATGGCAGGCAGCCACAGGCTGAGGCTTGAGTTTCAAATCCCCGCTCCCCCACTCAGCTCAGCGTCCAGGCTGCCTGGTCCCCTGAGCACCTGTCCCTGGTGGTCACAGCCCTCTGTGTGGCCATGAGGAGGAAAGGGAACCACGTGGGGAAGAACCTCAGACAGGCTGCATGGTGCCTGTCTGCATGGTGCCTGCCATGGCTGCGCCTGTTGGGAGTCTCTCCTTGTCTCCTCCTTCACCCGGCCCCGGCACGCAGGACACATGTGCACGTGGACCCCCATCTCACTGCTGAGCTGTTCCCTCTCATTTGAGTTGCCAGGGTGGGGCATAGACAATGTCCCTCAGATGGCACCCAGGCCTCTGCCCCCAAGGAGCTCATAGTCTAGCTGGGGAGAGGGGTAATGGTGGCAAGTCCTGGGGGCGGGGGGTGGGGGGCCAGTCAGGAAAGGCCACCTACAGAAAGAGGCCTCGAAGGTGAGACCTGGCTGCCGAGCAGGCTTTTCCAGGGAAGGCATGTAGGTGAGCAGGTGGGGAGGAAAGCTCTGTGCAGAGGGGAGATGGGAGGGAAAGGTCCGGGCCCGGTGGATGCTGAGAAGGTCCTTTGAACCAGGCCTGTGAACTTGGGCTCCCCAGGCAGAGGGCACGAGAGCAGAGGCTGTGGAGGAGGGTGGAGGGGACATAAACCCCAGAGGGTCAGGGGTGCTGTGCTGAAGAGCAAGGCTTTGTAGGCCGTGGGGAGCCACACAGGGTTGTGGGCAGGGGAGGGGGTATGTGAGCACTTGGTTCTCCACACGGATTTGATCACTTAATGGAACCCTGGCAAGTTACTCCAGGACTTGTCGGTCAGCTGGGCATGGCCCTCCTCGCCTCCCGCTTCCAGAAAGCTCAGGCAGGGAGACAGCGGACCTCCAGCCTCAGGGATGGATAACTGGGACTCTCGCCAGCTTCTGAGGTTCAAAATAGACTTTTGAAAGCATGGTTGAGACGCTATTTGAAAGAAAAGCAAGGAAAGAAACTTCTAGAAGCCAGAGGCCTGGCTGGCATGGGGATGGGTCCCAAACAGTGGCTCTGGGGAGTAGATGATGAGCTGGGGACCCTGATCTGCTGCAGCCCTCTGGGGGAGGGGGCTGGGCCCGAGAGGGGTCTCAGACCCGGGACAGGATAGAGGGGGCTCTGAGGGCCGGGCAGGGCTGGCCTGTGACCACCAACAGGTGGTTGCAAAGGTCCGTGGGCCCCAGCAAGGAGTGGGGCGAGGAGGGGCAGGGCCCTGGAGGGGTCCCGGGACCAGGCCTGCATTTTCTGAGTCCCTAAGGGCCATGCACAGTGAGGTCAGTGGCTGCACCCCGGCCCGTGATACTGCAGAGTCCAGGGGCCGTGAGGGAGGAAGGGAGACCTGAGCTGACTGTTTACCCCCGTGGCTCTTAGTTTTCCACTGCTGCTGTAACAAAAAATACCACTAGTGGGTGGCTGGAAAGAACAGACTTTTATTTTCTCACAGTTCGGGAGGCTGAATTCAGGTCATGGCTCCAGGGGAGGGTCCTTTGTCAGTGGCCCCAGGAGTTCCTTGGAGTTGGCATCTCTTTCCCTGTGTGTGTCTCTGCGTCTCTTCTGGTCGTTTTATAACTCAGAAGTGATTAGGCGTAGGACCCACCCTGCTCTGGCGTTGCCTCATTAACGTAACCGAAGAAACCCCTTATTTCCAAACGTGCCATATTTACAGGTACCAAACCAGTACTCTCGAGTCCAGTCCGACTCATGGAGACTCCACGTGTGTCAGAGTAGAACTGTGCTGCGTAGGGTTTGCAATGGCTGATTATTCAGAAGATTGCCAGGCCTTTCTTCTGAGGCACCTCTGGGTGGACTTGAACCTCCAACCTTTCGGTTAGCAGTTGAGCACATTAACCGTTTCCACCACCAGAGGCCCCATTTACAGGTACAGGAGTTAGGATTTCAACAAGTATTTTGGGGCACACCGTCTGATCCATAGCAACGTGTCTGCTGGAGCTGGAGGCGTCTATACACATTCAGCTACAAACGAGTGAAGCCTGCTGCCTTGTGCTGAGATTTCGCCTTCTCTCCTCAAACGCTGCTCCAGAGGGCCTGTGACCCCAGCGAGGCCGGGCCAGGGTGGTCTCTGCCTCAGTGATCCCCAGCCCAGGGTGGGCACCATGGGGGCCAGGGACACTCATGGTCCCCAGGTCTGATCTCTGCACCTCATCCCGCTACACTCCCACCACTGCCCATCCCTGCGCCTGTGGTCAGGGCCTGGGGCCTGAACTCCTTGGGCAACAGCCTAGCCTCTGGCTGCTTTGGCCTTTCTGGGAACCCAGGAAAGAGCTGGGGGATCTTCCTTGGAGAAGTAGGGGCCGGTCAGGAGTCATTTCGCTGTAAATGGGATATCCGGCTTCTCCCCTCTGTCTTGGCCGAGAGGCGGGCGCCTGGGGTGTGTCTACCTCCCCTCTGGACTGCACAGTCCCGAGAGTCCCAGAGCAGGATCCTGGGACAGAAGGACAGGGTGGAGTCCCGGCCGGGAGGAGGGCAGGCTGGAGTGCTCAGCCTCCATGGGTCAAACACCCCTCCGCAGCCCCCTCGCTGGCTCTCCGGACCCACAGTTCTGGGGCTCCAGGCATCAGGCCCACCTCAGGGCAGACGTGGCAGCGATCGCCGGCCACCCGTGGGGTTCACCGTCCCCGTCCCAGCAGGCCCCCTGGCCCGGTAGGGGCCACTTCCGCCCAGGCTCTGGGCAGACAATGCGCTCGCTGGAGGGGACGATGGCCCTGGGCCAGAGCTTCCCTCCTCCCTAGCTACACAGGAAGCTGGCCCTCAGAGGCCCGGCGTGTCCTCGGGTGAACTCCCACCCAGGCTCTGTGACTTCGGGCACTGGATTGCAAGGAGGCGCCTCCTGCTGGAGTCAAGCTGGCTCCTTTCAGCCTTAAAGCGGCGAGGACCCTGGACCCGGGTTGGGGGAGGCGCATTGCCCGCCCGCTCCTGCACCCTCGCCCTCGGGCTGTGCTGGTAGGACGCTGGCTCCTTCCCACCGCAGAGCCTACTGCATGGCCTTTGCACATACTGACTGACTGCTCTTCCTCCTGGTCCTTCCAGGCCACCTCACCTGGGTCTCAGCTCCAGTGGCTTCCTGTGTGTGCCCCGGCCTTCGTCAAATGAGTGTCCACCCTGGTCTGGGGTAGTCTTGTTCGTGTGCTGTCTGCCCCCCACCCCTGTCCCCCAGCACAGTCTCTGGTCCCTGCTGTGTTGGGTGGGATGGGATGGTCTCCCCAGTCAACACCCCCTGCCGAGGGAGCAGGACAGGCCGTTTGCAGAGTGGCTCTGGCAGCGGCTGTCCCTGTTCCTCACTGCCAACCATGCCCTAGGCGTGTGGGGTGGGGACCCAGGGCAGCCTGGCCAAGCGGCTGTGTCCAGGCCTGGGTCCCCAAGTCACCCCTTGAGGTCAAACCACTAATGGCTCCCTTCTTCATGACCCCTTGGGACCCAGGGCTGGCCCCTGGAGATGGGACAGTCAACCCCCCACCAGGCCTGTGACCAAGAGGGCAGGCCCAGCGGCCTGAATGCAGGCAGCACCAAGGCTGAGCACTCACCCTGGCTGGCTGCAGCAGGCCAGCCCACCCCACAGTTTCCGGCTCCCAGGCCAATGACCCAGCTCCATCCCCAGGCCTCAGGCCCTGCCTGCCCGGCCACTGCCCTCAGCCCAGGTCCCCCCAGGCCAGCCACAAGGCTCTCCTTTCCGCCTGAGCATCCCACCCAGGGCCCTTGCAGGTACCTAATCCTCGGTCAGTAGTGCTCCCCAGCTGTTCCCACCAGCCCAGGGACCCCTCCTCACCCCCTTGGCCCTCAGCCCAGGGCACCGCCTCCGGGAAGCCCTCTGTGATGTGCTTGCTTTGCTTCCTCTGGCACCTGGGACCTTCCCAGAACCCATGATGGTGGTTTGTGTGACTCTCACTTTTCTGTCATTTCCTGCTAGACTTTTAGGTTTTTTTTTTTTTTTTTTTGAGGGGAAGGTTTCACATTCTTTGCTTATCTTGTTATCTCCAAAGCCTCTTAGCAGGAAACCTGGCACTTCGTAACCACTTCACACAGAGTCCGTTCCAATTCTGCAACCCCATGTGTGTCAGAGTAGAACTATACTCCACGAGGTTTTCAGTGGGTGATACTTCGGAAGTAGATCACCAGACCTTTCTTCCAAGGCACCTCTGCATGGGCTTGAACCTCCAACCTTTTGGTAACCATTGGCACGACCCAGGGCTGGCAACTTTGGTGGTTCACAGATTGCTGAGTGAGTGGGCCATGATGACAGCACAGTCCCTGCTCCTGGGGGGAAAGGGCGTGTAAATGGGGCTTGTACCTGTGTGTGTGTGTGTGTGAGCATGCATGAATGAGGGTGTGTGTGTGTCTATGAGTGTGTGGTGGTCCTGTGCGTGTGTATGTCTGCGTGCAAGCGTGCATGAATGAGAGTGTGTATGAGTGTGTGAGTGTGTTTGGTGGTCCTGTGCGTGTATGTGTGTGTGTGTGTGTGTGTGTGTGTGTGTGTGCGCGCGTGTCTTGCACTCCCCTTGCCCCAGCAGTCCACTCCCGGCCACAATCCAGGACAACTTTATGCATCCACCATTGCCCGGGGGCGCCCCCTGCTGGACACTCTTAATATTGCACACCAGCTCTGCTGGCCCACTTGCCTGGCCCTTCACCCGCTCTGGAAGCTCTCCCCCTACGGCACCCACTCACCCTGCCAGTCCCACTGCCCCACTGCTTCTATTGACACCGTGTCCCTTGGGGCTGATAGCTTCAGGGTCTCTTCCTCCTGACTGTGGGCTCCTCATGGGCAGGGACTGTGGCTCCTGGTCTGCAGCCCCTTTGCCTGGTGCCCAGGAGGAGCTCAGCTGAGCTTCTGGGCTGGACCAAGAAGAGTGTGGGGCATTATTCAGCCATAAAAAGGAGTAACGGACAATGAGGTACCACTTCACACCCCCTAGGATGTTATTAGCAACAACCACCAAAAAACCAAAACCAACAAAGGGAAGATAACAAGTGTTGGGAAGGAGGTGGAGAAATTGGAACTGCTTCTCAAAAAGTCAAACGTAGAATGACCATGTGACCCATCAATTCTGCTCTAGGTATACACCCAAAGAATGGAGAGCCGGGACTCAAACATACGTGTTCGCCGATGTTCACCGCAGCACTCTTCACAACAGCCGAAAGGTGGAAACAACCCAAATGTCCATTGACAGATGATGGATAAACAACATGGACAGATGAACGGCCAGACGAAATGCCATCCATCCACACAATGGAGTATTATTCAGCCATGAAAAGGAAGGAAGCTTTGATTTCTGCGACAAGGTAGATGGACCTTGAGATCATGATGAGTGAGTAAAAGAAGCTAAACACAAAAGTTCACATATTGTCTGTCATGGATTGAATTGTGTCCCCCAAAATATGTGTATCAGTTTGGCTGGGCCAAGATTCCCAGTATTGTGTGATTGTCCACCATTTTGTCATCTGACGTGATTTTCCCATGAGTTGTAAACCCTACCTCTCTGATGTTAATGAGGGGGAATTAGAGGCAGTTATGTTAATGAGGCCGGACTCAATCTACAAGATTAGGTTGTGTCTTAAGTCAATCTCTTCTGAGACATAAAAGAGAGAAGCAAGTAGAGAGACATGGGGCCATCATACCATAAGAATCAAGAGCCAGGAGAATATGTGTCCTTTGGACCCGGGGTCCCTGGGCTGAGAAGCTCCTCAGCTGGGGAAGATTGATGACAAGGACCTTCCCCCTGAGCTCACAGAGAGAGCAAGCCTTCCCCTGGAGCTGGCACCCTGAATTTGGGCTTGTAACCTCTTAGACTGTGAGAGAATAAACTTCCGTTTGTTAAAGCTATCCACTTGGGTATTTCTGTTACAGCAGCACTGGGTGACAGAGGCATTGTCTGATTCCATTCATACAAAATACCCAGAAATTGGTAAATCCACAGAGACAGAATGCAGATTAGTGGTTGTCAGATTGGAGAGGGGGAGTGATTGCTAATGGGTACGGGGTCTCTTTTGGGGGTGATCAGGATGTTCTGGAACTGGATAGAGGTGGTGGTTACATAACATTGTGAAGGTGCTCAGTGACACTGAGTTGTACATCTTGAAATGGTTCATTTTAATTGTATGCTGTGTGAATCTGGGGGCCAGGGGTGAGGTGCGTGTGAAGCAGCTCAGAGGAGCAGGGAAGGAGGGCATGAATTTCCCTGGGCAATGAGGAGGCTTCAGGGCAGCGATGCTTGAAGGACAGAAATGAGCAGAACACAGCAGGCTGCCCTAATGAGCCCTGCCGGGCTGGCGTTGCTCTGAGCACGGCTGTGTGATCTCTTTCCTGTACCCCACCCCATGAGGCCCCCATTATGTCTGCTTTACCCCCTGACCCTCACCCAGCCTGCACCAGGCAGCTGGAGACAAGGACATCACGGGGGGTCATTGGGCTGATCTAATGTGACCCCGCCCCCGGGGGCCCAAGTCCCCCCGGGAATGAGAGGAAGGGGAAGGGTTTGTAGGGGGCGGGGCTGGATGGCTGTCAGCTAGAGAGTGGTGGCCACCACGGGTGGACGGGCACTGCTCGGCTGGCCACGCGCTTCCCTGTCCACATCATGCTGTGATCACCCACTGGGAGCCTGCCCCAGGCTGCGGGCCTATGCCGGCTCCTGGCGGGTGGGACTGCACCATGGTGGGGCGTCCTCCCGGGGCAGCCAGGCTGGTCAAGTAGGGCAGTGCATGGCCATGGGCAGTGGCCCTCAGAGGCCAGGGCCAGGTGTTACTCCCCACCCACCCCACAGCTACAGGTCCCAGCCCTGTGGCGGGATGTGCCTCGGGCCTGGGCCAGCCTCTCTGTGTTCCATCCCCCAAGAGGCTAGTCTGGGTCTGCAGACTCCCCTCCAGCCCCCACTTTGTTGCTGTTAACTGCTGTCTAGTTGACCCAGACTCACGGTGACCCCATGCACAGCAGAACGAAACACTGCCTGGTTCTGCACCATCCTCTTGGTCTGTTGTGGATCAGACTGCAGTGATCCATGGAGTTTCATTGGCTCATTTTCAGAAGGAAATCACCAGGCTTTTCTTCCTAGTCCATCTTAGTCTGTAAGCTCTGCTGAAACCTGCTCAGCATCTCAGCAACACACAAGCCTCCACTGACGGATGGGTGGTGGCTGTCATGAGGTACATCGGCCAGGAACGGAACCGGGACTCCCACGTGGAAAGCGAGAATGCTATCACTGACCACCCACTGTCCCCTCCAGCCCATGCGGACCCCAGCCTCGATCACGCATTCCATCACCCTCATGGGACCGCAAAGGCCCAGGCACCACATTCTAGCACTCCCTCCCTCAGCCCTCCCAGGTAGGCACAAGTGGGAAACTGAGGCACAGAGTGGCGAGGTGACTTACCAGGGTCACACAGCCTGTTGGAGGCAGGGCCAGGCCTGGAAGCTGGGCCTCTGTGGTCCAGAACCACACTGTCCTGTCCCATCCGCTCTGTCTGTCCTTCCTGGGTGTCTGCGGTCTGGAGCTGCTTCCTCTGAGTTGGTCCCTCGTCTGCATCCTTTTTCCTGGCAGAGAGCGCCCTCTGGTGGACATACTGGGAGTTGCAGGTGACACCGAAGAATTGGAAACTGGCGGGACATCAAGGTCAAGGGCACGCTGGAGGGTCAAGGCCATGGCCTGGCTAGAGAGGAAGAGCTGCCCAGCGAATCCTGGGGCGGGGGGAGAGGCAGGAAGCATGCTGGGCTGGGTGGGCCAGAGGCAATGACCTCGGAGGCCAGGAAGGGAGGTCCCACTCAAGCCCAGGGGTGTCACCAGGCCTCTGGCCCTGAACTGCCTCTGGCCCCGAACCACCCCTGGAGCTCCCAACTGGGCAGCTTGGTCCTTCACGGCCCCCTGCCTCTGCTCATACCGGCCCTCGGCCAGAAAGACTCCTTCTTGGACTGTCTGCCTGGCTCAGGCTTCAGGGCTCAGCAACAGCTACTCTCCTCCAGGAAGCCCACTTTGAACACTGTGTCCTGCTGAGGATTCTTTAGGGCCCCCACGCTGCTGGCTCCTTCTCTGTGTCTTTCTTCTTGGGGACACAGCCCAAGGTGACTTCTCCCTGGGCCGCAGTACCCTGTCTAGCGTGGCCTGCCCAGCCAACACAGCCGGGGCTCCCGTCTCCCTGCAGCTTCCAGTGCTCATGAATGAACCCCTCTATCCCCCAAGACTGAAGATCCTGTGCCCCGACAGTCTAAAAGCTTGGCCCCTCCATCTCCCTACTGGGACATGACAGCAGGCTCCCGTGCTTGTCCCTCACCCAGGGCCTCCCCTACGCCTTCCAGGCCTATGTCCCGGACCCTGGGGAGAACGGTGGAAGCCTTGGGCCTCACAACATCTGCACCCATTTCTCTGCAGCTTATAAAGGTTTGACCAGCAAAGATTCTCCCTCGACCAGAGAAAGACACATGCCAGATAGACCCTGTCCTTGATCAGATGTCATAGTAAAATACTTGTTTAATAACCCGGGGTGCAGACACACTGTGCCGATGACAGCAATGTCAGCTGACTCTATCAGCAGGATTTAAGATCCAATATAATTGCATTAATGCCCACCCACTGCCCCGTGCAAGCTCTCGTCCGACTTGCACGTTCTCCTGTCTCCTGGGATCAGGACCCGTTTCCTCCTGGCCCTGCTCGGTGAGAAGATCCCACTTCAGATGCTTTAATCAGCCAGAACACCGGAGCGAGAGGTGTACCTGGTTGAGACAGCTCATTTGCATCCTGCTGATTCCTCAAAAGGGAGACGTGGGCCAGAGCAGGGGGCACTGCCAGAGCTCAGAGTGGAGCAGGAAGGAGCAAGGGCTGTTCAGCAGCTCAGCTCTTTAGGGCTCAGAAGGCCAGGAGGAAGGGGCACACCAGCAGGATCCACTTTCCCAGAGGCTGGGCTCTGTCCTGGGCCTGGGCCTGGACCGTCTCACTGCCAGCTTCCTGAGGGGGTCCCCACCGCAGGGGCCCTGCTGCCCACCTGGAGGAGGGTGATGAGGGCAGAGCTGCCACACCGTGCCACCTGCTTCCTCTGATGGGGAGCACCCCAGCCCTCGCAGGGTGGTGTCACTGAGCCGAGCAGCTTCATGTTACAAGGACCCTGGAAATTCCCTGCCTTGGCACTCACCGTGCGGTTGAGCACTTAGTGTGTGCCAGGCTCCATGACAGCCAAGGAGGCAGGTACTGTCTCCAGAATGGGGACATTGGGCCTCCCCGATGGCCAGCCCCAGAGCCCAGAGCCCCAGCCGCCCCAGCCGCCCCAGCCGCACCCCATGCTCACGTGATCCTACCCTGCAGGAGTCTCTGGGCACCATGCTGGCTGCCGCAGATGGAAGCATATTGTTAAGCTTCTTGGCAACCCCCCTAAGTGAATGGGCATCAGTACCCACTTTGGATGAGGCACCTTAGAGAGGAAATGTCTCTTTCGGGGTCCCACACGGTGTACGTGGAGACGCCAGGCTCCAAACCAGCTCTTAGCCCAGGCTCACAGTCCGTGAACCATGCTGGGAGCCTCTGAGGTCCCCAGGCACCCAGCCTGTCCTTCAGGAAAACTGAGTAAGGGCGAGGGAGCTGCCACAGGCCAGCACCCCAGGTGCTGGGTGAGGGAGGCAGGGTCTTATTCGTTCACTCATTCATTCATTCTCCTTTATGGGGATGCTGCCTAGATGAGGGGTCCCAGGGCACAAACCCTGCCAGACACCCATTTCACAGCTGAGCAAACCGAGGGCTGGAGCTTGCAAGGTATGAAGGCATTTTCTGGACCAGGACGAGAGCCTGCCCTGATACTCTGAATGCTGCCCCCTGGTGGCCAGTGTGTGTTCTCCGGTGGAGGTGAGGGATCCACGGAGGTGGCAGAGGTCAGGGCTAGGTGTCCACCTCCCCGTTGACCCTGCATGGTGGGAAGGGGCAGGCAAGGAAGTCCATGTGGCCTGGCCAGGACCCCAGGTCATAGGTCTGACCCTCTGGGGGCTGCAGCTACGCAGTGGGGGCCGTTCAACACTCCCAAGGGGCTCCTCAACATGAGTCCCCAGAGGCCTCTGATACCGGGGTCAGCTCGTTCACATTCAAATCCTGCTTGGCCACCTACAGTCTGTGTGAGCCCGGCAGCCTTCCCCTCCCCTTAACGCAAGGGCTTTGACAGCCACGTGGGGTGTGGTGAGGAATGCAGCCTCCCAGGCCCTGGCCCCTGGCCTTCTGTGCCCAAGACAAAACAAACAGCCCGTTACTTTTCAGAGATCTACATGGCAAATAGGATTACGGCTGCAGATGGAATTACGTTTCAGACGGTTAATCTAGCTTCTCAAGACCTCTCAGTCCCTGGCTCTGAAACTTGCTTCCCCTCACCTCCTGCCACTGGTGTGACTGGCTGATGACCCAGTGACCCGGGCTGGCTTTCTATACTTGGTTTAAGAGGCGTGAAGAATGCATGCCGTTCGATGCAGTCACAGTGACAGTTTGAAGTGAGGACATTCAACGATTTGCATTAGACAATGCGCCCTCCCTCCCGTGACTTCTGTACCTCGGGTGTAGGGGAGGGTAAGGAGCATCCTCCCAAACCCACGTCCTTGGCTCCCTTCCCAAGAAAGGGCTCATGAGTGAGCAAGAGACAGGCCTCACCCAGATCAGAGAGGAGAGACCATCCCGAGTCGGTCTTTAAGGCCTGCCTGAGAATGAGGCTAACTTCTAGGTAAGCAGACTAAGAAAAGGAGAGACAGATATCAGTGGTAATTTTACCTGAGTCCTGGATCCAGCTATACCTGAAGTCACACTCACCTTGGACTCTTCAGTTATGTGAATCAGTGGTTTCTCCCTGTCATGGATTAAATTGTGTCCCCTAAAAATATCTGTCAACTTGGCTGGGTCATGATTCCCAGTATTGTGTGACTGTGTACCATTTTGTAATCTGATGTGATTTCCTTACGTGTTGTAAACTCTATCACTATGATATAATAAGATAGATTAGTGGAAGTTATACTGATGAGGGCTACAACATTAGTGTCCTAAGCCAATCCTTTTTTTTTTTTGTGATTAGAAGAAATTTTTAAAAATTTTTTTTATTGTACTTCAGGTGAAGGTTTACAGAACAAATAGTTTCTCATGAAACTGTAGTACACATTGTTTTATGACATTGGTTAACAACCCCACGACATGTCAACCCTCTCCTTTCTCAATCTTTTTTTTTTTTTTGGTGAAAATATACACAGCCAAAGATACACCATTTCAAAAATTTCTACATGCACAGTTCAGTGACATCAACTACGCTCTTCCAACTGTGCTGCTATGCTCACTTTAGATGAAGGCTTACAGAACAAAATAGTTTCTCATTAAACAGTTAGTACACATGTTGCGCTATGACAATGGTCAACAACCTCACAACACATCAACACTATCCTTACTTAACCTTGGGTTCCCTATCACCATCTTTCCTGTCCCCTTCTGCCTTCTGGACTTTGTCCCTGGACTGCTGTGCCTCATTAGTCCCATTTGGTTTTATGGGGCTGTCCACTCCCCGGCTGAACAGTGAACCTCGGAAGTGACTTCACCACTGAGCTAAAAGGGTGTCTGGGGGTCATACTCTCGGGGTTTCTCCAGTCTCCTTTAGGCCAGTAAATCTGGCCTT